>NC_137832.1:56527741-56545241 GCF_963921795.1 Nannobrachium achirus
CACGCGTACGCACGCAAGCACACACCTAAACACGCACACGCACATACACAAACACACACACACACACACAGCGCGCGCGCACTTGCCCTATACTTCTTGTGAGGACAAACATTTTAGGGCAGCAGTGAAAATTGCTGGGGAAAGTTGTAGATTGGCTATTTCAGAGACTCAGACAGATCGCTTATAGATCGGCTATTTCAGAGATACAGACAGACTGCTTGTAGATCCGCTATTTTCCAGCGTGCGACACTGGTATAAATATATAGTATAAATCAGGCATAACCCCAACACTGACCCTAACAATCTAACCTTATACAGCAGGGGTCTTCAACAGGTGGTCCGGGACCCCTAAGGGGTCCTCAGAGTTACTACAGGGGGTCCTCCAAATCTTTGTGTGATAGAAACCTTTTCTTCACTTTTTATATTTACCGCACTTGAAACCTAGCGTCCATATTCTGAGAACTTTAGCCAAAAATAGCAGATCTACAAGCTCTGCGAGGTGTTGTGAGCTTGTAGATCGGCCATTTTCGGCAAAAAGCTTTGATATAGAGGGGTAAAAGAGCAGACTTAGTACAGAGTGAAAATTCAAGGTTCAATTCAAGTATTGACGGTTCAAGTGGTTAAATATCTGAAAACACAAATTGACATGATTTCAAAATACACTGATGATTGTGCTGTCAAATGACAGATGAAACTATATGGAAACAGGTTGTGGGGTCCCTGCTTCATCTCTCTCTCAACTAAGGGGTCCTTGGCCTGAAAACGTTGAAGACCCCTGCTTTATAATGTCTAACCCTAACTCCAACCTCAATATTTTTAATTAATTTACATGTTTAATATTTTCAAATTTGTGTAGGAAAACTGTATTTTTCTCTTCTTCCATCTCTTAAATTCTACTATACTTGTGGAGTATCCAATAAGCACGCATGCATTGCACGAGCAAACCCACTGTGATATTATAATGTAGAAAAGATAAATGCACCCCCCCTCCCCCCCTCCAGATAGAGGTACTAAAATCCGGCCAAAGCTCAATTGACCTAGCAGCTCACGTCTCCCACAGAATATTGTCTTTAAAGGCAAGAGTTGATATTGTTCATGTTTTGCATAATATGGCAGGCATGCTGCGAACGCCCCGCAGACGGAATGTGACTCAAGATGGCGTCTGAGATTATGTGAATTCATTCCAATTTCATGCTGTTTAAACACGTCTAAATGGGGGGAAGATTCAGCAGCACCGACGGTTGCAAGAAGACTACTGGGGTGTGAGCCTGTAGACAGAGAATCTAGCATATACAGTAAGTATTTAAAAGTACCAATTGTTATGTGTGTGTGTGTGTGTGTGTGTGTGTGTGTGTGTGTGTGTGTGTGTGTGTGTGTGTGTGTGTGTGTGTGCGTGTGCGTGGGGACAGAGAAGAATAAGCGAGACAAACACAAATAGGGGGCCTGATGAAACTGTACATAAACATGAGACATCCATGCAATATTTATATAAACTTCCTAAGTGTTTATATCAGGCATTTATCATAGTTTTTCAGAACAAAGACGCCTGGTGTGTGTTGGTTTGCGTCTCCACTCACTCAGTGGTCGCAGCCAGCGTTGCCAGATTTAGCAAGAGAAATAAGCAACCAGGTCCATGAAGACAGGCCCAAAAAAGAAGCAGCAATAGGCCTCACAGTACTTTAAATCTATATACATTAGCTATTTGAAATAGACGATCTGCCAGCTCACAGCATGTCGTGATGTAAAGTGTTGTAATAATCTACACATTTGAAACTAAGCCCCAAACAGAACCCGCTAGTAAGCCAATTTACAGAAAAAAATAAGCTCAAAGTTAAAAATGATTAACACGAGAGTGACTATTAAACAATAACTACATTTGATCCATTGGAGAAAAAAAAAGTGGAAAAAAATATATAGGCCTATACTCCATTTTCTGAACAGTAACCGTTATATGGACAGCTCTAATGCACAGCTGCTACAGTTAAAGAACTTAAGTGGTTAGACTGGTTGATTTGAAGCTATATTACAGTATGCTTGAGGACCGCCTGAAATCCCCCTCAAGGGCCCCCTGGGGGTTCCCAGGACCCTACCTTGACAACCACTGGTCTAGTTTTATTGAATTTAACCATCCAAGACCAGCACACCTGTCAACTTCACACACGCGCACAGCATGTGCGTGTGCACACACACACACACACACACACACACACACACACACACACACACACACACACACACACACACACACACACACACACACACACACACACACACACACACACACCTGATCTACTGTCACCATCACTGCTTCCATCTCCATTTTACATCAACCCAGAATTCCAGCTGAACATGGTGTTTTCCTTCTTCTTCCCTGCTCGTTCCTTTCACATCTGCTTGGTGAAAAGACGTTCCTACCGGCCGCCACCGTTCCTCACCAGCGCTGACGTTCAAATAGCTGCTCAGCGCCGCAGTGTTGTGCTGTCACTCGCTCTGTGACTATATGAAGCACCTTTTGATTAATGATCAGCTTTAAATAAATACAAAAATCACTCATACGATAGATAGAATATATATATATATAATATCGAACCGAATCGTGTAAACCGCTGCACCCTATGAATACAAAATATTGTTTTCAATTGAAGTGGATGCAGCGTCCACACCTCAACGATAAAGCCTTCATAGTTGATGTGAACGCCAACATATCGTTATCGTTATCGTTATCGTTATCTTATCGCGTCCGGTGGAAATGACGCTTTAGCCAAGTCCATTTGGAATTTGAAGCTATGATTTAAGATTAAACTTTGGTATGGAATTCTGGGATTTCAGTTCTGTAGGCAGAGCATTCCACTGAGTGGTGGCTGTGTAATAATCAAACTACTGTAATAATGTAGACACATACAGTACATGTACACATCGTTAATTTGTTTCAGGTTGCTAGCCTACAGTTAATAAGCTGTTTTTGTTGCTTTATTTGAAAGTCGGTTCTAAGGATTTGCTCCGCTGGAAACGTTTAATGTCACTTTTAGACCATTTAGAAACGCCACAACTGTTTTCATGTTTCATATTTCTCCATAAAGTATTTCAAAAGGGGGGAAATTATGCAACAGGACTTGACGGACCCTATCGCACCAAATATAGGTTGTGGATTATAAAATAGTTTTTGTGCATGTTGGCGGATATAGGGTGTGGATCGTAAGATTGTTTTTGTGTGCATGGAAATGAGTCATGGGAGTTTGGCCAGGAAAACAAACAACAGCCTTGTGTTTGTATCTGTTATGCTGTATCATCACATTAGGCAGAAGTCACCCGCCTAAACAGGTGCATGGCAGCCTGGAGGGAATTGGTGGTACATTTTTAAGATGCAAAAGTGTCGCTCACGCACGTTGTCGTGCTCGCAGGCTTGCGCGCGACTGCCACGGTAGGACGTCTGGTCAATGCATTTAAGCAAGACTCAGCACAGACAACCTTCTTTTTTTACCACCACCCGAGCAGAAAAGAAGAATGTTGCTATCGTCTCTGTTACTTTTCACGTTTCAAAGGCCTAGAATTATTGAATGCTTTAACCAGTGAAAAATAGCAGATATACAAGCTCACAGCGTGGCACCGAGTGCCGCGCTGCGAGCTTGTAGATCTGCTATTTTTGAAAAAGTTGTGAAAATGTGTGCAAATCTTTGAATATATGTATTTTCAAAGCGAACGTTTGTATCTCAAATTTTGGTTCTGGGTGGAACTAAATATTTTGAGATGGGGGTCCGGGGCCAAATAAATATCATTTTGGGGGTCCCTCACATGAAAAGGTTTGAGAACCACTGACATAGTAGTCTCTCAAGAACAGACTAACTGAGCTCCATTTAAGTGAAAAAGGACCTTTTCTTTGACGATGGCTGGCCAGATTGCTGACACAGAAACATGGGTTTTTCAAAAAATCTTAGAAGGATTCAAAAGACACTTATAGAATCGGGTCAATAATTTTCAAGTTTTTTTCAAAAAAAGCAGATCTACAAGCTTGTATATCTGCTATTTTTCAATAGTTAAAGCATAAAATAATGATACACAATAATGTGGGTCCATCCTCTTTTACAGTACACTTTAAGACATAATAAGAGATAATAAGACAGAATAAAACCATAATAAGAAATAATGTGTTGGTAATTAGAGCTAATATATTTTATTAGACAGAAACAAAGACAGAATAGTAGAAATGAGCGAATACATTCTCTGGCACCGTCACCTGCCGCGGAACTGCAGCGGCAGACACTGCCGCACGACCGCTAGTTCGACCAGCAGTCGCACTGCATCGCCGGCGATAGGACCAGCAGTCCCGCCAGTAGGACCGGCGACCGTAGCGGTAAACTGCCCGTCCGTGCGGTGGTGGCTGCCGCGGCAGTTACCAGCGATGCCGGTGCCAGATAATGTATTCGCTCTTTCTACTATTCTGTCTTTGTTTCTGTCTAATACAATATATTAGCTCTAATTACCAACACATTATTTCTTATTATGGCTTTATTCTGTCTTATTATGTCTTATTATGTCTTAAAGTGTACTGTAAAAGAGGATGGGACCATAATGTGTACCCGTTATAAATGGGTTAAAAAATGGCAGAAGAAGCAGATCTACAAGCTCGAAACGCAGCGCGAAGCTTGCAGATCTACCACTTTTGATGCCTTTGTGTGACGCTGTAGGGGTGTATGATCGAGTAGGGCATTCATTTACAAAAGATAATCCAAAAGTTAAAATATGGAGATAAGAGGTTTCTGCTGGTTCCTGAAACTAAAATGATACACAGGCGTTCCCAGGTTGAAAGGTAAATGGGTAAACATTGAGCAGACGAAAATCTGCGTTCCGTGCGCACACTGATGCGTGCGCGCCTGGTGGGTTTCAAGCATTAGGATGAACAAGCTATGAACACATAAAACACCTCTGCTCTGACACTGCAGCTCTAATAGCTTATGTTCTTTATAAACAATACAACGCCTCTACTCTGACACACACGCACAATAGCTAATAGCTTAGTTCTTTAGATAAACAGTGAAAGAGGCCTGAGGCATCTCTGCTGCCGTATCCAACCTACTGCGGATCAGTACATTTAAAAAAATGAGAAATTCAAATAGCAATTATGTTTTATATCTTATGATTTTTTTTTGTAAAATCAATACAGTGCGTGAATATGTTTTCTAAACTACATACTGTTTTCTTCTGGGTAAGAATTGCTGACCTTAAAAATCAATACACAGTTTAAATGGTAGTAGCCTAGCATCCACCCCCCCCCCCCCCCCCCCTCCTTTCTCTGGAAATAAACCTGTTGATGCTGCTGAGTTTTCTACCAATAAGGCCTATGCTATTGTATTGTATTGTATTTTATTGTATGTATACTACTGATGAATTGAGTACAATGAGCCACAATGGAAACCACCATTTTAGCATAACCGTTACTGTACTACATGCACAGTTAACAAACTTGTTCATAAAGATGATCGATCAATCAATCAATCAATCAATCAAATCTTTAAAGAGGCGGTGCCATAGATTTTTAGTTTTTCTGTTTTTCATGTGTCTAGGAGGTTGACAGTACTTCATTAGACCCCCTGGCGTGGTTGTTATGAGCAATTATGTATTCCCTTTGTATATATTTTTTTCCTGGAGGCTGCCACCTTGTGGGTCAAAAGTGCTGGTCCAAAAACACAGATACAATTACATCATAGAATCAACACCTCCCCTTTTACCATTCAGCCAACACTGTGGGTGTGGCTAACTTCAGCTGGGTCACCACCCACCTGACAACCAGGCATACTCTTTCTGTACATTTTTTTGAAAAAATCTTCCTCCTAGTATAATCATAATAGCTGATAATCATGTTTTTGAGGGGGGGGGAAATCATTGCATCCCCATCTTTAAGACAAGTATCAATGTAAGGGGAAGTGTAAAGTAAAGTGTAAAGTGAAGTCAGTCGAGTACCAATCAGAGCACATCAGAATGGTTTTGAGAGTATGACACACATAATGTACACGCACGCAAGCACGCACACGCACGCCGTGCGTACACGCACACGCATGCACACGCACCCCCCCCCCCCCCCCCCCCCCACACACACACACACACACACACACACACACACACACACACACACACACACACACACACACACACACACACACACACACACAGGTTTGCAAGCCTACCTTGTGGGGACATTACACATAGTCTACTATCTTTGTGGGGACCTTCCATTCATTTTCTGTGGCCTTACCCTAACCTCTATCCCTAACCCTAACCCCTAACCCTAACCCTAACCCTTAACCTAACCCCTAAACCTAACCCAAAAACTTGTGGGGAGCTACATGTGGGGACCACATAGCTACGACATGTGGTCCCCACAAAGTAATAAAAACCTGTCCCCACACACACACACACACACACACACACACACACACACACACACACACACACACACACACACACACACACACACACACACACACACCTCTCTGAGCATCTGTCTCCAAAAATCACACACTGAAAATAACAACACAAATTAATGTATCACCGTTATCTCAGCTGACGGCAACATGCTCCACTGAAGTGGTTACAGCTTTAAATTAAAACTATGAACGTCACACACACAGACACAGATTTACATTTCTTTTCTTCTTCTTTTTTTCATCCATTTTTCATCCACACCACCTCTGAAAAACACACTTTTTGCAGTGGTATGGTATATTTCTGCCAAGGAGCGCAGGGCTCAGACCAGAGTTATCTACTGTACAGTTAGGGCTGTCACGATATGACATTTTACATGACGATTAATTGTCGCTCAAATAATTGCGATTAACAATTTAATTGTGTTTTTTCGTTGACAATTAAATTTTTGTTTGGCTTGTAGGCTTTGAAGTTGCACATGGTAGATATGACACATAACCTAAATATACAAAGAAATGACAGGCATATTTTACAACTTTATACTTAAAAAATAACATTGATAGTGAGCTTGTAGCCGATCTACAAGCTCACAACGCGTCGCGATGCGACGCGTTGTGACGCGTTGTGAGCTTGTAGATCTGCTATTTCCACTACTTTTTAAAAGTGTTTGAAACTATATTAACATTTCTCAACATGGAAACGATTATGACGATTATGCAAAATAATCGCGATTACCTCAAATAATTGCGATTAGACGATTATGTAATAATTGTGACAGCCCTATGTACAGTAAGGACAAGCTGAACAATAAGACAGGCTGTAACCAAAACAATGGCTCTTGATTGATTGATTGATTGATTGATTGATTGATTGATTGATTGAAGACTTTATTAGAAGTTTGCATAGGAAAAGGTATACAGTAGTTTCATGACGGTACAGTTCACTGGTACAAGGTCTACTAAAAGGAGATCCATGAAAAGACTAAGCTTATTTCCACAGGAAACCATTTAAGTATCTCATATAACATTGAATGACAGACGAATAGAACACAGTACTATGCAGTAGATATGTAAAGAAAAGAAAAAATGAGAGAACAAAAAAAGAGTCTAAACAGTAAGTAAGTAAGTATATACAAAGAAGGGGCAGGGGAGGGTAGGGTTGGGCTAGGTTAGTTTTTTTAACAGTTGCGAACGGCTGCTGCCTGTAAGTGGTTTTTCAGGGCAATTTTAAAGGATGCTAGTGATCCACACTCCTTTATGACCTTCGGTAAGGCTTTCCACATTTTGGTGGTATAGCAGAAAAAAGAGTTTGACCCTTTGTTGTCTCCTACAAGCTACAATCACGTTATATCATATTATTTAGTAGCCTATTATTATGTGATGGCTAAATAATAAAGGTTACCTATAAACAACCATAATAGCTATATAATTCTTCCTCACAAGTAGGCTTTAGTAAGACAAGTATAGTAATACACGCACGCACGCACGCACGCACGCACGCGCACACACACCTTAACAGAGTGTGTTTTTGGCTGCTCTGCGGGTCTCCCCAGTGCTTTGTCCATCAAGAGACAGCAGGAAGCAGTGAGGAATGGTCCCCGGGGTCCCTGTGACTGTGGAGCCTGATTGTGTTTGCTAGCGTAGCTTGATTGCCCCTCGACTGGGCAACAAATCCCACATGTGACAATTCAATTCCAGCAAAGGACTTTTTTTTTTCTTCCTTTTTTAGAAAATCACATTTGGTGCGTGTGTGCATGCGTGAGTGTGTGTGTGTGTGTGTGTGTGTGTGTGCGTGCGTGTGTGTGTGTGCTCGTCTGCACAAGTGTGTTTTCATGTCGTTGCTGTCAGGTGGAAAAACCGTTGCTTTTTTATCATCATTATTATTATTATGTTTTTAAATTCAAAATGTGAAAACAGACGCTCTACAAAGCTTTGCACATAGATGGCCTATTTTTCACTGCTCTAGTGCTCTTGTCACACAAAATAACAACATTCAAAATATGGAGATACAAGGTCTCTACTAACGTGTGTACTTAGATCTCTGTGTGTGTGTGTGCGTGCGTGCGTGCGTGCGTGCGTGCGTGCGTGCGTGCGTGCGTGCGTGCGTGCGTGCGTGCGTGCGCGCGCGCGTGCGTGCGCGCGTGCGTGCGTGTGTGTTCCATCCTGCGTCACTGTTGCCGACCTGCAACATCAACGAAATATGGCATCTTGATGCCATCCCGTACCAGCGGTAATCGCCATGCCGGCTTGTGGTGGACATTTGTGTTATAATTCAATTTGTTGAGAGCTATAGACCAATACAGGTCTGCAGCTCTGAGAGTGTATACATGCAACCGGTCCATTTGGTTCCATTCACTCTCTGAGTTATGGGGGTCCTTGAAAATAAAAGGTTTGAGAACCGCTGTCCATATAGTGGACCCTTAATGCACTCCTAATGCTACATTGCGTATACGTGAAAGTTAAAGTGGTTACAGTACTGTGTGTCTTTGGGTTTTATTAATATTGAACCAACGAAAAGTAGCCGACTGACAAAAGCTTTCAGCTAAATAATAAGTACATTTGAACTGGTGGAACACCGGTTCTTTTCTTTTTTCCCCCCCTGGTGTAAAGTAACCAAGTACATTTAATTAAAGGAGTAGTTCACCACTTTTCAACCTGTCTTTTCACTTTTCAACCTCACTAATGTTCATGATAAAATATCACAATTTTTTTCTACTCAGTCCAAGTCTCCTAGGAGAGCTGTGGGAAGTTCAGAATCCATAGTCTTGTGACATCATCATTTTCCAAAAAAAAATGTAATCAATATTTTTGAAAAAAATATTTAGATTTTTATTATTGCGAGAACAATGGCTTCCACTTTAAAATTGCAACTTTTCAGTAATAGAAAGCCTGCAGTTTCTATAAGCTGGATTGACAATCGATGATGTCACAAGACTATGGGTTTCTGACCTGCCCACAGCCCTCCTCTGAGAAAAAGGAAAAAAAAAAAAGAAAAAGCTATTTTTGAGTGAGGACCAATTATATGAACATAGGTTGAAAAGTGGTGGAGTGCCCCTTTAAGTAATGTACTTAAGTAACATTTTGAGGTACTTTTACTTAACTGGAGTATTTCCAATTTTCAGTACTTTTACCTCTACTACATCTCAGAGGCAAATATTGTAGTTTTACTCCACAAGAATTATTTGAAATTTTGTGTTACTTTCTCATTATTAGAAAACACACACATTAACCACTTCATCCCTATACATTTCGGCCATTTGAAAATAGCAAGTCTATGCTTGCAGATCTGCTATTTTCAAAGGATTGTATACATTACAAGTACATTTTATACAATTCCAAACTTGTGAAACAACACATTCTGCGCAATGA
This sequence comes from Nannobrachium achirus, assembly GCF_963921795.1. Lineage (NCBI taxonomy): Eukaryota > Metazoa > Chordata > Actinopteri > Myctophiformes > Myctophidae > Nannobrachium > Nannobrachium achirus. Next base: position 56,537,530 of record NC_137832.1, read on the forward strand.
GTAGCCTACTTTCAACTTTTGGTAGTTTTTGATACCAATACCTTTTGTACTTGACAACATTTTTTATTCCAGACTTTTACTTCTAAGTATTTCTACACTAGAGTAGCCTACTCTTGCTACTTTGTAAGAAAGTTAGTACTTTTCACCACCGCCGTTCTTTTGGACGTATAGAAGGTTTCCGTCCGACGGCGGTGAGGAACAAAGCGCTGAGAGCGTAATGATTGGGCGGGCTGACATATTGGAAAATATGACTGTCTCAAAGCTGACAGCCATTACCCAGGTGACCTTTCCAGTCTCAGCTCCTCTCGTCCTCTGTCAGGCTGACTGCAATTTCAATGGACGACTGACTGCATGTGTATACATACCTGACAGCAGTGGCCAGGATCTATGTGTGTGTGCGCGTGTGTGCGTGTGTGCGCGTGTGTGCGCGCGCGCGCGCGCGCGCGCGCGTGTGTGTGTGTGTGTGTGTGTGTGTGTGTGTGTGTGTGTGTGTGTGTGTGTGTGTGTGTGTGTGTGTGTGTGTGTGTGTGTGTGTGTGTGTGCGCGTGCGTGCGTGCACGTGTGTGCGTGTGCGTGCTACTTGTTAGGAGCATATATATCGCTTTTGTCGGGTGGAAATCTTATATTGTCCAAAACCATCCATTTTGTATGTCTCCTTTCAAAAAATGATTTAAAACTAGTGAAAATATTTATAAAATCGTCTGCCTTAAAGCCATACTATGTAACTTTTTTAATAAAACTGCACATTTCTTTTTAAACATGAAACGTTTTTCCAATATCTACACAAATCTTGTATGGGGGATCCATGGCAAAATATTTTCAAATGGGGGTTTTGTGGACAATGTTAATTTGGGGGTCCGTGACTGAGAACTATGGTTTAAAGAACATCTCAAATAAGCATCTACACTTTGGAAACAGTGTAGTGTGTGTGTGTGTGCGTGCGTGTGTGTGTGCGTGCGTGCGTGCATGCGTGCGTGGCCAAGTTGATTTCAACAAAGGACCGGCTCAGCACATTACGGATATCATCACTGTCCAGCACAAACATTATTATGAACTTTTCTAAAAAATAAGCAGCAGCAGGGGAAAAAAGCAGCCTGATCTACAAGCTCACAGTCCACATGCCCAACTTTTTGGGCATCCCTAATATAGGGGGTTCCAAACCTTTAGACAAATAAAACCAAATGGACCTATAGGTCTGTTTGGTTTCATTTGTACCCTCTCAGAGTTATGGTGTTATATAGCCTACTAGAAATTATATGGAGGAGAGGAAAAAGGCTGCACACTTGTAGCCACGATGCAATATGTATTTACAGAGAAGAAACCCAACCTTCAACCTGGCATGGTCTTCTTCAGGGGAATAACAACAGTAGAAAAAAAAAAGATATATTGGATTGATTGATTGATTGAAGAATTTATTAGAAGTTTGCAATAGAAAAAAGTACAGTTTCATGACAGTACAAATCACTGGTACAAGGTCAACTAAAAGGAGATCCTAGAAAGCCGAGGCTTATTTCCACAGGAACCACACTTTAAGTATCTCATATAACATTGAAAGACAGACGGATAGAACATAATACTTTATCTAGGATAATATCAGTTTCAAAAGCATAACATCAAAATACAAAGGCAGAAAAAAGAATAATAAAAAAAGGGGGGGGGGGGGGCATGGGGGCTTAGTCTATTTACAAGTCACGGGTAGCAGCTGTCTGAAGGTGACTTTTCATACCAATTTTGAAGGAGGCTAGGGATTTGCTCTCCTTTAGGGCTTGAGGAAGGGCGTTCCACATGTTGATGGTGTAGCAGGAGAACGAGTTAGAGCCTTGTTTAGTGTTAAATCTACATTGATGATGATTAGTGGAGCTGCCTCTGGTGTTGTGGTCGTGAACATCCTTGACCTTTAAGAAGTAGTTTGTCAGGTACATGGGAATCTTGGAGGTGTGGTCACAATCATGATTGAATCAAGTAGCCCTACATGGGCAGGTAAAAATATATTTGTGCAAATACCTCAAAAAGGCATTAGAGCTTTCATCGTAGGTCCACTACATTAACATCCATCCATCTTCAAATGCTTATCCGGAATCGGGTCGCGGGGGCAGCAGCTCCAGCAGAGAGCTCCAAACTTCCCTCTCCAGAGCAACATTAGCAACTTCCTCCCGGGGGATCCCGAGGCGTTCCCAGGCCAGTTTGGAGATGTAATCCCTCCATCTGGCCCTCTGTCTGCCCCGGGGTCTTTTCCCAGTGGGACGTGCAGCGAGGACCTCCCTAGCCCTCTAAGGCCCAAATATAGAAATACTTGAAATAAAAAATTGAAAAAAATCAGATGGTGTTGTAGGAGTCCTAATAAGAGGAAAATGTAATGTTTTTTTCAAAAAAATGTTTTTGTAAGGTTTTATAGCCATAAATCAAAAATCATAAATCATGCTCTAATTTACATATGGGGGATATTTTTCACAATAATAACATATGTACATGTTCTAGACATTCTAATGATCACCAAAAAAAATAGTACAGGCATTTTACTTATGTTTTTGTGAGGAATAGCTTCCATGAAAAAGTGAGATGTTGTTCGTCAAAACTCTGGAATGTCAGCGGGTGTGGCGGGTGTGAATGTCAGCCCCCTGTTTATATGCAAATATTGTGGCCAATGGCATTGTAATACTAAACAATAGAATCCAATGGTGATGTTTAGGTGGTAGGGGGAGCTAAAATAAAATGATTTAAACCTTTTTTTGGATAAAATACAAACGTTGTAATATTACAACAGTGGGCCTTAGAGGGCTAGGGAGGCGATCGGGATGCATCCGTACTAGATGCCCGAACCACCTAAGCTGGCTCCTTTCCAAGTGAAGAAGCAGCGGTTCTACTCCGAGTCTCTCACGGATGACTGAATGACTTGCCCTATCTCTATGGGAGATGCCAGCCACCCGTCTCAGAAAACTCATTTTGGCCGCTTGTATTCACGATCTTACCTTTTGACTTGAGTAATAATAATAAATAATAAATACATATTTAATATCTATAAAAACTACTAGAATTTATAACATTTGAGAACCACCGGTTGTGATGGACCGATTCTGTGTTCCTCAATGTTCGGTTCTTTCGGTTCCTTCAGTTCCGGATCTCAACCCTAGTAATTTTATAGTGAGACTAATATTTCAGTCTAGCTGCCTTAGCTATTGTATTGTGTGTGTGTGTATGTGTGCGCGCACGCGCTGCCAACTGCGTCTGATATTGGGGAGGGGGGAAATATCGAGTACAGGAATTATCCAGTCTTGTTGAGTCGCTCGCCACCTATTCTCTGCAGCCTAATTGTCCCCGTTGGGATAATTAGTAATCGTTAAGAGATAGTAAATTGGGCGTTTATGCGACGTCACCCAGCTCTGCAGCGGCACATGTCCAAACTGTAAAAGGTGCATCATTATGTAGCTGGAGGTCAGCAAAGAAGCTCTCTTTATTCATAGGGGTAATGGTGATTTTTTTTTTGGGTTGTTGTTTTTGTTGTTGTTTTTGACTGAGTAAAAGTAGCAATACCACAATGTAGAACTATTATATTACAAGTGAAAGTCTGGTATTCAATATCTATATATCACACAATATCTATGTGTCCCAGAAATGTGTAGGCCTACCATTTAGGCTATATATTGTTGTGTAGTTAATATTTTTTTATATTTAAAAATGAATAATGAAAAAATGAAGAAAAAAAAACTTGCACAAGTCACTTTGGCATATAGGCCTACTTAAGCAGGTTGCTAGTCACTTGCCAATGAATTAACCCCGCCCATGTTGATGGGGTGATTGAGGACATTCCCCTTGAGATTCCCCCTCCCCCCTTTGTCCCATGCAGTGCCTTTAACGGCCGGACTACACCAAAAAATGTGCACATAGGCGCGTACTGTCCGTGAAGACGCTCGCGTATGCGTAAACGCTCCAGGCCAGGCTACACCAAGGAGGGAGTATATGTGAGGAAGACCAGATAGTCTGTGTACAAAACGCATACGCGTGCTTAAAAAATAGAACCGATCCTATTTTTAGGGAATGCGTATCCGTGGTTCGCGCTATCCGTACGCCTGGTGTAGCCGGCTGAATTGATATACATTGGATCTATCCAAAACGCTCATACGCGCGCGCGCCCCGCATACGCACGCATACGCACTGACGCGCGCGAAACGGCTTGGTGTAGTCCGGCCGTTAAGGTGATGTGTGTATTCATTCTCTGTCAAACCCTGAGGAAGACTGCTACAGCCGAAACGTTGATTGTTTAAATAAATGATATGCATCGTGGCTGAAGAGCTGTGCCTCTTTCCTCTCAACCATTATTAGGCAGTTTAAGCTTGACGATTTTCAGGACGGCAACACCAGGCTGAGTACGGCTGCTATGACGTAATCGCCATAGCAGTCAAAATCAAAATCCAACAGCCGTCGGTGACGGGGTACCCACCCCTTTTACTGAACGCTTTGGTTCCCATGGTGACACGTCTATACAGCAGACGTTTTAGGCGCAACGTGCAAAGGGAGCTTCTGGCGTAGTACAGACGGCGGCAGGTTGATCTATCGAGGGCTGATCATTTACGGTTACCGTTGCCATCTGCCGTAGCCGTCATTTGCTTAAAGTCGCTAGTATCTGCGTTGCCAGCACCTCACCAACCTAGGTGTGCACTCCTCCTTTTGTGCTTTCTTGTCATTGATATATTTAACATATATGAATGAATGAATGAATGAATGAATGAATGAATGAATGAATGAATGACAGTTAAGGAGCTAGCTTCAGTATGCCCAGGGTCGCATACGCTTCGTGGGACATCTGGCCTACAGGATTCGGAACGCCAGAGGAATAGATCCGGGGCTATTTCTACATATTATTAAATTGGTGAGATTCAGGGTTATGAATAAAAACATTCAGGACTGTAGCGCTGAATATCCAGTCTTATCAACAACCGTCCAAATGTTTTCCTTCACTGTGAGAACAGAGCTGTAGCAGCGATGCAGACCACCATGTTGAAACCAGTCATCAAGTTACACAGAATAGGTAGGTAGTAGGGGTGTAACGATATAGTAACTGTATCGAAATATAATTTTTAACTTAAAAAATCTAAGAATATCGAAATGAAAACAGCTAAATCGAATCGTATCGTTTTATTTTGTATTGTATCGAATCGGCAGTGCAAAGAATCGATTGTATCGATACTACCTACTTGTGCATTGTATTTAGAATTTTTAAGAAGAAAAAATTATAAGTTTAATTATTTTCCTTTCCATATAGCTGGTCTATCGATAAATGTGTGTAATCTCTGTGTTCATGTCAAGGTGCAGGTTTGTCAATATACAATGTCCATGTATTTGGCAGATAATCACTGTGTTTATACTTATTTATATCCATAATAATACATGTTTCCCTTAAAAACCTGCACTATCCACACCTTTCACACATATTTCATTTCTTTGCTAAATAGTTACTATATCGATTTTAAATAATTAAATTGTATCGTGTCTAATCGTTAACCATGTATCGTGATATGTATCAAATCGCTATTAAAATGTATCATTACACCCCTAGTATGTACTGTTATATTATGTTCACTGTAAACATTCAATCTAATACAGGGGTCTCCTCTCCAGGCCCCCTTAGCTGAGAGAGAACCGAAGCAGGCTGGGACCCCCACACTATCATATTGTATCAAATTGTCTTTTCATACATGTGATTGATAGATCGATAGACCTGTTTGACAGTACTATCAACAGAGTTGTTCATTAATGTTTGTTTGTCTATACATTATCTTTTCTAAGCATATGTTGGATTTTTTTTTTCCATGTGTTTTCAGACAGAGTAAGACAGCCCATATCTGTGTGGCTGGTTCAGACAGGGATTTCCATGTATGGGCATAAAAGGGATGTACTATACAGTACATGGATCTCCATATATGGGTAACTGGTCCGATATACATCACTGGCCAGATGGCCAAGAATTGGCGTGACCTGAGGTCGCATGTCGCCCTGAGGCGTCTTACTAGTATTTATACACCCACGTCTTTAATGTCGCTTTTCCCAGCTGTCTTTTATAAATATTGACCGAATGAAAACTATTAACAAGCTGTCTAAACAAAAACTAGATTGGATCCATTTGGAAGACTGGTAAAAAAAGAAGAAAAAAAAAGTTTTGGACATAAATGGTTTCCACCAGACAGCGACACTATTAAGACAGGTATATTTCTGTCCTGCTGCATTCATGCTCTTGCATTTGTTTAGTGTGTGATTATTCACTGTGTTGCTGTTCACATGCCGTCTCATATCAGATCAGAGTCGCCGCCAGCTTTTGTTTTCAGCCCTGTTTGGGAAGCAGCAGCATCATGGTCCATTTAGCTACGTCTCCACTGATTAATTCGAAAGCAACCCTGTTTCCCCCATGACTTAATTTTGGCAAGACGTATTCATAAATAAATATTAGTGACTTTGGAAGGTGCACTGTAAACTGCAGATGTTCTATCAGTCTCTCAACTATCTGTTCTTTGTGACTGCCTGCTTGGGGTTTAATGTACGGGGACCAGGGATGGAGCCACGGCCAAGATTCCACCGGTTCGGTTTTTGTCCCTGTTTTTCCAGGATTTTCTACGGTTTCTTTTTTACCTAAAGTCCTTGGGCTGGAGCATAGAGTTTTAATATAAACGGGCTGGAGACTCGGCCACCGGCTGAACACTGCTGCTGCTGCTGGGGTTAACTTATCCTAACTTAGGCCTGGAAATCCATTGTTTGAGGGGCAAGGCCACTTGGCTTTTGGTGTAGTAATGTTTGAGGGGCACAAAGGACAAATGCCGGGGCAGCAAGGCCAACAGATAAAACAATTATCAAGAATTGAATTTAAGGGTTGAGAGTTAAATAGACAGTATAAATATCACCAAAATAAAGGAATAAACACACAAAGCTTTTCATTAATTCATAATTCAGAATCTCAGCAAGAGACTGGTGTCTAAAAACCCAGTCACCTGCCAGCGCAGCGGAGAGGGAGGTTGTGTGCGTGCCACTGCACCAGTGTCAACGTGCACGTGAGGTGGAGGGCATGAGGATATATGTGTTTGTTCCGTTGCATATAATGCGTATATGTATTACATAACTTTTCACAAATGTATTTTTTTTTAAGCGAACATTTGTAACTAAAGTTTTGCTTCTGGGGGGTCCCTGGAACAAAATATTTTGAGATGGGGGTCCGTGGCCAAATACATATCATTATGGGGGTCTTTCACATGAAAAGGTTTGAGCACCACTGACATACAAACATAAGGGATTTGAAATATTCAAAGACCTGCACAAATTTTCACGATTTTTTAAAAATATCTGCTACAGAGCTATAACTTTGAGAATGTACAAACAGAACCATTTTTCAATAGTTAAAGCACAACATGTGAGTGAATCGTTGTACCCAGGGCACAGAATTTGGTGCGACACACACACACACACACACACACACACACACACACACACACACACACACACACACACACACACACACAGAGGCCAAATGTTAAAATGGCGAGCCCTTGTCACCCCCATGCTGGGATGGGTTATTACACGTTCATTTAATTGGTCAGCATAAAAACCTTGACGTATACATTTACTCTATGTTTCAACACATTATTGCTATTAACAAAAATAACTTCTTCCTTGACTGGTTGGGGTTGCGGTTAGGTTAGTCAGGGTGGTCTGGGGGGCTTGTGTGGGCT
>NC_137832.1:56547741-56557741 GCF_963921795.1 Nannobrachium achirus
ATGTCTGTGGATTTGAGTGAGCCATGGCAGGTTTTTCTAAGGTCGTTCAGGTGCAATGAAAAAAGAGAGGAAAAATAAAAATAAAAAAAGAAACGAAAGATTTGCCTGTTGAGGGATTTAGCCTGTCAATCATCGCCTCTGCTCCGCCCCCCCCAGGGAGCGAAAGAGAGGGGTCAGACGATCTACAAGCTGCGAGGCGGTGAGAGCTTGCAGATCTGCTACTTTCGGCTATAGCCTATGTCCCTATCAAAATAGGGATACTGTAGGGTTGAAACCAGTAAGACTCCCTAATCGGGAGATAAGCGACCGTCAGGTCGCATACACAAACTTTAGAAGGCAATGGTAGGGGGGGGAGACGACGACTTTATCAGACAATAAAATAAAACAATGCTGTTTAAAGAGACTTCTCTCCCCTCACTGTGTATACCTCTTTGCATGATTTTAGGGCAAAATCTGTAGGAGCCAAAATGTGTTTTGCAAAAATCGGCCTGATGGTGGCGCTATATGGGACAGATGCATGTTGATGACATGACTGTAAAGATACTGTGTACTGCTGATTTTAGGGAAAAATCTGTAGGAGCAGTGTCCACAAATGTGTTTTGCAAGAATAGGCCTCATGGTGGCGCTAGAAGAGGGCCAAGTGAGAAATGAGGGGTCAGCAGCAGCGGAGATATGAGAAGGGGAAAAGTGTGACGTGACGGACAGACTGACTGACAGTTTTTTTTTATAGTAACTGCGACCTGACGGTCGCAATAAAACAAACAAACTAAAAAAGGTATTTATCCCCCCTGCCCTGCAGGATCCCTGAGGATCAGCTAGGGACAAACGTTCGGACCTTCGTATACATCTGAGGCCAGCCCTGAAAATATAGCATCTACTGTACGTTTTATGATTATGATTCCCGTCTTATCCCTCAAGGACAAGGACATCTGTGTGTGATGACCAAACACAAAGCACTTACTCTGGATCAAAGCAAACAGAAATTAGCACCACAGAGCTCATTAACGATCCATGAACAAACGCGAGCATGGCTCACTAATTCCCAAACAAACAGGCCTTAGCATGTCAGTAATCTTGACTTAGACGAGGGTCTAGTGTTTCTCAAACAAAGGTTCACAACGCAATTTTGGGTTGCAGACTATTTTTTTTCCTTTTTTTTTGTGCCGAATGTAGTGAAAATAGCCGATCTACAAGCACACAACGAGCACACAACAAGTCTTGCAACAGCTTGTATGAAGTAGGGCTTTACTTTACCAAAAAGCATACAAATTTGAAACTTTGAGATACGAGGTTTCTGCCCGACAGTGACACTTTGCTACTGTTTACAGTGGTGGAAAAAATACTCACATTTCTTGCTTGAGTAAAAGTATGGATAGCAACTACAAAGTAACTCGCAACTAGCCTAATGTTTTCAAATCATTGTAGTGGAGTCCAAGGCAATAGGCCAATATTTGTCTCTGAGATGTAGTGGAACAGAAGTAAAATTACTGAAAGACTCCTCAAAACTGTGCTTAAGTTCCAGTACTTGAGTAAATGTACCTAGTTACATTACACCACTGACTATTTTGCAGACTTGTATTGTGCCTGTTTTGGCAGATTTCTATTGTGTGTGATGTTTTGTCAAGAGTGTTCGTTTCATGCAAGCATCAACAAAGCGCCCCAAATGTTAATGTGATCATGAATGAACAAAGGCCCTGGCTCCACTCAGTCCCCGGTCTGTGATATCTGCATGCATTCGTTGAACTCTTTACAGTATGTATGCAGAATTAGGGCTGGGGTTGTCACTTTCTCTAAAAACCCTAGAGAAAGTGACAACAGGCCCAACATTTCCAGATATCACAAGGAAGCTTAATTTTGCAGCAAAGAGAATTTGTCTTTGTCCCCCGTGTCTGACACCTGCTGAGAAACTAAAACAAGTTTCACATCAAAGTAGACGGGAGACCTCACTCCAACAACAAACAAACAAACAACAAACAAACTAAACTGATAAGTGTCTAAATGATTCAAATCCCCGCTGAATGTGATAATTCTGTCTTTTCACCTCGCATTTTAAAGTGAGATATTCATTCAGGCATATCTAGTGGGTGAAAAAAAGAGGGGGAAAACAGTAATTATCTCAGATACTTGAAATGAGTGGCTTTGCTTTTGGACATTCCAGTCTCATAAACATACCCCTGAGACTCCATGTTTGATGCTAAAACATTCAGTGTGAGATTCACTTCAAAGCGACGCTCTGTGTGATAGCTAAACAGCAACGCCAGGCTGGTTTAGCTGGCACTGAACCGAGGGGGAGAGGAAAGAGAGAGAAACAGAACAAACGTTTCACGTGATGTCTTCTGAATTCAACAGATTCTCTGAAAGGGCTTAGGAATTATCTTTATTCCTTAAAATAGCAAGATTACCCAAGAGCAGTGGTATACTGAATACTGCAATGTAGAAATTTAACTGTAACTCTGTTAAAAAGTAAAAGTCCAGATTTCAACTTACTTGAGTAAAAGTAAAAGACTGTCGCACAAAACTAGTGAAAATAGCCTCGCAATGCAAGGAACTGTGTCCTTGTAGATCGCCTATTTTCACTATTTTAAAATATTTTTTTAATAGATAAACACAAAACGAACGATTTTGGACATACAAGGTTTCCACCCAAAAATGACGATATGTGTCAGGCCTTTAGGCCTGTCCATACTTTCTCCGACCAAACTTTCCGTCGGAAAGGTCCGGTTCAACTACACAATGACGTCACTCGCGACTTCTGAAAACATTACACCAAATTAGATTTCGAAATCTGCACGTCGGAAAGTCTCTACTCTCTGAAGAAAAGTTCGGTTTCGGAGAGACTATGGACAGGCCTTTATAGTCAACACCCTGAAAAACCATGTGACCAAGAAGTGCTTTTCTCCCTGACTCATGCACAGCTCCCTGCCGTCATTAACATGGCAGCCTTTCCCTGTAAATCACTCTGTGTTAAACGGGTCCACTTATCTTCAGGACAGTCTATGGTAATTACTTGGCAATTTTCTCGAATGCGTAAAAAAAAAGAAGGAAAAAAAAAGAAGGAAAAATATCACCCATTTCATCTGAAGTGAACTTGGTCATAATTCTAAGGCGTCTACCAATGTCAAGCTTCATTATTTGATTTGGAGCTCTGCATTTATTTCTTTTTTTGTCATTTTCTAAGGCAATTATTGCATTCTTTTTGTTTTGTTTTGCTCTTACTCTCTCTCTCTCTCTCTCTTTCTCTCTCTCTCTCTCTCTCTCTCTCTCTCTCTCTCTCTCACACACACACACACACACACACACACACACACACACACACACACACACACACACACACACACACACACACACACACTCACACTCACACTCACTCTCACATTTAGTTTGACTCGGTTCCAGATACATTTGTGAAAATATTTGCCTCTTTCTGATATTATGTGTGACAATGTGGCCAATGTTTAAACAGTTTTTATAGTATAGTTTGTTAATTACTCTTGATGCACGGTCATTCTTAGATAACAATGTGGTAAAGTAAAAGTACTGTACTTAAGTACAGATTTGAGGTAGTTGTACTTTACTTGAGCATTTCCAATTTCCAATACTTTTACTTCTACTCCACTACATCTCGGATCCAAAAATTATACTTTTACTCCACTACAATTATTTTAAAACTTTAGTCACTAGTTACTTTGCAGATATAAATTATTATAAAACATACATTAATCCACTTTAGCCCTATTTTATATATGATTTTTGTACATTTACTTTTGGTACTTTTAGTACTTTTAGTATATTGTGTACATTTTGAATACTGGACTTTTACTTGTACAGAGTATTTATATGCTGCAGTATTGATATTTTTACTTTTATTAAAAAAGAATAAGTACTTTTTCCACCACCGCTTGCTCATGGCCTCCTCGTCCCATTGCCTCCTATAGGCGGGCTATAGTCTCTACCCATTCAGCTATAGCGGTCCCATTGCCTCCTATAGGCGGGCTCTCAAACCCATTCAGCTATAGCGGCCACCTCCACAAGCAGTGCGCTTGTGACAGAGAAAAAGCAATAAACACTATTACATTCAGGAAACATAGTTAAACCATCTACCACTGCCTCACAACTGGCGCCACGAGCCATCACTTCTGTGTTTCAATTTATATTCTGGCAGAGTGGAGTGCTGCAAAAAAAAAGCGTCCATCTCGGCAAAACAGTCGAGTCGATACTCTTTGGGTCAAACGCTGAACTAAAGAAGTTTCCTGGGTGCAGAGCGCCCGTAGTTGACTTTGAAGTTTGAACCAGATATGTGTATATCGTCAATGTCGGGCAGAAACCTCGTATCTCCAAGTTTCAAGTTTGTACGTCTTTTTCACCAAGTAAAGCCCTGCTTCATCATACAAGGCCGTCGCACAAAAGTAGTGAAAACAGCCGATCTATACAAGCACAAGTTGTGTGCTTGTAGGTCTGCTATTTTCACTAGTTTAGTTCATTTTTAAAACGATAAATACAAAACGAAAGGTCTTGGACATACAAGGTTTCCACCCGACAGAGACGATAATAACATATCGTCATTGTCGGGTGGAAACCTCATTTGTCCATAACGGTTATTTTCAGGATTCAAATTCAAAAGCATCAAAAGTAGCAGATCACTCAATTTTGAGCATGCAGATTTGCTGCTTTCGAGACATGTGATGTGTGATGCTGTAGTGTGAATCTATGAGAAAAAAAAACACAACAAATTAAGATATGGAGATAAGAGGTTTCTGCCCGACAGCAACTATATATATGACTGGTTTTAGACGGCAGTGAGCCCACTCACAGAACCATATCGTCACTGTCGGGTATATACGTTGTATCTCCAAGTTTAAAATGTGTACATTTTTTCGCAAAATAAAGCCCTGCTTCATTATACAAGGCCGTCGCCTTTGTCCTGGGGCTTTTAGCGAGGGTTCTGTCAGCATCCTTGTAGGTGCGCACTGGACCCAATAGCATTCAGCATTAGGATTTCCGAGCGATAGAAACAAGCAGATTATCATTGTAACCATGAGCTCCTGTTTGGAGCTGTGGTTGGGTTTGGGACGAATGGACAAGATTGCCTGCCTGATAATAGAAATACATCTAGTGTGAAGTGAGTTAATTTCTTTAAGCGTCCCATGAAGCTTGGTCAATGTGACCCTGGGCGTACAACAAACTTTGGACAAAGCCAGATGTTGGAGCTTGGAGCAGCGATCAAAAAACAAACACCTGGACCACTCTTTTTGGTGAGACTAAAGGTGAGAAAACATCCTGGTCTGTAACTCTCCTTTAAATATTTCTCAGCTGAAAGGACAGTATTATATAGGCGATCCACCGCCTCTCAACGCGTCGCAACGTTTTTGGCGAAGTTTTTTTCCCGCCGGAATACATTCAGGTGCTGCAGGTAAAAGATAAATTGCTAATTTAAATCAGCACATTTTTTATGACGATTAATCCTCAGGTAATATGTCATTGGAGAGCTCTGCTGGGTGTATGTTAGTTCAATGACATCTCCTTCAAAGAGACTCCTGCACGCTGCTGCTCTGTGTTGTCATTTGTCACGCGCTTCATATTGAATCAGTCAAATGGCTCAGAAGTGGGTCAGGACCCGCTGAGCACCTGGCGACATGAAACGCATTGTACAAATGATTCATGCGCTCCGTTCGCTGTCGGGTGGAAACCTTGAATGTCCCAAACCCCCCTTTGGAAAGGGGAGGAAAGAAGAACCAACGTGTTTCTAAAGCAGTGGTTCTCCACCTTTTCAGGCCACGACGACCCCCAAAATAATCATATTTTAACCCTGACGAGCACTAAGAGTTGAAGCATTATTATGTACTAGAAGCTGGGCGGCCCAGCGTCTAGTCGGCGACCTGGCCAACTCGGAACAATGTAAACAGGGAATGAATGCCCCGCCCTTTAATGCAAACCCCATTATACCTGTTTTCATAGGACCCGTTTTGACCATCTGTCTGCCTGTGTCCATTTATGCCCATATATGGAGATATCTGTATCTGTCTGTCTGTCTGTCGGCGTCCATTTTATGTCCATATATGGAGATCACTGCAGTTATAGTTCTGGGTCCATTTTATGCCCATATATGGAGATATCTGTCTATCTGCGTCCATTTTATGCCCATATATGGAGTATCTGTCTGTGCCTCCAACTGTGTTGCAGACACAGTGCCGGTTCCCCCTTTAATGCAAACCTCATTATACCTGTTGTCATAGGACCCGTTTTGAACATCTGTTTGCCTGTGTCCATTTATGCCCATATATGGAGATATCTGTATCTGTCTGTCTGCGTCCATTTTATGCCCATATATGGAGATCTTTGACCATCTGTTTGCCTCTGTCCATTTATGTCCATATATGGAGATATCTGTATCTGTCTGTCTGCAATCCATTTTATGCCCATATATGGGGGCATTCATTTTATGCCCATATATGGAGAACGCGCGTGCCCGTGGGACGAACGGTTCTCGAGATACGCGGATTACATACATACATACACACTCACAGAGATTTTTTGTTGACTCATGTGGCGTACGTGATGTCAGAGCCTTTTATGAAGTGATGTCACAATGAGTCAGAGCTTTCGCCGATTTCCTCCGGAACAGCCTGATGTCAACAATCAACCCTGCATAAGGAGATTCCGAACGTTTCGCGCCGGTTCGGGAAAACCGCGCGTCGGGTCGGGTCGAGACCCGGCACTGCACTCCGTGCCGCGGCGGGGAGCGCGCGTGCCGAATCTGAAGCCGGTGGGACGAACGGTTCTCGAGATACGTGGATTACAGACAGACACACAGACAGACAGACAGACACGCAGAGACTTCTCGCATTTATAGATAGATAACACTGTTCTATTTCTGCCTCTAATATTTGACAATTTGGCTAGTGACAAAAGTCCTTAAATTGAAATGTGCAGATACCCTCTATACACTTAAACTTTAAGTTGGTTTGTTTACTGTTGAGCGAGAAAACAATGTTGCACATTAAGTTAATCTCAGTGGGGACCCCCCAAAATAATTTGACCTACAGGTTGATAACCACGGTTTTAAATGTGTGGGTCGCAGACACATTTTTATGGGTCCCTATACTTTTTTGTTTCCTAAATGTAGTTTTTTTTTTATTATTTCAAAACATAATAAAAAATATTACCAAAAATGTTCATTATAAATGTAATTTCATGAATAATTAATAGAAACATCTAAGAAATTCCATAAATTATAAACAAATATTTAAGAAGTAGTGAAAATAGCCGATCTACAAGCTCACAACGCGGCACGAAGCGTCGCGTTGTGAGCTTGTAGATCTGCTATTTTTTCTAGTTCGCGTCCGGGACGAATGTGGAATTTCTCTTTTGGGTCACAGGCTAAAAAGTTTAGGAACCACTGTTCTTAATTAATGGGGCAGGGAATCCAAAACACGGAAATATGGAGATACAAGATTTCCATCCGCCAGTGAGGAATAATAAGCATGCACGCTCCAACATAACTCACAGGCATAACGCAGCCGTCAGACAGGAAATAATAGATTTAGTGCCGTACATAAATGAACACTTGGCCTTTGATACCGCTGTCAGAAACGTGGCTCTGACTTTGAAGCCGTGGCGAGGAAACCTCCCGACAGCTTGCAGTTTATTTGTTCTGGGCCCCACGACAGTGCCGGAGTGATAAGAATTAACCGGTGGTGGAAGAAGTATAGCCTATAGCAGGGGTCTTCAACAGGGGGTCCGGGACCCCTAGGGGGTCCTCAGAGTTACAACAGGGGGTCCTCCAAATCTTTGAGTGATAGAAAACTTTTTTTATATTAACCACTTGAACCCTAGTGTCCATATTCTGATAACTTTAGCCAAAAATAGCAGAACTACAAGCTGACAACGCCTCGCGCTGGGGTCCCCGGCCTGAAAACGTTGAAGACCCCTGGCCTATAGCAATACCAGAGTGTAGAAATACTCCAAGTGGAAAGTCCTTTATTGAAAATGTAACTTGAGTAAAAGTATAAATTAAAGACAGGGTGCCATGATTTTTTTCCTCCCCCACAACATGATCATCAGGTATTATGATTATACTTGGAGGAAGATATTTTTCAAAAAAGTGTACATGAAAGTGTTAGCTGAAGTTAGACAGCAGTGGGGGAGGGAATGACTCATATTTGAGTCAATTTATACTTAAACTACCGAAGTAAAGTATTCAAATAGTGCCTATCCATTCCTTCTCTGGATCAGGTCCTGAATTGTGTGAAAAAGTGTTTTTTTTTTTCTTTTTCTTCTTTTTTTTCTTTCTTTTTTATGATCAGTCAACCGGCTATGAACAAATCAATGAATGACTGTGATATTATCTTCAAAATCTGAGTGTTTTTTTTTTTTCTTTTTCAATTATTTGGGGAACCATTTATAATGTCCTCAAGGCCCATGCAGGTTGGGAAGCACAGGTGTGGAGAACACAGGAGCGCTGCTAAACTGTGGTTGTATAATACGGGGGTGTATAGCTACACTTATGAGTTAGAACAATGCTGCTCCATTGTGAATCTCTCTCTCTTTATCTCTCTCTGTCTCTTGCATGTTCTCACTCCCTCCCTCTCTCTCTCTCTCTCTCTCTCTCTCTCTCTCTCTCTCTCTCTGCCTCTGTCTTCATCTGCCTTGCACAAACGTACATCCATCACGTTCACAATTTCTGTCATTCTTAAACGTATACACACACGCACACACGCACGCACGCACGCACGCACGCACACACACACACACACACACACACACACACACACCAGTGCATAGTTCATTAGCCTGTCAATTTAAGCTATGGACTGATACCGAGGTGCATTCTGGGGGGGAAAATAACTAGGTAATCTGAGGCCATAAAGCAGTGTGTATGAGTGAAAGAGAGGGAGGTAAATAAAGTGGAAAGGTTATAGGACACTGGAGGCGGGATTTAGCCGCGGCGCACAGCGCTCAAATCCACTTTCACAATCAATAGCTGGCTTTGAGACCTCCTGGATAAAGGCTTATTATGACTACTGACATATCGCCACTGTTGGGTGGAAGGAGGCAAACCTTGTATGTCCAAAACTGTTACTTTCAGCAAAGGAGAAAAGAGCCCAACTTGCATTGGATCCCATGGAGTAGTGTTTCAGGCACATATGCTCTACCTTTCCATTGGTTCAATGGAAATATAGTGAAACCATACTTTTTTCATAGCCATAAATCACAACACCAGTAGTGTTTGTCCATATGTTTCTAATGAATTAATGTTTACTCAAACTTCTCCGAAACTCACGTTTCCTCGTCCGAATGCTTCCGCCTTCAGAACTACAGAACGTTGGAATACTTCCGCATACAAAAACGTCATGTCCTAGTATGAGCGAATCGCAACGGCGATCAACGTCACGTGATATGTTCGGCCATTTTTACCCAAGCAGTTCAAAAACAAGGAAAGCGATGAGACTCTGAGAAGTTTGAGTAAACATTAATTTATTAGAAACATATGGACTAACACATGCCAGCGAGTGGGCTCATCGGTAGATAGAAAGCTGTTTCGACAATGCGGTGAGCACCTTATTGATTTGTACATGTTTTGAGCCGAATATGGACGTTGGAGCTCAACCAGTGAGAGCCCTACGACTCCCCCTTATAACTCCAGGAGAGATGTAACGTCCGAATATTAGCGATCTCTACTGGTTATGGCTACTTTTTTCAGATGGCTCACAACATGCCATGCCACTCCAATACCACGTCATTTATCACATGAAGATATACATTTACAGTATTATTTTGTATTTTGAATGGTTCAGTTGATGTTGCACTACTGTTTTATACTCTTGCTGTACTATTTTCATTATTATTTTATTAATCTTGTAGCTGCACTTTAACAAAAATGTATAATGGAAATGTTATTTATTCCTAGATCAGGTTCTAGACACTAGAAAGATGCAATTGGAAATTGCAAGTGTGGTTGCCTTGAGGCGAGTCACACTAGTCTGGTAGCCCTGCAGGGGCA
>NC_137832.1:56562741-56687741 GCF_963921795.1 Nannobrachium achirus
GTGCGACCTGATCTAAATAACAAGGCGCACTCTGCTGGTGCACAATAGGCCATACATGGCTACGAGTGCACAAGGCACAAGTTGGCACCCCGACAGCTTCATCGTGTGTTGGGTTCATGTGTATATGTATTTTCAGTCAGTTAACCACTTAAACGCTCAAACTCAACAAACTTTTACTTTGTTTTCTCTTCCCCCACACATGCACCAAACCTCTTTGCCGAAGAATAACCGATCTACGAGCTTGTAGATGTGCTATTTTCGGCTAATGTTCCACTCAGAAAAGGGATGCTATAGGGTTCAAGTTCCTATCACTCCAAAATTACATCGTTCTCGGGTTTAATAGCTAACTCGATTTTTGGAAGGAAGTTTTACTTTTGAAATGTTAGTGGACGTGAAGGGTCCACTGTCCCCCTACAATCTACATGATCGGCGATAAAGTGAAATCAAGAATCCTGCACCAATGGAGGGGTAAACATCAGACCGATCTCTGGAAGAAGTAAAGGAAAAACTGAAACACAACACACACATTATCTTGTTTTTCTTTTCTTTTCCCCCCTTTTTTCCTTTTTAGTAAGGGGAACATAAGAAAATCTGCAAAGTAAATCGTTACCAAGAAATGTCTTCACCAATGTGTTTCTAAAGGTGTGTAATAATAAGTACTAAAAGGTTGAAATTTAACTCCCGGGGAAACCTCATAAAAAGATTATTCGTGTTTGTGTCCCATTAACTTTACTATACAGGAAAAAAATCTGCTTTAAGTAGCATGTGAGGGGTCAAACTAGGGTTTTTTCATGATGCTGAATCCATTGCAAGCATTTGTTTTCACACCTTTAGAAACACATTGGTGAAGAAATTTCTTGGTAACGATTTACTTCGCAGATTGGTCAAATATCTTATAAAATCCCCTTACTATTTGTTAACCGAAGCCTTTTGAGAGAGATGCAATGTGATTTGCTGGCTCCTGGCTCATTGTCAAAAAAAAATAAAAAATGACAAAGTTAAGTAACAAGATAAATAATTTGCCTGCAACGGCACTTAAAATATATGTATATTTTTTCCCTCCCTCTCGCTCTGATGCTCTTGCTAGCACCTGGTACACCAGGTTTATTTGAGGCGAGGAATGGGCGCTCCCAGAGGGATTCATTATCTCTCAGATTGCCTGCAGGTGTTAATTGGATCAAACATTACAGCGCGGACACAAAGGAGCGTTTGACTCGTACCGCTGCACTTCGTGGCTTTGACATGCTGTGGCGCTGATTGACTATGTCACATATCGTCGCTGTTTATTAATGATACAAACCTCGTAACTCCAAGTTGCAAATGTGTATGTCGCGGTGAGAGGCGCTGTGTGCTTTTAGATTGTCTATTTTCACTATTATAAATCATTTCTAAAATGATGAATACAAAACAAACAGTATTTGACATACAAGGTTTCTACCCTGTACACTGTACAGAAATAGGTATTGCTTTTCTCTTGCCAGTAGAAAGACTATTGTTCAATAATGTGTCTTTGACTATATGTGTCTTTGATTGATTGATTATTTTATTAGACAAAAATGGAGAACAGTACAAGTATATTCAATACAATTGAAATGTATACAAGTACAGTTAAACACCCTGCCTAAAAGGAACATCTCAAATAAGACCTTTTACAGCCTTTTTTACACCCTTGGTATTTAATTCATGGACATAATAAATAGCAAGCAAAGAAAACATTCAATAATACATCTACATCTTTGATTATGGTGATGTGCATGCATGCCTCACTCTCCACGCTGAAGCCTCTTGATGCTGTCTACCACAGTGCCCTGTGGTTTATCACTGGCGATGGTTATCTTACCCATCATTGCATGTTATATGAAAAAAGTGGGTAGGCCATCTCTCACAGTTCGTAGAGAGCAACACCGTATTCTATTCATTTAAAAGGCCTTGTGTTCCTTTTTACCTATATCCACTCTTTTATATCCAAAACTCACAGGACATTCAACACGTTCACAGGCACACATGAGATAACGTTGTTGCCGGGTGGAAACCTTGTAGGCCTATACGTCGTATGTCCAAAACCTTCCTTTTTTGGTTTGTTTGTTTAAAAATGATTTAAAATAGTGAAAATAGCTAATCTACAAGCACACAATGCCTCGCCATTGTGCTTGTAGATAGTGACGATCATACTTGTCCACATTATGAACCGTGAAAGACTGCCTTCATGTATTATGCTCCACACAAATGGCATAAACTTCAGGACTCGCTGAAACTGGTGCGATTATTTTCAATAAACATTTAAAGTGCTTCTTGAGCGCACACTACACAGTGACTGCACCTGTCACTAAAAACAACTATATTTTTTTGCGTCTGGAACGTTGTACTGTGATTCGATTGCTTGTTGTTGTGTTATTTTGTATTGCTTGTATTGTGTCTTATATGCTGTGATCAGGGTGCGAGCTTGGGAAAGAGAGCTTGCTCTCAATGGGCTTCCCTGAATAAATAAAGGAAAAAGAAAGAAGGATCCAACAACAATGATATGGTTGCTGTTGGGAAAGCTTGTGTCTCCATGAGTCACAGGTTTGGTCGCTCTGCCAGGTTAGCTGACATATAACTTGGAATAAAAGGTACTATGACCTCAGACGACACCTACAGTAGTTAGTTAGTGTCCTGATGGCACTGTGGACACTGTCACTTCTCTCTGCATTGCATCTTATTGCAGTGGTTGCACGGTTTGACACTTTTTGTTGTGAAGACGAAAGGCGTCGTTGTTTTTTTCTGTATATTGCAAGATAGTTTGTAAAGGTACATACGTATACTTTTGTGTACTGTTGTTTTCTTTTATTGATGGTGCTTCTAGTTGTTATTTCTTACTTTTGTATTGCTGTAGCCGACGCTACTTTCCTTACTCTGTACCCTTGGAACTGATCGATCCATCCATCCATTCATCCATCCTTCAACATTTTGTGTTTCTTTATTATAAATACCTTGCTTCATCTGCTATAGCTTGTGACTAAATAATAACTACACTGGACCCATTGGAATTCATGGATTCCACCCAGCAGCAAAGATGGCTGCTATTGATAGGGATGGGTTCAGAGTGAAACAGGCATACAGCAGGTGACAAATTTGGGATGAAATGCAGAAATTGCAGCCAGGTTGACGTTGAAGTAATAGCTAGCTGCAGCCCACATTCCCAGACCTGGCAATACAAATGTCAAGATGCATCTAGTCAGATTGTGTGTGTGTGTGTGTGTGTGTGTGTGTGTGTGTGTGTGTGTGTGTGTGTGTGTGTGTGTGTGTGTGTGTGTGTGTGTGTGTGTGTGCGTGCGTACATACATATCTAAACGGCAAATCCAATAAATAAAGAGTCTAGTCTTATGAGAACAGGTAGACAGGGTTGGGGAAATTGTGATAAGGAAGTCGATAGTACTTAAAGTATATAACAACTTATCAAAGATCAAAGCAGACAAATTATTATGAAATTGAATGTCATACTGTATGAGGAGTCGGTTCATTGGCACACACATTTGAGTGCAGTAGAGACAGGGTTTCCCAAACAATGGGTCGGGAGTCGTTTTTGAGTCACAAGTAAATATCCTTTTTTGTTTGCTACAACTTTTATTTAATATCATCATTAATAAATACATACATAAATAAATGTGGCCAGTTCAGAAACCTTCCTACCAGTGACATCATTGATGGGGATTCCAAACTAGAAACTACTGTAAAGCCTTTCTCTTTCTGGAAAGTGAAAAGTGAAATCGGAAATAGAACCATTGTTATTGCATTGTCAACAATGTAGCCTAATCGTTAATATAATCGCTCAGTGGCTATAAATAATGGATATAAAAAACTGGAAAACAAAGAAAATATTGAACAAGCTATGTCAGATTGTTCGCTCTCATCCTCTGTCTGTTCTAACTCTGCATGAGCCTGACGTTACAGTGATTTAAATTGAAGTTCACTATAGCCACTTTAGCCTGCTTAGTTTAGAATTTGAAACTGAATTTGTACGTATAGTCTTGCCGCAGTGCCAATTCTTCGAAACATTTATGGTTTCTGCTCATTATTTGAAGTGCTGAACTCTTAACTTTCAAAAGCTTTGAGTTTGTGTGAGAGAAGAACTCCTTGGGAAACTTGTGGATGAAACAGGACTCATTCTGTTCACTCAAGGCCAGATCTTACGCTTGTAAACGGAAGTACCGGAATTTGGCTGAAGTACCGCCCAAGGGAATTAAGTTTAGGCTTTGAGTCTCTATAGACATAACATATATAGGCTGTTTTGTAGCCTACTCCCAATATAGTCCATAGTCTCAGAGTAAATCAGTGTCATACATACCGTATTCCAAAGAAAACCTGGAGACTTACTTGACATTCAGAATTTGGGGTTTATGATTGAAAATAAGAACATTATAATGGTGTGCGAAATGTGTCTAAAATTTGCCACAGACTAGACCAAGTCTTTGCCACTGACATATTGATGTCCCCTGTACGCAAATTCACACCAAAGTGCTATTTCTTCATTCTGGACAGTGGACTGGAGAGTAATTAAAACCAATGTTTTGGCAACTATAACCCCTAAATTTGGGTGGTACGTGCCAGATCAGACTACAATAGAGTAGAGCCCTTGCGGTGCCCATGCTGGAGAATCTCCCCTCTTCCAGGGACCTCCCCACATGCACACAGGATGTGAGGTAACCTACCTTTGTGTGTTAATTAAAAACAAGCTAAATTGGGTTTAAATGTCAGTGGGACGCAGACAGCTGATAGGAGCAGATGTGTCATCTGGGCTTATCAAATAGTCTCCTCCCATCACAGGTGTTTCAGTGGATTAGTCTCCATTACACGTCCACTCTGTGCTCCATCAAATCCATCAAGATGTTTTGATTTGACCACAACAATCATACTGATACTTTGACACGATCATAGGCTACACAGAGCTGGATATTTCATATATTTCTGGTTTTTCAGATATCCACATAGAAAAATATCTAGGTCCACACGACAAAGATATCTAGGTCTAACAAGCACACACACAGTAAAGTCTTCAGAGATATCCGGGTTTCGCTGTCTACACGGATCCAGTGAATCGGATATTTTTCAATCTCTCCACTTATTTATCCGGTTTCAAAAATATCCAGCTTCGCAGCCGAAATATCCAGCTTTGTGTGGCTGCAAGCCCCAACCGCATAAAAAAATGTCTAGCTTCAGAAATATCCAGCTCTGTGTAGCCGGCGCCTTATGTCTCAAAAGAGCAGGGAGACAAAATACAACCACCCCAATTGTATATGGTATATTGTCTTAAAGGACAACTTTGTTTTTTTTTTTACAACAAGGGTTCATATTTTAGATTGTAATTAGAGAAAAGAGAACACGAGTGTTAAAAATGTTTCTTTTACTGCCTTCTATCGTTTTTGCCATTTTATCGATGTTGATTTCAATGGTTTGGGGCATGTGTACAAGTAGCTAAATATGTCTTTGACTTATGGGGTCTAGTATTGTTACTGTAAATAGTAGTAAAGAAATCGCCAGCTTATTGTGTCTAAAAATGCATATTTAGCCACTTGCACACATGCCCCCACCCACTGCAATTAACATCGCTAAAATGGCAAAAACTATAGAAAGCAGTAAAAGAAAAGGTTTTAACACTCATCTTTTCTTTTCTCTAATTACAATCTAAAATATGAACCCTTGTTGTAAAAAAAACAAAGTTGTCCTTTAACGTACTCTACCATACAGATAGGACAAACTAACATTTTATTAATAAAGCAAAAAGATATTGCAGCTTTAATAGCCTATACATTATACCTAATACCCTGATGTATGGACCACTTTTTTCCATCTACTCTACAACAAATCTCTTTGGTTTGTAGTTGATCTACAAGCTCACA
This sequence comes from Nannobrachium achirus, assembly GCF_963921795.1. Classification (NCBI taxonomy): domain Eukaryota; kingdom Metazoa; phylum Chordata; class Actinopteri; order Myctophiformes; family Myctophidae; genus Nannobrachium; species Nannobrachium achirus. The sequence continues at coordinate 56,568,618 of NC_137832.1, forward strand.
ACGTGGTGTTCCCCCCAGGAGTAGGCATGCTGGACATTCAAGTCATTAAAGCAAGAGAGGGGTTTGGATGTGCATTAACAACGTGAATTATGTAAGACACGAAAACATCTTAGCATCGCTTTCCAACCCAACTCTCAAGAAGTCACAAAGAAAACGCAATCAGGTGCTTAATTAACAAACGTAAACACCTAATTGACAGTAAACAGCCGAGGGGTTTATGGCTCCGTAAAACAGCTGCACAAAATATGATAATTGTGTGTGAAGTGGAACATAAAACAAAGTAATCTGTTGCTCCTGACTGCAGCGGCGCCAATTAAGACTCTTGGAGAGGCTGTTTTACACGTCGGACGGGGAGGAATTAAAGTAGCGATGGTTCTAGTGCTGTCGAGATCCAGGAGATTACTACGCTAGCTGGATCTCACAGACCACCCGTATAAATTAGTGGTTGCATACAATACAATACAAAATTATAAAACGCTTATGTAAATCATAACACGTGTTACACGTACTGTAGGACAGGCTTCGGTTGCGATGAAATCAGAATAATCAGAAAAACAATTCAGAGTTGGGGACAAAATGCGTGAAATAATTTAATTTGAGGTTAAATGTATGGACACTGATGCCCCAAATGACGCCCCTGCTCTAAAAGTGTACAAATGGAACCAAACTCCCAGAGTTGAATTATCACTGAGGATTTCACAGTGTAAATTGGCGTCCCACAGATTAAAAAAAAAAAAAAAAAAAGGTCAAATTTATCAAATGGTGGGTCCGTTGCTTGATGCATACAAACCCTTGGCGGGACATTTGCCCAAAATAACAGGTCTACGAGCTCATGACACCTAGCAAAGTGACACGTCGTAAGCTTGTAGATCTGCAATTTTTGGCGAAGAGATTTGGTGTAGACCAGGCTGGTAAGCATGGCTTCAAGTAAGCACTGCTGTTCTCATTTATGGCCTAGAGGTGTCGCTATTTCCCCCATGCTGGCTGTATAACAATTACCAAGCCATTGAATGCAATGGGGATTTGACCAGACTTTACACTAGATTCAATTACTAGTGTAAAGTCTTAGCCTTAAGGCTTACCTTTGTCATAAATACGTTATGTTTTCAATCACTAGTGTAAAGTCTTCTTTAAGTCTTCGTTAAGCTTCAAAACGGGTCTGTAGGCGTATAATGAAATGTTAACTAGATTCTGCCAAGCCCCTTCTGCCTCGGAGGATTTAGAATGTTTTACTTCTTTGTTATTGATATTTTTACTTATAATAAAAGTATGCGAACGCTGCAAGCTTGTACAGATGCTATTTTCGAACATTTTTGAAAACATATCTAAAATATTTGGAGAATTTCTAACAATTAACCACTTAAACCCCATGCAGCATCTGTATTATGGGCGCGTTGCGTGAACTTGCGTCACATTGTGAGCTTGTCGATCGGCTATTTTCAACGAAAGCCATTCCCCACAATAACAGAAAACAGAAAATACCTTGGCAGAGGAAAAAGTTTGAGAAGCAGCACTGCAGCGCCAGTCAACACACACTGCACTGTGCTTAACTCCCAGTAGTGCTCATTTATCCCTCATAATACTCTGGTCTTTTTAGTGAGAAACTTGAATGTTTCTCTGTCTGTTCCCCGTGTCTCTGCTCCCAAGCCTTCTCCCTCCATCACCGAGGCTCGTCTGGCAGGCTGAATAATTGATGTGCTCCTCTCTCACACAGCTGTGAGATATTTATGAATCAGGGCCAGTGCGGAGGGATGATTGTACATTCTCCCTGACTTCTCGGTAGCCTTTCGCTGGACTTATCTGTGTATCCGCACCAAGGTCAAAATAAGTGTATATTTTATAAAGATGGATCGCCATCACGTGAAAAAAAGAAGGAAAAGGGAGGGGAAAAAAGAAAGGCCTGGTTAGCAGCGGCCTTCAAGATGGCCACTGGCCCCTTACCTTGCACCAACGCACTCATTACTCTGTGCCTGCGTGCCTGCGTGTGTGTCCGTCCATTTGTGCATTTGACAGCCAAATATGGAACAACAAAACTTGTTTACACAAGGCCAACAAAATGAACAACACTTGCCCAAGCGAGAAAGAATATGGCATTGCAAACAGATTTTTTTTAAAACATGTAGAGGTATTGACCAGCTCCACATACAGTACAGTATGGAGATCTATGTGATGATCCAGTCGTCTCCATGTATGGATATCCAGGGTTTGATCAGGTCAGTGTCGTGATCTTCATATATGGAGATCCATGCAGGTGATGATAGTCACTCTTGATTTGCAAATTTATTCTGTCTATATGAGTGTCCATACATGGGCATTGCCAAACATGGGCATTCCCAGAACTGCGGTTAATATTGATTACATCAGGACAGGGATCTCCGTATATGCTCCATATAAGCTCACAACGCCTCATTGCGAGGTGTTGTGAGCTTCTAGATCGTCTTTTTTCTAAATGTTTTCCTTTCTTATATTATTTGACAATTGGGCCAATGTTTGACCAGTTTTTATAGTATAGTTTGTTGATTACTTTTAATGCAATAATACTCTTTGCTTTCCTCTTTCTTTCTTTTTTTGGTATTAAAAAGGTCTGAAAAGTCCTTCAATTGACACTGTCATCTGGGGAAATCATGTGGGGGGCCCCGACTCACAGGTTGAGAACCACTCCCGTGAAGAGACTTGGAACATGGACACGGGAACTCGGATGTTTCGCCTTGATTCCGTCTAAACGCTGACATTTAACCATGTCACCATAACCCTAACTGCACAGACATTATGACCTCAAAACCCTGCCCACCTGCTAGAAAAAACCTGGGAAAGAGTGAGACCCACATGGAAACGCTTGGCTCTGCAATGCAGCGGACAGAAAATGAAACTCTTTTGAAAGAGGGAGTGGGTGGCGGGAGGGGAGGGGGGTGTTTGTGAGAAAGTCAAGCTCTCAATCTGGCACTGAGCTGTACAGTGAAATATGAAAGGGAAATAAGTCCTCACACAGTATCTTCCAAAAAATATGAGCTCAGAGACATGGCCCCCTTGAACCGCGGCGCTGCGCCGGGGAGCCGCTCTTCAATCATACTTAGCGACAGACAGGGAATTACAGCTGGGTCCCTCGCTGCTGCTGTCGCTGCTACCAGCGTTGCCATGTCTGCTTATTGTAAGCGTAAATGTCCACGGACCCCTCCATCTGAAAAAAAATGTTGTGCCAGGCAGGGACCCCCGCACCAGAATTGTGTTGTTAAAATGTAAAAAAAAAAAAAAAAAAAAAAAGATTCCAAATATTTTGCATATTCTTTCAAGATTGTTTTGCAAATTGCAGCTCTACGAGGTGAGCCGGGTCTGTCTGCTTGTTTGACCTGATTGCTTGTTTCTCTCACACAATCTGGCAACACTGCTAGATGCCAGCATCTGCCATGATGTATTTCAGTCCGCCGTTTCTCAACGTCTGGTCCGGGGAGCACCGGCGAGTCCAAACGGACACTTAATGGGAGTTACAGACCTCACTTTTACAGTGCACATGGAGGGGTCCCCCGCCCCCTTCCTAATCATTTGGGGATTTTCAACGTGGAAACGATGATGACGATCATGACAAATCTCAAATAATTACGATAAGAGGATAATTGTGACAGGCCTGTGTTTGTGTGAGCAGTGGCATGTTGGCTTTAAGGTGTTGATGTTGTCAACATAATTAACCCCTGTCGATTACAGAGCAAACACGCTTTGTTTGAGCAGGATTAAGACCTGAGGCCCATTCTACAGAATGTCCTCTAAATCAGCAGTTCTCACACAATTCTTCATATAGCCAACACAAAAACACACGCATGTGCACACGCTGCATTGTTGTTATTTATTTTAGCAGGACACAGCTCCCTTAATTTTGGAAGTCTATGGTCATTGGTCATAGTGTAGTTTGGGGTATCAGTGGCCAATTTGGACCCCATACATTTGTGGAAGGAACACATTTAACTTCATAATTTTGTGGGACATAATAATTGTTAAAAAGTGACATAGCGTAGCTTTAAGTGTGTCTGTGGGTCGCATTGGACCAATGAAAAGTAGGCCTAATCTGAAGAACTTGTGACAACACTGGATCCATTGGAACACATGCAGGTTCTTTCTTCCCCCAATTTCCTGAAACCAGGCAGAAAAGTAGACGTTTTTGGACATACAAGGTTTTTCCGACCGTCAGTGACAATATCACCCGACTTGAATTTAAACTGGTATTGCAGCTGAAAAGGACAGAACATGACACTTTTATATCTGAGTGGTTGTTTAGGCTTGAACCTGTATAAAAAAAGTATTATTCATCTATATTTATATACAATATATTGTAATATGCATTTTAACTAACTAATTGATATCGTTCAACATACCGGTAGTTTTTTTTTATAGTTGGTGTGAACACTCCACTTGACTCAAAATGATTTTTAAAACATTTTTTTTTAATATAGTTAAAGTTATAGTTGTAGCTAGCTTTGTCAACAATGGCAAATAAAGCTCATTCATTCATTCATGCATTCATTCATTCATAGAGCTGCAGTGTGAATGGCCATACAGATTTTCAAAAAAATTGCAGATAGCAAGCTCATAGCGCGACACATTTGTACCACGCTATGAGCTTGTATATCTGATATTTTTGGAATAGCCAAAGTATGAAATGACACCGAAGCTTTCCCGTTTTTACTGGTTTAAATCCTCAACCCGAAACACCTTGGAGTCAATTACCAATATCACGCCGCCAAGTCCCTCTGGTCTGAAATCTTTTAATTAGAGACAATTAGATAAATTCCATCCCTCTTTCCCCCCGGTTTGTTTTTTCTCATAACAGTGATCCCTGTTGACTGTGATTACGGGGGCCTGCAGGCATTTACAGGGACGGCTTGCTGTTATAGGTGAGTGAAACCTTCCCGTCAGCCATATGGACAGATAATGGTTTATAATTGGACGATGGAGGAACGGGAAGGGATGGATAAGAGCAAATGGAACAGGCATCTGAAATGAGGCATGTTGCAACGCATGGCTTATTAATTTACCTCCCTTCTATGAGAGAGAGAGAGAGAGAGAGAGAGAGAGAGAGAGAGAGAGAGAGAGAGAGAGAGAGAGAGAGAGAGAGATTATGAATAATACATAATGCACACGCCCTCTCTCTCTCTCTCTCTCTCTCTCTCTCTCTCTCTCTCTCTCTCTCTCTCTCTCTCTCTCTCTCTCTCCAAATGGAATTCAGAGTTCAGGGTAGTGGGCTACAGTACAAACAGGCCAGCATCCTAATAGCTATGCGTTGCCTTCAACCTGTCAATGTAAGTTAAGTGACGGCGAATGTCTTTGAACCGAATAGCTGTTATTTTACACACAATGACAGTCTCGCCTTATAAACGATAGATGGGTGCCAACGTAACGAAAACTGATGACACCGTTGGCTACTCCTTGGCTACCATTGATGTTGGGGGTTAACCATCACAGTGTCAGCCTACGCCCACTGGTCCTCCCTTAACCCTAGAACACTAATGCTGGGTGATTTTTAAAGGAATATTTCTAAAACAATACCCAATTTTTCACCGATTTTGCCCCCCATGACAGTTGCCCCCCATGTCCCATTATATGTTATTTTTTTTCTTTTTCGTGAAAGTTCATGTTGAAATATATTATTATATATTATATCATGTATATTTAAAATATTGTTTTGATGCATATTCATCTTAAGATATATTATGTTTTTTGTATTTATTGTTTTATTAATATTTTTGACCAGTAGATGCATTTCAAGATGTTTTGTAGACGCCGGAGCATCTGGGTTGTAATGCCAGATACCCTAGCTAGTACAAGGTAAGCTCTCTGGGAGAGGTTGAGGTGTGAACGTGCGCCTGCAGCCACCGGTGTGGGTAGGTTCACTGAAAATAAATACCTTTCCACTATTTGCAGTGGAAAGGTATTTCTCCAGAGTGGATATGCAGGTGTTTCATCAGGTTATCTGACGCATTGAAACTCTTGCCACATTGTTTGCAAAGGTACGGTTTCTCTCCAGTGTGGACACGCAGGTGTGTCTTCAGATGACACGATACACTGAAACTCTTGCCACACTGTTTACAGTGGTAAGGTTTTTCTCCAGTGTGGATGCGCTGGTGTATCGTCAGATGTTCTGAAACACCGAAACTCTTGCCACACTGTTCACAATGATAAGGTTTTTCTCCGGAGTGGATACGCAGGTGTTTCTTCAGGTTACTTGACACAGTGAAACTCTTTCCACATTGTTTACAGGGGTAAGGTTTTTCTCCAGTGTGGATGCGCTGGTGTGTCATCAAGTTACCTGATGTATTGAAACTCTTGCCACATTGTTTACAACGGTATGGTTTTTCTCCAGAGTGGATACGCAGGTGTATCATCAGGTCACTTGACACTTTGAAACTCTTGCCACATTGTTTACAGTTGTAAGGTTTTTTTCCAGTGTAGATGCGCTGCGGTGTCATCAGGTTACCTGATGTATTGAAACTCTTACCACATTGTTTACAACGGTACATTTTTTCTCCAGTCTGGACACGCTGGTGTGTCTTCATATTATTTGATACTCTGAAACTCCGGTCACACTGTTTGCAGCTGTATGGTAATTCTCCAGAGTGGGTACGCAGGTGTGTAGACTGTTGACGACCGTAAGACCTCGGTTCGTCTGTGTCTCCTCTCGGGTTGGTTGTGGCTCTCATCGTTTAGCAGGGGAGGTTGACACAATGGAATCGGGTGGAATCTTGGAGGGTGAAATATTTGTCTTCGCAGGTCTCTCTATCTGTGTGTCTGTTTCACTCTCTCTGACACTCTCTAAGAATAACCACTTTTGGAGTAAGTGACAGACTAACATAATTTCCACACCTTATATAGACCGACAAAAGTTCTGGGTCTGACATCACACATGATACAAACAGTTGCCATGCATGTCTAACCACGTTGATTTGTGCAGGCGTTGTTGCAGCTGGTATTAATTTGTTGATGTTGACTAAAACTATGGCGAAAATGTTAGTTAATGTAAGTTAAAACAAAATAAAAACGAAGACTAAGATAAATCAGGCATTATGACACCATCAAGGCCCACCAAATTACACTTTTGTAGACAAAGTCAACTGTAGATTTAGTCGACTAAAATCAACTGTATTTTCAGTCGACTAAAATCTTAAGATATTTAGTCAACTAAATCTAGACTAAAACTAAAACATTGTACAAGCTCACAACGTGTCGCGATGTGATGCATTGTGAGCTTGTAGATCTGCTATTTTCCTATTAGCCGATCTGATATTCTCGTAAAGTGGTAAAAACATAGTGGCTTCTTTTGGTCTTGTTCTTGTTGACCTGCATGCACCGCTTGTTTCTCAACTGCGTTACACCTGCAGCCTATTAGTGCGGAAGTGCATGGCCAGATATTGAATGAGGCGGCGGAGAGAAGGGCAATGCATGGCGCCGCCCTGGAGAAGGGCCAAGAATAAGGTGAATATATATTGAAGGAATAAAAAGGTAAGAAGCTTAACACAGAGGCCACAGACCTGCTGTGGCGGTGAAACTGCATCTGCAGCACAATGTGTGACCCTGACAAAAAAAAGCCAGTGAGCAGCGAGCAGGACTTTAAACCCAAAGGCCCTGACACAGCACAGAGGTCACGCGGGATGCGTAGGGACGCAGGGAGAGGCTGCGAGGGGGCTCGGCGCTCGTCTGCTGATGTCTGCTGCTTTCAGATCAGTGCTGTGAAGTAAGTAACTGAGGTGTTTGTACTTGAGTATTTCCAATTCCCAACACTTTTACTTCTACTCCACTATACATCTCGGATCCAAATATTGTTACTTGTTACTCCACTACATTTATTTGAAAACTTTAGTTACTAGTTGCCTTGAAGATATATATTATAATATTAAAAACATTCATTTACCACTTTAGCCCTATTTTATACATAGGCTATTTGAAAATAGCCGATCTACAATCACGCTGCGATGTGACGAGTTGTGAGTTTGCTATTTTCTTTTCTTTTTTTTTCTTTTTTTTTTACTTTTGGTACTTTAGGTACATTTTGTTGCCAACACTTTCATACTTTTCCTCAAGTACATTTTGAATTCCGGACTTTTACTTGTAAGGGTGCCCTCACACCAAAATACCGCCAATGCATTTCAATGAGAATGGAGCATTTTTTTGCAGAAATCCTCTACTGGCAAAAAACACTCCATTCTCATTGAAATGCATTGGCGGATTCCATTAAAGGTATTTTGGTGTGAGGGCACCCTAACAGAGCATTTCTACATTGTGCAGTATTGATACTTTTACTTATAAGTAACACATGTGAGTACTTTGTCCCGCCACAGTTTCAGATCAATAGGATCACCGGGCTCCCGCTGAGCCGCGCTCTGTTTGTTCCTGGGCTCAGCCCGTCTGGAACGGATTGGCCTCCACTTTTTATTGAAGAAAAAGAAACCTGTTTCACTGCACTTGACCGAGACTCACCATCGTCGTGGCGGTCCGGATTGGAAACCTTGTACATCCGAAACGGTTCCCTTTCAGGAGACATAAAAATAAAGAAGGGGGGGAGAGAAAAGAACGAGAACCCACGATGTTCCAATGGATAGAATGTTAGTGTTTAGTCACCACCACCAGGTTCGTGTTAATACGCTTCATTGATGGTTAAAATGTTCATATAAAAACATATCTGTGTTTATCGTTTTAAAAACAATTTAAGGTAGTGAAAATCTGCTTGAGTCTTGTATGATGAAGCAGGGCTTTACTTCATGAAAAAACGTACACATTTGAAACTTACGATACGAGGTTTCTGCCCGACAGTGACGATATTCACTTTCAAAATGTTTCCTAAATCGCCCCCAAAAATAGCAGATCTACAAGCTCCATGTACGATACATCACGATTATTTTTGCGAGACACTCTTGTACGACCAAGTTGTACTTTCAAGTTAGAAAAAAATAAATAATAAATAACATCAAAACTTGAAACATGGAGATACAAGGTTTCTGCCTCCCCGACAGCGGCGACAAGTAAAAGCCGGCGTTAAGTCTAGCGTGGAAGGCAATGAATTTAAACGTGTGCACACAAGCCACCCTCCGGTCAATACTCTGCCACAAAGCCTGCGCTGAAAGAAATTAGGTTTTACTTCAAGCACATATTATATGCTTCGTCTCCGCAAGTAACCACAGTTTCCTCTGTATATTCAAGTAGTAATTCCTTCGTAACGAAAACCAACACTTAACGCGTCGACTGCCATGGGCCTTGCATGCATCCCCCCCACCCAGCCAGCCCAAGGTTACAGCGCACAGCGGACACGGAGAAGTAATTAAGATAAAGCTAATAGAATGTAGTTATAGTTCAATAAGGCAGAGTTTAATTGAAATGGACTCAGAGCCTGCATGACTTTGTGTTTCAGGTTATTGGTTTAAAATAAAACATTGAAAAAAATAGTAATTGAATTTTTGCTTTTGCCTCTCGCAATGGGGAGCCAGAGGGGGTCATGTATGGGGAATACACACCTACTGTGTGTGTGTGTGTGTGTGTGTGTGTGTGTGTGTGTGTGTGTGTGTGTGTGTGTGTGAGTGCGTGTGCGTGTGCATTTGCCACTGTAAGTGTATTTGCGACCATACATGCACTGTCAGGATATGGATTCCTGTGTTGTATTTGAAGTGTGCTCTTGTACCTTAGTGTTCTTGTGTTTCCTGTCTCCCATTGTAGTTGTTACCTTGTCTCACCTTCCCTGATTCTTGACTGTTCTTTCACCTGTGTCTTGTTTTCCCCAGCCAATCCCTGCGTTGATTGTTTTTGAGTTCACCTGTGTCCTGTTAATCCTTGTGCCTATTTAAACCCTGTGTTTCAGTCGGGTACTTTGTTGGATTCATCTACATCAAGTTCTGGTCATCCTTGCGTTTGGGTCCTGCTAGAAAAAAGCCTTGACATGCACAGGCTAAAACATATGAATGCACTCATGAGTGGCAGATAGACATTTTGAGGAGAATCTTTGCACATCCATATACGGAATAAACCAGGCTCTTTGTGTATCCTTTGGGAAACACTGCTGGTCATCAACTAGCTTAGGAATGTGACAAAAAGGAAAAGATATCCATGAAATCATGTCTCCATGGGGGGAGTAATCTATAGAAAAAAGTCGTTTTGGGGGTGAACTGTTCCTTCAATAAGAATGGCAGCGTTTTCAGTACCTCCTTATCAGCCTCATTCATCGGCGAATGCTCGCTGCTTGAATATGTAGGCCATTTGTTTAAAAAAGAAAAGAAAAGAAAAATATGGATATATGATAGCTAGATTCTGATTCTGCTGCTTGGTCCTGCTCATTATTGTCACAATTATGCAGTCACGCAACATATCATATGAGAAGTTTATTCTTTTGTATCATCTGGTGAAGCTTCCAATGTGTCACAGAGTGACGCTTTGGGAGATTCTCAACGCTTTTTCACATTTATTATTGTTATTATTTTCAAATTTATATATTATCGCCATAATGATTTATTTTGTCCTGACAGCCCTAACCGGAGCTCATGTTCATGTTGTGAGCAAAACGGCGCGGAGCAGTCATTACACGGTTTATTGTTGCCAAACCAGAATAGAACATGGCTGTGAATCATAACATCACAGCTGTGATCTGAATTGGTTGCAATGTTTCTACTTAATCAGGTTGTGTGCCTGTTATCTCACGTATTGGGTAATATCTCATTATAGCTTGCTTGGCCATGGAGCTGACTCAATTCCAGTGGGCTGGAAGGTGTTGATTATCTTCACATAAACGCACACCTTTTAGTGTAGCAGCCTGAGCGGATAATGCATAAATGGTAAATGGTGCATTTATATAGCGCTTTTATCCAAGGCGCTTTACATAGATTGTGCATTACATTCACCCGTACATTCATACACCGATGGCGGTTGAAACCATGCAAGGCACCAACCTACTCACCGGGAGCAATTAGGGGTTCAGAGTCTTGCTCAAGGACTCTTCGACCAGGGGCGGACTGGCCATCTGGCATACCGGGCATATGCCCGGTGGGCCGCTTTTTTTAATATTTTTGGGGAGTAGTGAAAGTTACAGGTAAGGTGAGTGCGATATGAAACGTAAACTTACCATAATCACAGTAATCCTTAATCATTTTCAATCATATTCAAGGGCTTTTGGAGAAATGAGACAGGCACAGAGCCCTGCAGAGGGGTGGTGATTGTGTCAGACTGTGTCCAGCTGGCAGCTGATGCCAATAAGTAGTAACGGCCCCTCAATCAAAGGAAGGCAATTATGTCTCTCTGCACTGTCAACTAGCTGCTACAGATGCATACTTTTCAAGCAGACTGGTTTATTGGTTCTTAACTTATTTTGTTTCAACTTTAAGGAGTGCATTTCTCATAATAATTATAATAATGGTTCATGATTAATTGCTTTTAAGACCCATTTACTTGTGAACTTGTAGATATATGTTTTCACTTGTTTTATCAGGATACCAGGGTTGAAGTGCAATCATGCACCTTTCTTAGTTCCCACATCCCATAATGGGTGTACTGTAAAGGACAGCATTTGATGTTTGTATTTGATGTTATGCTTTTGAAACTGATATTATCCTAGATAAAGTACTATGTTCTATCCGTCTGTCTTTCAATGTTATATGAGATACTTAAAGTGTGGTTCCTGTGGAAATAAGCCTCGGCTTTCTAGAATCTCCTTTTAGTTGACCTTGTACCAGTGATTTGTACTGTCATGAAACTGTACCTTTTTCTTTTGCAAACTTCTAATAAATTCTTCAATCAATCAATCAAAAGCAGAAAAAATAGATACTGCATGTACAGTTCTAGGCTACACATACAGTATTGTCACTGTGTATTGTTTATTGGCCTTTCACTTTCAGCATTATCACAGGTTATACAATTATTATTAAAACACTGCATTATTTGGCCGTTACACTCACTGTTACTACCTACCTATACAGTAGCATTTACTGCATATTGAGCAATGAAATGCACATTTCTAAAATATAATATAACCCAAGTGTGCCCACTTCTCAGATCAATATACTTATTTCCCATTCATTAGCTAACAAGCCAGATTTTTTATTGCATGCACATTTTGACATGCAGTCATGTTCATACTCTCCTTGTTGGTGAGAACTGTACGCTAACTTATACAATTTATGGATTGTGTAGTTGCCTGTGGGTTGTGTAGTTATCATTTATGTTGTTCTGTAAAAGTTGTGGTATTAAGAGCTTGTGTATTTGTATGTGCCTCGACCGGATGAGTCGGTAGAGTATCTGCGCGCGCGCGCTGGTTGTGGGGGCTGGTCTGGGCTAAGATGCCAGGGCTGAATTTTAGTCCCAGTCCGTCCCTGTCTTCGACATTAACTCAGGGGGAGCCCGGATTAGAACTGGGAACCGTTCGGGAACCCTTCGTGTTCTAATAACGGTTTCTCTACCCCTGAGCTATGCCGCCCCATATAATAGATAAATATATACTGTATTAATGGTTTGTTTAAGCCATTGGCAATAAACCTGCGAGTTTCCTCTATCACTTTTTCTCTATCACTTAGACTCAATGAAGCCTTGAATGGATGGAGATCTTTCTGGTTTTGTTGCAATCCTGAGCCAATAATTTGATAGGCTGGTCGAGCTGGGCTATTCTAAGGACTAGAGGGGCGGATACAACTTTCTGCCCGGAATCCAACACCGGCTCCCTTCACCAACCTATGTCCCCCCCCCCCCCCCCCTTGCTCATGAGCCTGCGACCCCTCCACTTTTTTTTTTTTTTGGTTTAAGTATATTATTTGTTTATGCGTGGAGAGAATATGCATAAAATAACTAACTTAATGTGAGAAAAAAAGGTCATTTTGGGGGTGAACTACTCCTTGAATGCTTGACCTCGATGTATAAGAGTGTCAACCAACAATAATGAAAATAGCTGTAGAGCTGATCTACACAAAACGTTGCATTGCGACATTCTGTGTAGATCATCTATTTTCTGTTAGGACATACAAGGTTTCCACCCGACAGCGACGAAATACAGTAATGAAGTAGACAGAAACGGTGCCATCTTATAATGGGTATTATACTGTAGCAAGGAGGAACAATTGTTGACCACTAGGCTTCGGTTTCGTGGCATTTACACTGATCCTAGACGATCCTAAGTGGCCCTGGATGTAGAGCGTCTGCTAAATGGCCAGTACATTGTAAATTAGGCACACTTCAGTTGCTCGTGGAAGGAAAATGCACAGTTTGTGCTTGCAAGCTATCACAGGCAATTACTTTGTATTACCAGTAAGACTCCCTAATCGGGAGATAAGCGACCGTTGGTCGCTTATCTCCATAAATAGGCCAAAAAGTAGTTTGTGCAAAATCGTCCTGATGGTGGCGCTAGATGGGACAGATGCGTTGTGATTACATGACTGTAGAGATACTGTGTACTGGTGTGCATGATTTTAGGGCAAAATCTGTAGGAGCAGGGTGACTGTAGAGATACTGTGTAGTGGTTTGTGTGGTATGTTCTTGCAAAAGTCTCATTTCTTCTAGAAGTCTTCAAATCTTGTGTGTTGTCTTCATTGAGTTTGGGAGAAATGCCAATACTAGCATGCAAGATGCAAGCTCTCCTGCTAAAAGTAGACACACCCACAGGCAGATCTTGATAGTGGACCCAGGTCTGTTTATTTAAGCATGGAGGCTCATCCTTCCTGGACTCCCTGGTGTGAAGGGGTGTGTGTGTGTGTGTGTGTGTGTGTGTGTGTGTGTGTGTGTGTGTGTGTGTGTGTGTGTGTGTGTGTGTGTGTGTGTGTGTGTGTGTGTGTGTGTGTGTGTGTGTGTGTGTGTGTGTGTGTGTGTGTGTGAGAGAGAGAGAGGACAGTGGCAACATTCCTTGCCACTTGGCAGGTCACACATTATGTTTGAGAGAGAGAGAGAGTGTGTGTGTGTGTGTGTGTGTGTGTGTGTGTGTGTGTGTGTGTGTGTGTGTGTGTGTGTGTGTGTGTGTGTGTGTGTGTGTGTGTGTGTGTGTGTGACACAGAGAGAGCAGCCCCGTTGGGGTGGTCATTTGGTCATTTTTGCACATTTGGTAATTTTTTACACCTGGGGGTCCCCCAGGGACCTGGGGGTCCCCGAAACTCCGGGGGTCCTTGGAGGTTGTAGTTTGGCAGGCAAGGAGTGTGTGTGCAAAATCTGGCATGGATCGGGGCAACGGTTGCAGAGATATGAGCAGGGCAAAAGTGTGACGTGTGACGTGTGACAGAGGGAGTGACGGAGGGAGTGACGGAGGGAGTGACGGAGGGACAGCCGGTGGAGGTTTGGATAGTGTGCAAGTAACTGCGACCACAATACACTGTTGTTGTGCACTCTCCTCCCCGGCAATGTAATATATTGCACTGCATTGTTTGTTTGTTTGTAGTAGTAGCGTGAGTCAGCTCTTTCTAATGATGTGTGATGGTGTGTACTCCACATATTCAGAAACGTCTCAAATCGCATGATCATATTGATTGTCTATTTAAAAACCTTAATGTCAAGCACTTATGTCCAGCCTAGCTGTGTCGCTATCCATGGTGCTGAAATGGATCTCTCTCTCTCTCTCTCTCTCTCTCTCACTTTCTCTCTCTCTCTCTCTCTCTCTCTCTCTCTCTCTCTCTCTTGCGCGCGCGCGCGCGCGCTCAGTTTTAGTTTAGTGTTTCAGAGTATTGTTTTTGTTTCGTTTTTCCTTGTTTTATGTTTTGTTTTTTGTAATAAGCACACAACATGTGGCATTGTGATACGTTGTGAGATTGTAGATCTGCTTTGGGGAACAAGAAAAAGAGACGACTGGGGAGACATGCTTCCTTCAGTGCATGGGGAGTCCAAGTTGCTTCTTTTCACCTGACAGGGGGGATTCCCCCCGTTTGGACGTAGCGTGTGGAAGGAACACGTTATTCTAACCAGTTCCTTTCCCCTCCATCAGGCTGGCCAGGGGGAGGCATTATTTAGAAAAATATTAACACAAATCGTCTGTGATGGGGTTCCATGTTCTCTTCAGAGGTGGGTCCGTGGCCATCATACAATTCAATTTGGGGGTCTTTTGACATGAACATGTTTGAGAACCACGCGTCTACAAATCGCCAAATCCGTCTCCTGGTTCTCTGCATTCTGCTGGTGATTCTCTCTACCTGCTGAGGCCAAAGGTCTGAGGGCGGCTGCAACCCGCCAGAATTTCAACAGCGTTTCAGTGTAGGAATTAGAGTGAGAAATGGGTAGACAACCTTTTAGTTATGTAATATTTAACCTTACTTTCAAGTCCTTTCAAGTATTAAAATAGTGGTTGTATTATGCAGGCTTATATAACATTCTTATTCTTGAACTGAAGAGAAAGGAGGTCAAATGTTTGAAGCTACAATACTTAAAGGAGCTATAGTCAACTTTTGGTCATTTTTGAATAGAAACACATTTATGAAGCTTAATCTTTTATAACATATTTTCGAAACATTTTATTTTAGCGTCCGTTTTTCAAGAAAAAGTTGACTATAGCTCCTCTAAAGGTGCAGTACATTATTTGTATTTAGTCGATCTACAGGCTCACGCCACATCGCAGTTGGCTCGTAGTTCGGCTATTTTCACAACATTTAGCTGTGGAAACGAATCAAAACTAAATTTCTACAATTCCAAGTGCTGGTCAGGGTGGGTGGGTAGGTGGGGAGCGGGGGTCCCCCCAGCTCAAAAGTGTTTCTTTTTGGGGGGGTTGCAGCCTGAAAAGTTTACGAACCCTTGTTAATCTAGAGGCCATTCATGAGGACTGCTGCATTTTCATGACGTCCATGATTAGTTTCAATACCAAGGTGCTCTTTCTACCTTGTCACCAGGGGAAAGAGGTACAGGAGCATTACGGTCAAAAAGGAGCAGGGTGCTGAATAGCTTCTTCCTTAGTGCAGTGAGGACCCCCCCCCCTACCCCCCCAAACCAACCGAACTAAACTGAATTGTACTGAACTGGACACCTTGTAACTGTGCTTTTGGAAATGCACGACGGCACTTTATTATACTCTGTGCCGGACAACTTTTCAAAAGGATTTGCAGCGTGGCACTTTATACAGTATACTGCATGTGCTAGTAACTCTCAAATGAATTGCATTTAGATTTTGACTTTTTCTTGTGGTGCTTTTTAGAAGGTTTGATGTTTTATGTTGCACGGCGAGTGCGCTGAGTGGGGGAATGTTTTTTCATAATGCTTTATGTAAGTACATACAGTAGGGAAATGAACAAATAATGTGATTCCGATACAAAATAATTTGTACATCTGCAGCGGCTTGGAGGTGCTCTCCCTTCTCTAATACGCTATAAAGGCTTTGCACAGGGAGTCAGATTTTCCGTGCGGAAAAAAACAGACAATAAATTAACACCCATCCCTAAACCTCTTTGCCTTTTTTTTTACAAAAATAAAAAAAGAAAGAAAAAAGGTAAATAGTTAAAATAGCCGATCTACAGGCTCACAATGTGTCGATGTTGTCTATTTGAAGAATTTTCAAGTGTTTTCAAAATAGCACAAAAAGGCAAAGAAGTTTAGGGATAAGGGGCAGGCACGGACGAAAATATAGGTCATGGTGTCTCTCCGAATTTGTCCACTTTCGGACTGTTATGTGCCTGCACATATTCTCACTTCCATCTACAGCAGGGGTTTTCAAAGTGGGTGACGGGGCACCCTGGGGTGCCGTAAAGGCAGTCCAGGGGTGCTGCGAGATCATTTGATAATATTTGGAATTTATTTGGACACTTGAAAAAATATTTAGTATCAATTTAAACTTGAAGTACAAAGTTATTTTCAGTCAGTTCTAACCAAAATGGCTATTATCTCAACGATTTCCTTGCAACATAATCACTAAAATATCATTAATCTCAGGCAGAAACCTCTGTCGCACAAAACTAGTGAAAACAGCCGATCTACAAGCACACAACATCGCGAGGTGTTGTGTGCTTGTAGATCGGCTGTTTTCACTAGTTAAGTACATTTTATTGATGATAAATACAAAACGAACGGCTTTGGACATACAAGGTTTCCACCCGACAACGACGATATGCTATAAATATAAGGTGCTGGAAGTGAAAATTACCTAACCCTAACACTAACCCTTGGATTAAAAAATATATATTTATGGGGTGCCCTGAGACAAAAGATTTGGGAACCCCTGACCTACAGCAATACTTCTCTTATGTGTTCACTAATGCTGCTTTGTCCTCTGGTCTAGTATCTACACTGCCTTGCTGCTGCTGGTCTAGACATACACCTGTCACTCACCAGAGGTTGATGGCTGCCCCTCCCTGTCTCAGCTGTGTCCCATTGCTTGATTAGGCCTGTGGCTATATAAGAGGAGCTGTTACCAGCTCAGCGAGATTCTCCCCAGCACGCAGCAGTGAATACCAGCCATGTATATATTGTCTGTTTTTTTTTTTCGTGTGAAAAATCGGGCCGTGTCTGTAGAGTTTATGTTATCATGAATGATTATGTGACGTTAATAACAGTAGTAGATATTATATTATCATGATTGATTATGAGTGACGTTAGTAAGAGTAGACTATGCTGTATCATGCATTACAGATAACATGATGTACTGTAAGAGTCAAGATGTTTTCCTAGGTTGATAGATATTGTTTATGTTACAGCTTGTCCTTGCAATGCCAGTATAACTAGGCCCTAGGGTTTGATTTCCTTTGCTTGAGGCAGAATCTCGGTACCACAGGCCTGTGGTACTCCTATGTACACAATCACTTGTACAATTCATTGTATTAAACCACCACCACCACCACCACCACCTTATGCCTTTGCCTCTGATACTTCTTTATTTACGTCTTAGATGACAGAACTTGAATTCCACCACAGTGTCCAAAGGCCTTTAAGACAGGTGGACGATGTCAATAGTTGTTTGACGCAGAACGGCCAAAACACACACCCCCACTATCATACATAATGTACCTTTTCATAGTTTTTAGCTTTTAAAACTTTCTCTGACAAAACAAGGTATGGAGAACATCTGAGGAAACTGCCGGAGCGTGGCTTTTTTTTATGTGTGTTTCTGGTCCTCTCATCTCCTCATCTTCAATCACGCTAAGCGTGCATATATACTCGCTGGCACATCAGAGAGCGCTGTGCTGCTTTGTGAATGCATATCAGCACATCAGCAAAGCGTTCGCCGCTGTCGGGCAGAGACCTCTTATCTCCACATTTCGTCCTTTCACATTTTGTTTAGTTTTCTATGTTTTCCTCATACACGAAGAAGACCCTACTTCATCATACTGTCACAGAAAACTAGTAAGAAAGAATAGCCGATAACAGTTGTAGATAACATATTTTGTTAAATATATATACGTCTGTTTGAAAGTGTGTCTGTAATGATTATTAGGCATTTTTTGGGGGGGGGAAATACAAGGTTTCCACTCAAAAGCGACGGAACACATATCAGCATATCTGATGTGCAAAAAAAAGAAAACAACGCCAAAAGCACGAGTTAAGACGGAAGAAACGTTTTCCCGGAGAAAACGTTCCATATTTTGAGAAATCTCTTTTCTATTCATCTGTTTCTGTTTAGTATGAGGTTATGCTACAAGGTTAATCTTGAAACCTGGGTGCAACAGGCTTTTAAGCGATCCACCATCCGAGGTTATTAACAATCTCCTTCAATGCAGGTAGATAAGCCCCCCTCCCCACAAACCCAATTTTGATGACAAATATTTAAGGAATAAATACATGAAATATATTTGAATATGCGAAAGACATTTGACTGACTTCTATGTAAACCTTACAATAAAATCATATTTTTTATGTTGGAAGGCATCTTCAGCATCACAAATCCGATCACCTACAGACCACAGATTTGGAGCTGGCATCTGCCAATGATCTTGTCTGTTCAGTTATCAATACCCTAAGCGAGAGAATCTTGTTTGTCTTATATTGGAATTATTATATTGTTTGTTTGACAAAATTAATTCGCCCCTGCTCTAAAAAAGCCAGCCCCCCCCCCATAGCCACCCCAGTCACAATTCTCTGGAGCCACCGCTGGTATAAAATATGTCCCAGAGTATACAAATTGGTCCTTGGTTTTGTATTTTTTATAATAATAATAATCTAAATCTACATGGCAACATGCAACTAAATGATTGTAGCACTGTTATATATCGTCACTGTCGGGCAGAAACCTTGTATCTCCAAGTTTCAAATGCCTGCTTCATCATACAAGACTGTCGCACAAAACTAGTGAAAACAGCCGATCTACAAGCACACAACTTGTGCGCTTGTAGATCTGCTGTTTTCACTAGTTTAGTACATTTTATAGATGATAAATACAAAACGAACGGTTTTGGACATACAAGGTTTACTTATATACATTATATACTTATATAGGGGAGAGTAAAACATACAATATCTGCCTCTAAGATGTCACAAGTTAAGTAGAAGCTTACCTCATAATTTGACTCAAGTACAGTACTCGAGTAAATACTTCTTCTTCGGAGGGAAAGGACTATGTACGCACATGAGAAATGAGAGGTTTCCATAACCCCATCAGGCAGCTGTGCTGCGCTATACCGCTTTTCATCCCCCAATGCACCCTGAGATAGCGATTGGCCTCCACGCTTTGAGCAGCGCTGACATGCTTGAATGCCTCGCAATTAGCAACATGCCAATTCAATCACTCGCTGGAAAATGCTGTTAGTTATTGGCTATTATCTGTTGTGCGGTTTATTCATGTGCGGCAGAATGGTTCTTCCAGTGATTATTAGACTCTCAGTGGCGTGTTGAAATGAATGTCAGAGTCCATTACAGTGTTCTATAGGGCTTGCGTCAATAGCGAGTGATGATACTGTGCTGCATGGAACTGCACCACTGTGGAACATTCCTTTTGGAATACAATAATTAAGCGTGTAATAAGTGCAGCCCAGCCCTTTATCAACATTAGGCTGAAAAGAAGAAAGAATATGGCAAGCAGAATACCGTCGCTACTCTTCAGGTAATGGCAAAAAGTGGATCCAAAGTTCAATATTTATAAAAGCTAGATAGGCGATTTTTAGGCTCAAAACGTGTCACGTTGTATATCGATTATGTCCGCTAGTGTTGTGTGACAATGTTGTACGCCATGAGGAAAAAGAAAAAACATCCAAAGTTTCAATATGGAGACACATGTACCTGACAGCAATGAGATGGTAATGGTGTCACATCCACATGCTAAAAGAGGCTTTGACAATGAAACATTTTATAAATGGTTAAATGAAGAAACATTTCTAAAAGTTCCACATCGTCTCTGCTGGTTGGGAAAGTCCAAAATATAATTTTTTATTATTTTAAAAAGCATTTTAAAGTAGCCGATCTTCAAGCTCACAACGTACTGTATCGCGACCATCGGCTATTTTCACTACTTTCGTGCGGCACTCCTGTATGATGAAGTAGGGCATCAATTTACCACTAAAACATATATAAATGTGCAGATAGGCTACAAGGCGTCAGCCCGAGAGCAGCAGTGTAATATACAGAAGGGTATAGAGACCATAAATCATTGGGGAGCAACTTCTTGAAGCAGGCAATGCTCGTTATTGGCAGACACTTACAGATCAGATTGTTAAGACCCGAAGAATGAGTTGAATCAGACATAATATACTTTTTGAAAGAAGTGACAGGGTAGCCTAAATTGGAAAAAGAGAATCCCTCTACTGAGGGTTCGTCAAGTTTTTTGGATCCTTTGAAGGATCTCTTCTTTGAGCTTTTTTGTAGTATTTGTACTCGTCGTTCTTCCAGTCAGTAATGATGGGTGTGAGTGGTGCTTCTCAACATAAAAGCTAGTGGAGAATCACTTCAACAATGAACGGCTGACAAACAGCTTTGAGAGACACAGAGATGGGCGAAAGCACTGGATCAATTTGTTACTTTCTAGACCAGTGGTTTTACGAATCAGGGCCCATTTTCAAATGTTGAAAATATTCACGGCCCATCAAACTGACCACATACAAACGGATAGTTCACCCCCCCAAAAAAAATTTAATAAAATGAATTTTCAATTGCTTACTCACCCCATGGAGACTTGAATTCATGGATTTTGTATTTGTATTTTTTCTCACATTCCTAATTCAACAATTTGAAAAGACTTTGTGTCTCCATAGGGAACAAAGCAGGCTCGTTGTGTCTCCACACTGAACCACTGCTGGTCATCAAATTATTGGCTTAGGAATGCGACAAAAACAAAATAACATATAAATTAATTCAAGACTCCATTGGCTAAGTAATCGATAGAACTATCCCTTACAGAAGGTGTGAGATGGGTGGGCCGTGTGTAGGTCCAGCTTTGATCAGTGGAACTAACATACGCATTGATATCACAACGAAAGCGATTCTTTTTACGTTACTTTTTAATATTAAATAAATCAAATCTTGACAGTTGTTTGGGTGCCCACAGTTATATACATCCTCACATGCCCACCAGTGGCCCACAGGTTGAGAATCAATCACTTCAACAGTGAACGTCAGACAGACGTAGCCGTGCTCAGCATTGAGAGACATTGTGCAAAAAGCACTTTGACTGGGATCAATGTGTTTCATGCTTTCTAGACAACAAAGTAGAAAAGTTTGGGCTCTAAACTCAAGGCTTACCGAAGTTAAAACCATGTGTGAGAGGCCAGCATTCCGCATTAAAGTGGCACAAACAACTGATGTTGAGGCTCTGTGACACATGATCAGCAAGATCATGGACTTATGATGGTCTGAGGACCAAAATGTGCGCTCCTTGTGTCATGTTCTTTTCACTATGTCGCCTTTTTCAAGTTTTTTCATCTGCAACATTTTCCGTTATTTTTAGACAACATAATAACAACATCGCCATGCTTTAAAGGTGCAATTATGTGACTTTTATTTAACTTTTTAATGCATTCTTCCGAACAGGATGTTTTCCCATTGACATATTTAAATTGTTTCTTATCGTCTCTGATTTGTGATAAGCCTATATAAGTCCTATTATTGAAACTATTAATATCCAGTTGAAGTGTTGACAATTTATTGAACAATATTCGAGCAGAGAGAGAGCATTTACAGCAGCATAGCACCAGACCTCCTGGCCTTGGGGAACAGACAGCTTGGGGTGTCATCTTGGACACCTCTTACACACAGAAATCTTATCCTAAATGGTCATATTTTCTATAATAAGTGACAGTGCAATATATAGTAATGCTGACTGGTTAAGTTCCCTCTCTCTTTTTCTTTCTCTCTTTCACCTTTCTTACCTCTCTGTCCGCCTCTTTCACTCCTCTCAGATTTTCTTTCTGCACTTTCTGCAGGTCTGTCTGTGTGAGTCAGAGGTGAGTCCGGGAGAAAGGGCTTCAAGCTGACTGAAGCTATTCCTTTATAACCAGGGCTGATCCGGCTGAAAATCACCTACTGTCAGGTAGAAACCTCATAAGTCTCTAAGTCTGTATTCTGCTTTTATTGTGTAAATGAATGTCCTACTTTGCCTTACGAGGGTGTCACACAAAAGTAGCAAAAACAGCCGATATGTATTGCTATTTCTTTCCTATGAATATTGAACGAATGGAAAGTATTAACAAGAGTGTGTGACTAAATAACAACTCATTTTTACTGAACAGTAAAGCGCCTTTCAGACGGGGCACGGTTGCCACATCCAAGGATTTCATTTTCAATGAGAGGCGGGCGATTATTTTGGACATGCAGAGAAGTTGAGGAGCGGCGAGGGCGAGCAGGTGCGGTCCTGTGAAATTCCCCTGCACGTGCTCGTTCGTGCATATGCTCGCGGGCGACGAGAGCTGGATTGTCGTCAGCTTTATTTTCCACACTTTGCGGCTGGCGAGCAGGAGGACAACAACAACGGATGCTTAGGCGTAATATCGCCCATGCGTTTACTCGCGGAGCGATTGTGTTTGTGTCTCCACATGAGAGACCGTGGCGCGATCCCCGCTGATCCAAGGGGAAATCTCGCTATTTCTACGTCTCATTAGTTTGACAAAGGGTTAGAGTTAGGGGTTAGGTTTTAGGGTTAGGTTTAGGCATAGTTTTACAGAGGTTTGGGTTAGGTTTAGGCATAGTCGTTAACATTCACCAGCGTCGGCAGGTTAGCTTTTCACCAGGTTAACATTCAGCAGTGTCAAAGTAATGGGATGTCGAACAAATGTTTTCCGTCGCAATATCGACACACTCCCCTGATCCAAGCGGGAACATCCGCCGCGTCAACCGCCGTCCGTCTGTGAGGCGCAGGCGCTTAGCGGTTTTGGACATACCAGTTTTCTTTTTTTTGCCCGAAAGCAGCAAAATGTTTGAAACACTGATCCTTGCCTCCTCCTCCTAACCTCTGCACCATTCTTCCTCTCCTCCTCCTCCTCTCCCCTTGTGGCCTCTCTCCCCCATCTCCTCCCCTCCCCTTTCACCTTCTCTGTTCCCTAGTTGCTCTTTCCCCCTCTCTCCTCACCAGTGGTGGTAAAAGTACTCGCATTTTGTACTTAAAGGACGACTACACCACTTTTCAACCTATCTTCATATAATTGGTTCTCACTAATGTTCACGATAAAATTGCCTCTTAGGAGGGGGAGTTCAAAAACCTGTCTGCCAGTGACATCATTGTTAGGAAGATGTAGTGGAGTAAAAGTGAAAGTACTGAAAACTGGAAATACTCCAGTAAAGTACAAAAAAAGAATCCCCAAAGATGTACTTGAGTTACAGTTCTTGAGTGAATGTACTTTACACTCCGCTCCTCGCTCTAACCCTCTAGTAGTCCCTCTGCACGACCCAGCCTCCTCTCCTCCCCCTTCCTCTCCTCCCACTCCCCTCTCCAGGGACGTGCAGAGAATATTTAGAGAGGCAGGGGCTGACATTTCCAAAAGAGCCTTTTGGTGGAAGCACCGAAAATGGCAGACCTCCAAGCTCACAGCAGCGACGCGTTGTGAGCTTGGAGGTCTGCTATTTTCAGTGTGTGAAACCACACTGAACTAAGCATAATCAAGTCAATACTGGAGACGTGGCGTAACACCATGGATTTCTACACAGAGAGGGCAATTATTTCAACATAGGATGCTGCATTCAAGTTCAGGAGAGTTTGGACAAGGCAATTCACCCTTTGTCAAGTCCCGCCCGTTGTCCCGCCCCTCTTCACTCCCATTGGTTGCTTTGTCTTGGTGGGACATTCGGTGGGACACTCCATCCACTACCATTGTAATTCAGTTGCTTCGTATTGTTATTCTGTGTGTCCAATTCTAATTTCAAACTTGGTTTCAGTATTATGGAGTTACTCAGTGGCAGTATAGTGACTCAGCATGTCTTTAAATGTTTTTATTTCCCTAACATTTATGTTTTAGCTAATTCAACATAAAAAAGGCAGAACCAGGGCGGGACAAGGCAGCTAGAGCCTGCTGGTTGGTCAGTCAGGGACCAACCAGAAGGCTAACAAAGGGTGAATTCTATTGAACGCTGCCTTCAGGTATGCCATGGAAAGAGGGCATTTTCATTTCTTTCACCATAGTAAAAACAGGATTTATGGCTTGGACAGGGCAGCTTTTACAGACACATAAAAGTGCAGGAGCTCAAGCCCCCTTTGATGTTTATGTGTGCACGTGCCTGCCCCTCTGCCTCCTCTCGGGGAGATCATAACTTCAGCCAACTCTACACTTTTCCTTAACTCGGCAGCAGGGACGTGCTGGGCCCCTGATTCAGCCCGGGAAAAAGAGTTGGAGAGGCCCTCATTGCGCGCTATAGAGAGATCTCTCTCTTTATAGCACTGCTGCTACTCAAAGATTTGCCATTTCAGATCCTGACAAGTGACAAGCCAGTGGGCCAATTATTGTACAGGAGTTATATTTCGTCGTTGTCAGGTTTGTTTTGTATTTATCATTTAAAAAAATGATTTAAACTAGGGTTAGGGTGCGAGGCGTTGTGCGAGGCGTTGTGTGCTTGTAGATCGGCTGTTTTCACTACTTTTGTGCAACGGCCTTGTATGATGAAGCAGGGCTTCATCATAGCAGCAATGTATGATTGCTTTGCGAAAAAAAATTATAAATTTGAAACTTTGAGATACTTATTTATTTATTTATTTGTTTATTTAGACGGGACAATGCATATTAATGAACACTACATGAATGCAATGTAAATACACCGGAATTAGCAAGAATGCTAAATTTCATCCGTAGTCCCCACTACCACTAGATACAAGGTTTCTGTCCGACAGTGACGATTTACTTTGTTGGCCACCCAGCCCCCAAAATGGAACGAAGGCCGATATTTTATTTTATTTTTTTTCCTAATGGCCGGCCTGGACAGGCCGGGAATGAACCGGCCGTTCGGGAGTTGTCCCGCTTTTCCCAATGGCCAGCACGTCCCTGCTCGGCAGCGTCGTTCATTCATTAATTCTCTCTCTCTCTCTCTCTCTCTCTCCCCCTCTCCCTGGCAGCATCATGCTTCTCTTTCATTCTCCCGCTCCGTGTATCTGTGTGAATGGCCCCCATCCATCTTCCTGCTCCCCCTCATCAGCAAACCGTTCACCTTAACTCACCTTCCAACACTGTGCTCCGACACATGCTTTATCCTGCGCTCCTTCCCCCCTCCCCCCCTCCTCATGCCCCCACTGCGCTACTGCTGATTACGGTGGTTGGACTTCAAAGTTAAACACTTGAAACCCCTGGCATCTGACTGTATTGCCAGACAAGCTCACAATGCGGGCGCATTGTCGATATAGAATAGAATATCTGCTATTTTCCTGCGAAAAGCTTTCCCCAAAATAACAGGAAAAAAAATGAAAATAAAACGATAGGCTATATGGGTTTAAGGTGTTATGAACCGATGTGCTCACCCACAAAGCGGGGAGTGCATGTGCAAATGAAACTTTGAGAGGAAAACTCTTTGTAAGGCATGTAAATGTACTTGGGTACTTTCCACCACTAGAGGAAGGTAAACGAACATAGGAAAAATAAATAAAAAGAACCGTATGTCAGTAAAGTAAAGTGTTCCAGTGTGGCACCCGAACCCGGGTGGAATCTTGTGATCTTGCCTTACAAGCTCACTCACGTTTAATATAGATACTAGGCCTATGCTATTTTCCTTTTTTTTTTAATTATCGTTAATTAATTGTAATTGAGGCGACGGTTTGCAATAACAAAGTCATATTGCCCAGCCTTCTGATGAATCCAATCTAGCAATACACAGTTTAACAACAGTGATAAACCAACTTACGCAATTAATAGCCTGAAAACATCAGAATCAGCCATGGGCGTTTTACAAGCTGCAAGTAATTCCAGCTGAAATCATTTGTATTAAACCCACATTGCTCAGAATCATTAGCTCTACAACGCTGATTGCATAATGCACAATACCGTCTTGCAATTCACAACCAATAGTTTGGTCTAACAGGTGTCCAGCAGAAGTTTAAATTCCAGCGTCTGGACGAACAACATCTCACTTTTTAACTGAAGCTATTCCTCACAAAAACATACGTAAAATGCCTGTAATATTCTTTTTTTCGGCGATCATTAGAATGTCTAGAACATTTGCATGTTATTATTGTGAGAAATATCCCCAAAATGCAAATTAGAGCATGATTTATGATTTATGATGTATGGCTATAAAACCTTACAAAAACATTATTAATTTTTAAACATAACATTTTCCTCTGATTAGGACTCCTACAACACCATCTGATTTGTTTTTGGCAAGTAGAAATTAATTCGGGTATTGCAGGGTTAAGTCATGTTATTGATTACTAATATAGCAGCTCTTATCCTTGATAGTGATGGAGTGGGATGAAAATATTGGTCTTGCATAGAAACCTTTGATGATGGGTTCTCTCTCTCTCTCTCTCTCTCTCTCTCTCTCTCTCTCTCTCTCTCTCTCACACACACACACACACACACACACACACACACACACACACACACACACACACACACACACACACACACACACACACACACACACTCGCAGGGGTGAAAACATAATCTCTGCCTTCTGGCCTTCCGGCCTGGCGGAGATACTAATACAGCCAGGGACGTGCTGGGCCCCTGAGTCATCCCGGGTAAAAGAGTTGTATAGAGGCCCTCGTTGTGCGCTATAGAGAGAGACCTCTCTCTATAGCGCTGCTGCTACTCAAATATTTGCCATTTCAGATCATGACAAGTGACAAGCCAGTGGGCCAATTACAGAGTTATATTTCGTCATTGTCGGGTGGAAACCTTGTATGTCCAAAACCATTTTAAAAATGATTTAAACTAGTGAAAACAGCCGATCTACAAGCACGCAACGCCTCGCATCGCAGCGTTGTGTGCTTGTAGATCTGCTGTTTTCACTACTTTTGTGCAACGGTCTTGTATGATGAAGCAGTGCCATGCTTTGCGAAAAAATGTATAAATTTGAAACTTACGAGGTTTCTGCCCGACAGTGATGATTTACTTGGTTGGCCGCCCAGCCCCCAAAATGGAACGAAGGCCGACATTTTATTTTTATTTTTTTCCTAATGGCCGGCCTGGACCGGCCGGGAATGAACCGGCCGTTCGGGAGTTGTCCTGCTTTTCCCAATGGCCAGCACGTCCCTGAATACAGCTCTACCAAAGCATGGAGAGAGCAATGCGTCGCCACAGTGCATCACATTACAACCGTGTTTTCTTCTCAAGCTCATTTAGCCTCTGATGTATGATCCCTCCCATCGCTACATCCGTCAATTTAGCTCAGTCCATTTGTCTCAGTCTTTTCTCAGAAAAGGCCAGGCACAGAATAAAGAATGACTCTGATAGCTGACCCATTTAAGTTGTGATCCATCTCTGTGGCAAAATGCCTTCTTGACTGGTTTCCTTAACTGACTGATGTGGGTGAAACTGGAAGTAAAACAATTGTGCTGGAATTTGGGTGCCTTGAAAGATGTTCATTGTCGAGCATCCTCTGAAGCCACAATTGCTGCACCTGCTGCTGTAAGCTGCATCACTGTCCCCTCTTGGTTCAAAGACCTCCGGCAGAGCCGCTAATCCACTTCCCAAGGAATGGTTTTTCTTCAGTTTCTGCCACAAAGTTCAGTGTCCAAGTGTGCTGTCCAAGTCTGATTCTTTGGCCTCTACCTCTTCTTTGCCTCCCTGTTCTGACTCTGTAGTGTCCATGCCATCGATGCCCATGCTAATCCGTCATTGATGCTAGCCGCGTTGTGCGGACTATAGCCGACACGACTCCTGGATTGGGGATCATGGCTAGGCTCCCTCGACCCTATGTTCCCTCAGCCCCACTGAGGTTAGGGTCAGGGTTTGGGTTAGGTTTAGCTATAGTAGTTAACATTCACCAGCGTCGGCAGGTTAGCTACTCACCAGCGTCGGCAGGTTAGCATTTCACCAGGTTAACATTCACCCTCGTCGCTGAGGGAACATAGGGCTGCTGCCCTCCACTCCCTCCTGCCCAGCATCAGGGTCTTGAGCTCTTCAGTGTTGTTAGCCCCGCTGTTGGAGCTGTTGGAGTAGACCAGGGGTTCCCAAACTTTTTTTGTCTCAGGGCACCCCATAAATATATTTTTTTTAATCTAAGGCACCCCTATATTATAATTTTCACTCCCAGCACCTTATATTTATAGCATATTGTCGTTGTCGGGTGGAAACCTTGTATGTCCAAAACCGTTTGTATTTATCATCTATAAAATGTACTAAACTAGTGAAAACAGCAGATCTACATGCACACAACGCCTCGAATCGCGAGGCGCATCGCGAGGCGTTGTGTGCTTGTAGATTGGGTGTTTTCACTAGTTTTGTATGAAGCAGGGCAAAAGACGTACACATTTGAAACTTGGAGATACGAGGTCTCAGCCCGACAGTGACGATATTTTAGTGATCATGTTGTGAGGAAAACATTGAGATAATAGCCATTTTGGTTAGAACTGACTGAAAATAACTTTGTACTTCAAGTTTAAAATTTTACTAAATAATATTTTTTTAAGTGTACAAATAAATTCCAAATATTATCAAATGATCTCGCGACCCCTGGGCTGCCGTCGCGGCACCCCAGGGTGCCCCGTCACCCACTTTGAAAACCCCTGGAGTAGACGTCCACGTTTCCACCCCATGGGAACCAAGTTCCATTTGTAGCATTCTTGTGTTGAAGCCGTCCTGTTGTACTGTGAGCGTCCATGTCTCAGCCCCATATACCAGTACTGAAGCCACCTTCAGGTCATTTATCTCCCATGTCAGACTTCCACACTCTCCTCTTCCCGTGCAATGCCATGCAAGTGCCCTCCAGAACTTCACAAATGTTTGTCCTCCGTGTTAAAATGTCATTACTTCTGTTTTCTTAACGTTGGCTACACCTGCGGAGGCATCAGCGGTGGTATTTTTCAGAGAATAAATATGTTGCCTTTTGCACATTTTTCACCCTCAGTCAACAGAGCTTTCTTTGTTTGGTTTTTTTTCCCCTCGCTTTCTCTCTGGGCATTTGCCCAGTTGCCAGATGGCCAATCTGTCACTGAACAGCAAACAAGTGTAAATACTGCATTACCCCTGACCATCTGATGTTTCATTACGACTGGCCTATATAGTAGCATACTGGTGACAACAAGCCAGGGGAGGCAGAAGCCTAGAAGAGAGGCGATCGTGCGACTGGAAGGTTGCAGGTTCAAATTGTCCTGCCAGAAGGGGAGATAATCTGGTCGGCGAGGGAAAATGGAAGAATGAAGACTTTACTTTCCCTCAATAAATACTGTGCCATTGAGGCCTTTGAGCAAGGCACATAACCTCCACATGATCAGATGGAGCAGAACAGTGGCCAACAGTAATGGCCCTTTCACACTGACCGCTGCAAGGTTATTATACTAAAACTACCGAAATAACTACAATTATAATTGGGGAGAAAAATGGAACGTGGTTAATGGACACCCTCACCCATTTTCAACCCATCTTCAAATAATTGGTCTTCTTCACCCATGCTCATTATAATATGGTACCAATTTGTCTACTGTGTCTGTGTCTTAGAGCACTGGTTCTCAACCTGTGGGTCGTGACCCCCAGGGGGGCCACAGGCCTAACATCCAAACTTGAGATCCGCACCGGACCCGGCACAAACACTGCTCAGGGGTCTGCCGTTAGAATAGTCACATCGGGGGTCACACACGTAGCCCCCTAGGTGCCCCATGGTTAGGGCTGTCACAATTATTACATTTTTGTCTAATTGCAATTATTTGACATAATCGCGATTATTTTTCATAATCGTCATAATTGTTCCCATGTTGAAAAAAATTCACATATATTTTTTTTAAATCAAAAATAGTGGAAATGGCAGATCTACAAGCTCACAAGGCGTCGCATCGCGAAGCATTGTGAGCTTGTAGATCAGCTATTTCCGCTATCAATGTTCTTTTTTAAGTATTAAGTTGTCAAATATGCCTGTCATTTCTTTGTATATTTAGGTTATGTGTCATATCTGCCATGTGCAACTTCAAAGCCTACAAGCCAAACAGAAAAGTAATTGTCAAGGACAAAAACACAATTAAATCGTTAATCGCAATTATTTGAGCGACAATTAATTGTCATGTAAAATGTCATATCGTGGCAGCCCTACCCATGGTTGTACATGGTCAGCGTGAAAGAGCCATCAGCCTAATGGTTGAACTGGTCAGGCTGTGGCCGTAGTATAGGTCAGACCGTGGTTGTACTGGTCAGCGTTCAGCATGACAGGGGGGGTTGTGGTCAACTGGGGTGGTGTACAGTAGCAGAGCATGAATTTCCCTCGATGGCTAAACGTTTAAAATTCACAAACCAACATGCATAATTCATATCCCAGTGGGGACTGGGGAAGGAACTTAACCCATTCAGAACGGGTACACAATTTGTGTATCATTATTTTATGCTTTAACTATTGAAAAATAGCAGATATACAAGCTCACAGCGCGGCACCGAGTGCCGCGCTGCGAGCTTGTAGATCTGCTATTTTTGAAAAATTGTGGAAAATTAGAATTTTGACCCGATTCTAGAAGTGTCTTTTGAATCCTTCTAAGATTTTTGGAAAAAAAACCTATGTTTCTATGTCAGCAATCTGGCCAGCCATCATCAAAGAAAAGGTCCTTTTCACTTAACTGGAGCTCAGTTAGTCTGTTCTTGAGAGACTACTATGTCAGTGGTGCTCAAACCTTTTCATGTGAAGGACCCAAAATGATATGTATTTGTCCACGGTCCCCCATCTCAAAATATCTAGTTCCAGGGACCACCCAGAATTAAAATTTGAGTTACAAACGTTCGCTTTGAAAATACATAATATATTCAAAGATTTGCACACATTTTCATGACTTTTTTCAAAAATAGCAGATCTACAAGCTCGCAGCGCGGCACTCGGTGCCGCGCTGTGAGCTTGTATATCTGCTATTTTTCACTGGTTAAAGCAGTCAATAATTCTAGGCCTATATGGGTTAATGAGCTATCAATGTCAACTTCTCTGAAATAGAAGTGTAATAAAGGAGAACGTATAACGTGAGCTCACAGTGGGAGGAGTGGGGGGGGGGGGGCTGAAATACACCCATGGGAGACGGGCCTTTTTTATCTGCACCCTCCCCCCCATAACTGAGACATTAGACTACATCCTGGAAAGTACACCCCCTTTTCAGAAGCAATTCTGAATTTAGTCAATGATGCGAGACACAGTCTGCGAGGTACGCTCCAGAGGTTTATACATAGCGCTATGCGGGCGATGCACTGTAAGCAACGTGTCAATCAACTTACAGTAGACGGCTAAATTGATTCCTTGCACTTATACTCACATGTCGTATGTGCATGTTGTATGTGCTTTGTTTGATCCCAACACCACCCCAGCAGCACCGCCAGTAGGCTCTGCTTCCCCTAAGGCAGGGGTCGGCAACCCAAAATTTTGGACCAAAAAAACTAAAAACAAATCTGTCTGGAGCCGCAAAAAATGTAAAGCCTTATATAAGCCTTATAATGAAGGCAACACATCGTCGCTTTTGGGAAGAAACCTCATATCTCCAAGTTTCACATTTGTAATTTATTTCGTCAAGTAAAGCCCTGCTTCATCATAGAAGACTGTCGCACAAAACTAGTGAAAATAGCAGATCTACATACAACGCCTCGCATTGTGAGGCGTTGTGTGCTTGTAGATTGGCTATTTTCACTAGTTTAGATCATTTTTAAAATGATAAATACTAAATTAACGGTTTTGGACATACAAGGTTTTCACCTGACAACGACGACATGCTGTTTATATTAGCTATATTAGCCTACAATCAAAATGACTAAGTAGGCTACAAATAGCGCATCCTGGAGAGAATGTTGAAATGTTATACATTCTACACATTTTTACAGCATTGGAAAACGTTAAGAATGTTTGTGTCATGTCTGTCCTCCTACAGAAACCATATTAAAACATTTTTTTTTCCATTTTCATACATTTTTGAAAAAGCTCCAGTGAGCCACTAGGGCCGCGGGTTGCTGACCCCCGCCCTAAGGGTTCTGTTTTGCTGAGCAGGGAGTAATGTATAGCAGTACCTGAACGCCAAAATCAAATAAATCTTGGGAAAAACTTGTTAAAAAATGTCTGGTCCCTATAGGTAAACTGAAGTTCATATGTAGACCTTCATCTGGCCAACATATGACCTACAAACATCTAGGCACAAACGGCTCAAAGTTTGCTGTACGCCCTGCGCGGTCCCAACGGCCATGCTTCCCGGGACGCCCTGTGATTGGCTATAGCTCGGCTGGAAGCTTGATGAAATAAACTCATAGACAGCACCGCTCACTTCACACCAGGTTTGATTTTTATAGTTTTGTGTGACGCTTGTTGTATGATCAAGTAGGGTATTAAATGATGGAGGGGGGGGACGTGTTAAAATATGGAGATAAGAGGTTTCTGCCCCGACAGCAACAACATATTGAACCAATGAAAAGCATTAACAAGAGCTTGTTACTAAATAATAACTGGATCCATTGGTTCTTCTTTTTGTCCTTTTCCTGAAAAAAATAATGATTTTGGACATACAAGGTTTCCGGGCCGACAGTGAGGATATAATTATTGGATGAGGAGTGTCTCTAACGCTAGGCGGGGTTAGGGGGCCAGAGGAGCAATAAAGGTCTTCTCACCGTGACCAATGGAGGATTTAATGATCCCGGAGGGATCCCACGGTTTCCTCGCCGTCGGGTGGAAACCTTGTATGTCCAAAACCCTTAGTTCTCAGCAAACAGAGAAAAAAAGAGAGCCTGTAAGTGTTCCGATGGAGTTAGTAGTATTTAGTCACAAGTTCTTGTTAATACCTTTGATCGGTTCAATGTTAGTAAAAACCTGCAGATACACATAACCTCTTTAAATGTCACCTTTCTTTTCCAAAGATTGAGAGTGAAAATAGCAGATTTAAGCCCACAGCGTGTTTAGCACAACCTTTGACTGTGCTTCCCGTGCTGTTAACCCATTTAGGCCTAGAATTATTGAATGCTTTAACCAGTGAAAAATAGCAGATATACAAGCTCACAGCGCGGCACCGAGCTTGTAGATCTGCTATTTTTGAAAAAGTCGTGAAAATGTGTGCAAATCTTTGAATATATGTATTTTCAAAGCAAACGTTTTTAACTCAGATTTTGCTTCTGGGTGGTCCCTGGAACTAAATATTTTGAGATGGGGGTCCGTGACCTAATAAATATTACTTTGGGGGTCCTTCACATGAAAAGGTTTGAGAACCACTGACATAGTAGTCTCTCAAGAACAGACTAACTGAGCTCCATTTAAGTGAAAAGGACCTTTTCTTTGACGATGGCTGGCCATATTGCTGACATAGAAACATAGGTTTTTCAAAAAATCTTAGAAGGATTCAAAAGACACGGGTCAAGAATCGGGTCAAAATTCTAATTTTCACGATTTTTCAGAAATAGCAGATCTACAAGCTTGCATCGCGGCACTCGGTGCCGCGCTGTGAGCTTGTATATCTGCTATTTTTCAATAGTTAAAGCATTAAATAATGATACACAATAATGTGTACCCGTTCTGAATGTTAATGATTGTGTTAATGAAGTATTCAATCAATCAAAAAAAATAAAACACTCATGTGACGAAGTTAGCCGGTAACTTACGGGGGAGATCATGAACGTTCAGATATGGAGAAACAAGGTTTCTGCCCGACAGCGGTCAGAGTTAACGACCGCTGGGCAGATGCTGGAACGGCTCGACAGAGCGCGGCCAAATCAGACATAACTCTGACAAGTAATTTGGTCCACTACACCTCGAGCAATCACACAGGATGCCCATATCTGACCACGCAAGATTTATCCCCGTTTGTAGCCTTCCCTGGGCCTTAATGGAGATTCTATAAACGCCATCAGCCAGGTGAATCATTACGGACCATTACCGGGACCCCCACCGACCCGACATGAATTTGACCGCCGGCGCGCCGTGATATTCTATAACATATCAAGTTCGCACTGGGGGCACACGTGCACTGGGGTGTGTTACGTCCCAGTGGTGGGAAAAGAGTGCACGTGCAGGAGTGTCACATTGATCGCTCCAATGGCGTGCAAATTGATTCTGATTGATTGAATACTTTATTATCATGATACAGTACAGGATCTACAGTCAGAGGTAATGCTGAAAGGATAACACAAAAAAGCCACAGAGGCCGTGTTTCCATTATGGTCCATCGTACTCAATTCATCAGTGATAAGCTACATGCATACAATACAAAACATACAGTATTGGAACTAGGGCTGTCTTCGACACAGGATTTATGAAGTCGACTCGAGTCGCGGGGGTTAATCCGACGCGTCGACGAATCGTTTTATAGTCTACTTTGTGTAAAAAAAAAAAAAAAAAAGTGTTGCTTTAAACCACGTCAACATAATAGAATAATACATTAAGAGATGAATTGAATACACAGTGTTTTCGGTGATATCGGTGCGCGAGCACAAATGTTATCTGCATAGCAGTGTACAACCATAGAGTTATAACACACCGTTAAAACATCTCCGCTGTTTCAACTCTGCCCCGTCTCTCGGCAGCGTGCAGTAGAGATGAGACATTCGCGAACGATTCCGCTCTCTTGAACGGCTCTTTTAAATGAACGATGGGATCCAGTCCGCAGTCGCGGGACACAGAGCACTGACAGAGTAATGAGTCAGTGTCGAGAACGGATTCATTTCAGAAACTGATCATAAACAGGTGGAGGCACAGCTCCCGCTTGAGCCAGCAGTGTGGACATGTCATGGACGCAAACACAGCGAAACACAATCATTCATCATGGATTACAACACTGGAACAATTCAGAAGCACTTTAATTAGAAAATGTAACTTGTAGCCTACACTTGTGTATGTTAATTTGACTTTAGAAGATTGTTTACTACTTCGTGGACGCGCGTTTGTGCTGTGGCAGGTTATTTAATATGGGATTTTGACAGCGTGCTTCCTCTTAACGGAACACTGTCCCGGCTCTGAATGTTTTAACGAAGCGGCGGTCTGAACCGTTCTGGCCGTTCCGTCTCACTTTCAACCCGACGCTGGTGCGAGACAATAAATAACTGTTCGCCAATTGCTACTTCTCATTGGAAGTACATGACACCACACCAGTCCAGCAGTGCACTGCAGTACTGGCAGTAGTAGGCTAACTGGTGATATAAAAAAATATATATTTTCGCTTCGACTCAAACAATTGGCGTCAATTCCCGGGGCTTAAAACGACGCGTCGATTCGTCGATTTTTAGAAGACACCCCTAATTGGAACACGGATGGATGGATGGATGTCTGCAGAGCAGCTAATGTTTATAATATTCGACCCGGATTTTTTTACTCAAGTGCTGGGGTTGAGTGGCCTACTTTTGTGAAAAAGGGCCACAATTCTACTAATGCTTCAATTTAAATTGAGACGTGTTGCTCTCAAACTGAGAAACCTGCTCTAGAGAAACTACATACAATATATCATATTGTCATTATTTTAATTATTTTTTTCATTAATTAATGCCCTACTTTATCGTTCAAGAGTGTCGCACACAAGTTGTGAAATTAGCAGATCTACTAGCTCACAACACGTCCCAAATTCTATCCCAAAAAACATTTACTATTCCATACCTGTCATATCCACCCACCGTCCATCCGGGCTATGGGACTGCAACGACGACTATACATAATTATAGTCTGTGAGGACTGTTAACAAAAAACGCTAATAAGCGGCTTAACTCATTAACTGCCAAAAACGTGAATCCCTTAAAAATCCCGTTGTCCCACCCTGCCACGCCCGTGAATCCCGTGAATAAAAAAAAAAAAAAAAAAAAAAAGTTTTTTTTTTTTTTTTTTTTTTTTTTTTTTAAATTTTTTTTGGACCCCAAAAACGTTAGTAGGCATGATAGCGATCGCGAAATTGCTTGTTTAACCCCCATACAACCCCCATACAACTCAGGTAGCAGACCTCCAAGCTCACAACAGTGTAAAACATAATGGCTGCTATCTCATGAATGCCTGAACGGATTTCCATTCGGATTTTTTTGTTTGAAAGCTGTGAGCAATGTGGACACACGTGGTGCATTATCTAGGCATGGGTGTGCATGATCCGTGCACTATGAATTACATGGAAGTCTATGGAGACGAATGGCAGTTAAAGAGTACGAAGGTATTGTTAAATGGCAGCATATGAGTTAATTGGGAAAAAATTGCTTAGTCACATGCCTTTATAACGCCAGTTGTCAATGCCTGTGTGCAAGTTCAGATCAATTGGTCAACCAATGTTTTATAGTAGGACTAGTCCATAGGTGTGCACTCAAAACGTATTTGCAGACTTTGGGTTATGTGTT
The DNA here is from genome assembly GCF_963921795.1 of Nannobrachium achirus. Lineage (NCBI taxonomy): Eukaryota > Metazoa > Chordata > Actinopteri > Myctophiformes > Myctophidae > Nannobrachium > Nannobrachium achirus. The sequence continues at coordinate 56,605,313 of NC_137832.1, forward strand.
GTGTTCACAGTTAGTTAAACTCTAAGAGAGGAGGCTACTCATTTGATCATGGCTGTATCGACCCGGTCATTGATTTGCCTGATGTTGAGTCATAAGCCGTTAAACCACATTAAGAAGCGCACGCCTGCATTGTTTCTGCTAAGCTATTTGTGCTTGCGCCACCCGTACTTAAGTCCACCCTCCGACTGGGACTGTAACCTTGACAACAGAGCAGATCCCATAGCCTATGGGGAACATAACCGTGACAACGGAGGCCTTAGCCGCGCATGCGCGGGAACTAAAGAATGTCCGTAGATCGCAGAATTCACAAACCAGCGCTTATGAAGAGCTCAGACTGAAACGGGCTTTCTCACTGCCTTCATATAATAATGGGTCAAAGTCCGTGTGCAAGTTCAGATCAATTTCTCAACCCGCTGAGGAGAAAAATGCTGATCAGACGGATTGACCCACGAGGATCCTTGGATTAATTGTACGATAGTAGGATAACGAGGAACGGTTTTGACATACAAGGTTTATTACGCCCGGACAGAGATGATATAATATATAACTGTGGGTATAGATGTGACACAAAGAACACAAATTGTTTTTTGACCCAGATGGCGTCTTTGGGAAGGGAACATTGTCTCCGGTTAAAAATAAAGCGCCCGGCGCTCACAGCGTTTTGTAAAAAGGAAAAGGTCAACAACTCCTCGCGGACTCACAGAGGGCCCGGAGTGACGCAGAGGACATTTTGACACAATGGTTGAGTGGAATTTACTGCTTTCCGGGCAACCAGAGCACATTATTTCACACTGCTAGATGGAAGCATGGGCTACTATCTATACAGCCCTGGGCTTTCACACAGTGAGTGGTGGAAGAGGTGCTAAAGAATCTTAAGGCTTATTACGATTTCAGTCTCCTCACTCCTCATCTCATTGTTGGGCTATCGACAGTCTACAGCAGTGGTTCTCAACCTGTGGGTCAATTATTTTGGAGGGTCCCCAGATGATTAACTTAATGTGCAACGTTGTTTTCTCACTCAAGAGTAAACAAACCAACATAAAGTTTAAGGGTATAGAGGGTAAATGCACTTTTCTAAAGTGAAATTGTCAGGACTTTTTAATACTTCTAAAATGACAAATTAAACTTTGGCCAAATTGTCAAATATTAGAGGCAGAAATTGTGAAAATAGCCGATGTACATGCTCACAACGCCTCGCAACGCGAGGCGTTGTGAGCATGTAGATCTGCTATTTTCACAATAGAACCGTGTTATACAAAATGTAATGCCTCAACTCTTAGTGCTCGTCAGGGTGGGGGGTCCCCAGTTAAAATATGATTATTTTGCGGGTCGCGGCCTGAAAAGGTTGGGAACCACTGGCCTACAGTACCAATGACATCGTCAAATAGATCGGCTATTTTTGAGTAGCTGAAGTATTAGGACTTATAGTAAGTGGTCAATGTAACCGTATTTGTTGTAATAATGAATGTAAATCTGCAAAGTAGGCTAGTAACTGAAGCTGTCAAAGTACAATGGAGTAAAGCAAACAATACTATGTTATATGTGTCTGTGAGATGCAGTGGAGTAGAAGTAGGCCTGTTGAAAAATTGGAACGCTCAAGTAAAAGTAAAAGTACCTCAAAATGTAACTTAAAGACAGACAGTACTCGAGTAAAATAGTTACTTCCCACCTACTGGCAACAGGTGTGCATTGTTGCTGTCGGGCGGAAACCTCGTATGTAAAAAAAAAACGAAACAAAAAACGATAACTTTTTCAGAATTCAAATTAAAAAAGGCATGTTTACAAGCACAAACTAAGCTTGTATAGGCCTCCTGTTTGTTATGCCTTTGTGCGACGCTGTAGTGTGATCAAATAAGGGCGTTCATTTACAAAAGAACTTAAAAGTAAAACATATGGAGATAGGAGGTTTCCACATGACTCCATGCTATCTCTGAGCCCTGGGCGTTCAGCCTTTCTTTCTGTCTTTCCTCTGGTAGCAGCAGCAGCAGCAGCAGTATTGCTGGCACGCGGTCCACAGTTCTTTCATAACAGCAGCCCTCTTGGGGATACAAAAGCCTCTTGAATTATGAAACAAAAGATATGTTAAGTGCTTCGCGCACACCCCGCTCGTCTATGAAGTCGTTCTGAATGTGCTGTTGCTGTTAATTAATCATAGGAGCTTCTTAAGTCCAGGCTCGTTCCGAATAAAAAGAGGGGACGAAAGGGGTTGCAAAGGGAAAACACAAATACCAGTGGTTCTCAAAGTGGGGTGCAGGGACTCCCTCGGGGGTCCTTGGAGGCGTTACGTTCTAGGGGGTCCCTAGTGAAATAGGTTAACATTGCATCAAAATCCAATTCTCAACGCTATTACGTTAGCTATTTCACCCCAAAATCGCAAACATTTTCAAATTGAACACGCATTTTGTATGGGGGTTATGGGGGTTCAATATTCTTCAGATGGGGCTCCGCGGCCAAAAACATTCATTTGAAACAAAAAGATTTGAGAAACAGTAGATGATGAATATTTGTCTCAAACTTGTACACATGGTCTGGGATTATTACTACTTACTCAAGTCACGCTACAGAAAGAGGCTGCTGACATATGAGCCCCTTGGCTCGGTGTGAACCGCCCTTAACCATAAATCTAACCCCTAAATGCCTAATTCTTATACCCTTGACCCCGGCCTGAATCTGTCGTAGCCATGGAAATTACCGTATTCCTCAAGGGGATGAGAAAACACACGTTTGTCTGGTTTTAGTAACCTTGAGAGGACATTTGGGGCCCACGGGGATAGCAATTCAAGTGATGCACGCACGCGCATGCACGCACGCACGCACGCACGCACGCGCACGCACGCACGCACGCACGCACGCACGCACGCACGCACGCACGCACGCACACACACACACACACACACACACACACACACACACACACACACACACACACACACACAGTTTCTAAATGTAATGTTATTACCTTGCTTCCAAATGACGTTACATGTGGCGGTTATCTATCGTCGCTGCTGGGTGGAATTAAACCTTGTATGTCCAAAATGTTTCTTGTTGTTTTATTATATAAAATAAAATTACATTAAAATTGTGAAAATAGTAGGTAAAATTGGGGAGAAAAGGGTTACCTATGGGTACAAATAACAATAACAAAAAATAAGACACATACAAATAAAGCATTACAGCAACTCATTACAGCAATTGTATTGAACCACAGAGCAATATCAATAGTCTTTTGGCAATATAGCCAAATGTGCAGTGAACTAAACAAAAAGAAAACACATGCTATTACAGCCCAATCAATTGTCTGTTGTTCAGATGGCAGTGCAAGTGAAGCTAAATGTAAGCAGCTGTGAAAAGCTCTCTACTTTCACAAGGAACAAGCGGTTAGGAATGCTTACGAATTCTACTGAGAAACAGGCGTGCCCAGGATAATTTCAAAACACTCAGAAACATCACTGTGTGAATTCCACATGATTATCCTGGCGGGCCATAAATAATACATGTGATGAAGGAGGAAGCTACGGGCTGTTTTTAAAATCTGCCCCGTGCCATGCCATGATTGTCTCCCGGGGCACTTTTCTGGTTCAGTTTGATTTCGACTTGTTCTTGAAACCAATGCATTGCAATAGGCTATATTATGCACTGTAGCCATATTGGAAAGAAATCGGGCTGTAGAATACTCCCTCTACAGCTGTGGTTCTCAACCTGTGGGTTGGGACCCCTAGAGGGGTCCCCAAATTATTATTATTATAATTTTTTTTTTTTTTGGGGGGGGGTCCCCAGATGATTAACTTAATGTGCAACATTGTTTTCTCTCTCAACAGTAAACAAACCAACATAAGGTTTAAGTGTATAGAGGGTTTCTGCACATTTCTAAAGTGACATTTTAAGGACTTTTTAATACCTCTAAAATGACAACTTAAACATTGGCCTAATTGTCAAATATTAGAGGCAGAAATTGTGAAAATAGCCGATCTACATGCTCACAACGCCTCGCAACGCGAGGCGTTGTGAGCATGTAGATCTGCTATTTGCGATCTGCTATTTTCACAATAGAACCGTGTTATACAAAATGTAATGCCTCAACTCTTAGTGCTCGTCAGGGTGAGTTAAAATATGATTATTTTGGGGGTCGCGGCCTGAAAAGGTTGAGAACCACTGCTCTACAGCACTGCCACTCAAGTGTGGAATTCCTTGACCCCTTAATTCCCTTAAAGGACAACTTTGTTTTTTTACAACAAGGGTTTATATTTCAGATTGTAATTAGAGGAAAGAAAATATCAGTGTTAAAATGTTTTCATTTACTTTGTTCTATCGTTTTATCCAATTTAGCGAGTTTGATATCAGTGGTTGGGAGCATGCGTGCAAGTGGCTAAATATGGCTTTCTAGACACAATAAGCCCCCTACATGCACCACATGGTTTCCTTTCATGGTTAGGTTTTACTTATGGGGGCTAGTAGTGTTGCTAAAGCATTTGTTGGCTCATTGTGTTTAAAAAGACATATTCAGCCACTTGCACGCATGCCCCCAACCACTGAAATCAAACTCGGTAAATTGGCTAAAATGATAGAAAGAACATTTTAACACTCACCTTTTCTTTCCTCTAATTACAATCTAAAATATCGTCTTTGTCGGATGGAAACCTTGTATCTCCAAGTTTCAAATGTGTACGTTCTTTCGCAAAGTAAAGCCCTGCTTCGTCATACAAGGCCGTCGCACAAAAGCAGTGAAAACAGCTGTTTTCACTTTTTAACATTTTTTTTTTTTTTTTTAAATGATAAAGTCAAAACGAACGGTTTTGGAAATACCGGTACAAGGTTTTCACCCGACAACGACGATATGAAAAAAAAAAGTTGTCCTTCAAAGGTCTTATGGCATCAAATTTTATTTTTTTAGGCTTTCCTGACCTCAATTACTAAAAAGAGAATCATAGGGGAGGGTGTATCACCTTTGCTCTGCTACACACTCTGCTACACCAGTAGGTCTCAAAGTGTGGTCCAGGTACCCTCATGGTTCCAAATGGCTCCATACGGGTGTGCAACTGTTATGGGGATCCTTGAAATTAAAAAGCTTTCAGAACCACTGTGCTGCACTACAGTCTTAACTAGTATAAATTGTAAAGAACTGTGAAGGAATTACAGTAGAGGCCCAATTTCTTTCCAGTGTGGCTGCTGTGCATAGAGCCTATCCTATCCTTATGAAAGCCTATTCATATGACGGTTTTCATTGATTTGTCTTTTGTAAATCCATCAGTTCCACTAGCAGTTAGATGTGTAGCCGACAAGAACATAAGAGTGTCGAGGGGTAATTTTAGAAACAATCTGTCTTTTAAACGTCATTTCTGTCAGCTGAGGGATGATGGTGATCGGGGGTTGAGACCCTTTGTCTGGATAGAACAAACCACTTGAACCCCAGCAGCATGCCTTTTCAGAGGGGAACATTTCACAAAAAATAGATGATCTACAAACTCAAAATGCATCATGACACATGAGATTGTAGATCTGAGAGATTCAGAAGACAATTACATGACCAGTAAGACTCACTAATCGGGAGATAAGCGACCGTCAGGTCGCATACACAAACTTTAGAAGGCAATGGTAGCCAATCAGGAGGGAATGTGGGAAATGGGACAGATCCATGTTGATGACATGACTTTAGAGATACTGTGTACCGGCCTCATGGTGACGATAGAAGAGGGCCATGTGAGAAATGAGGGTGTGTGCAAAGTTTGGCATGGATCGGGGCAATGGTGGCGGAGATATGAGTGGGGGAAAAGTGTGACGTGACGTGATGTGATGTGATGTGATGTGATGTGATGTGATGTGATGTCGAGTTATACCCACAGAGCTATGGGAGCCCTATTCTGGCGGTGCCTTCGGCGCCGCCAGAATAGGGCTCCCATAGCTCTGGGGGCCTTTCGCCGCGGCGGCGAAAAAAAATCGGGTAATTGCGGATATAAAGTCGCCTAAAACGGGTACTTTCCTATATTAAATCATATTAAATCGGGTATTTCGCGGATATAAAGTCGGCTAAAACGGGTATTTCCTATATTAAATCATATTTTTCCTTTCACAATATTAATTCGGGCTTCACATTGGCTATGTTGACAACTCCAGGCAGTCTTTTCTGTTCATATTAACTCACCATTATTGCTCAGCCTCCAGTTCCCAATTCCTCCATCTGATGATCTGAGCTCTGAGCCATCCAGCCAAAAGTTCCCGTTCTGGTAGCATAAAGTCGGCTAAAATGGGTATTTTTCTTTCTCAAAACAAGGCGGGTCGGGTTCATATTTATTTACTAAAAAAAACATTGTCACGGGCACAGGCACACTAAGGCTACAGTCTTGCTAAGACAGCGTTGTTTTGTTTGGTTGTTTTGTTGCTGTCCGGCGTGTCCGCCTTCCTTTGCCGTCCGGGCCGTGGCTAGAAGTGCAAAGACTCGATGCAGTGGTTCCTAGCTTAGCCTATGCCCAGGCCATGGCGAGACCACGCAGCTGGGTAGGTCTGCATCCAGGGCCTCCTCGGCCCTGGGGGAAAGGTAGGAACCATTGCAGCGAGTGTGTTATAACCCGGACGGTAAAGGAAGACTCACACCCCACATTAAATGCGCCTGATTTATAATAATAAAATGAATAGTAGGATTAAACGGTGTGATGTCATTGTTCAGTCTTACTGTCTAACATGTTTATTTAGTATATCTAGTTAACATAAATAATATAAATTCTTCCAATGGAACATAAAAAATAAAAAAAAACGAGAAAAAAAAAAAAAAAAACACACTTAGAAAAAAGAGACCCCAAAGGGGGTTGTTGACTATGGGGTCCCAGACTTTAACTATGGGAGCTAAGACCCCACTGGCACCCACGTAACTCGAACTCTGGATGTGATGTGATGTGATGTGATGTGATGTGATGTGATGTGATGTGATGTGATGTGATGTGATGTGATGTGATGTGACGTGGCGTGATGTGACTGACAGACAGACAGCTGGTGGAGGTTTTGATAGTAACTGCGACCTGGCGGTCGCAATTAGAAAATAAAAATTGACTGAAAAACTCTATTTCCATCGTGTAAAGTCTTGACTGGACAGTATGAGATGGCCTTGAATAACAGCCCAGCTCCCAAAAAGATGTTGCTCAACCAGTTCCTTGTCCATTCACGGGTATAGGCGGCCAATTAATCAACTCGCTCATAGGGATGCAAATCTTTGCTATTGTTTTCATGGGGTGACAGGGGAGGGGGGTTTTGGGCCATCACCTGGCTGTACCTGCCAGTTACTGTATATTTCGGGGGCTGGCATTTCGGCTGGCATTTCGCCTATTCCCTGAATCTCATTCCTGAATACGTTACTGCTACAAGTAACGTATTTAAGTACAGTTTTTTAAGTACAGTACTTTAGTAAATGTACTTACACCATTGTACATTACTACTGTGTAGTGTACAACCCTCATTATACACACACCATGCAGTGTGTACACCACTATAAACATGCATACTGTACACATTATACTTTGTTTGTTGCTTTTGTTTGTTAGAGATCAAACTGCCATTATTGTCTCTCTTCTGCTGTCTCTAAAGGCCTCCATTGGGTTTGCTACACTCACATCATTAACTGTGCGGTCTGTCGCAGCCGTCATCAAGTTTAACGGCCCAAGAGTGTGTGTGTGTGTGTGTGTGTGTGTGTGTGTGTGTGTGTGTGTGTGTGTGTGCGCGTGTGTGTGTGCGTGCGTGCGTGTGTGTGTGTGTGTGTGTGTGTGTGTGTGTGTTTTAGTGGCACCTCCTCCGACAGGTTCACTTTCAAATTGAATTTAATTAGAGATTGGCATCTAAAATGGGAAGAATAAAACAGGAAGAAAAAATAACACGTTGTTTTTCCAAGGTTTAAGGGAACTGAACAGGAGCTGTCACACACACACACACACACACACACACACACACACACACACACACACACACACACACACACAACGCACGCACACGAGAAAAGAAAAGAAGGCATCAAAAAATGCTGTCTTCAAAAGTCTGTCGCAGATCGACCTCAGCTCCTCGACGCGGCATGCGTTTTTCCTCACTCGTATTATTGTTTCTGTCAGGCAGAAAGAAACCTCGTATCTCCACAGTTCAACTTTTGTTACGCCCCCCTCCCCGTGAATGAACGCTCCACTTAATCCGTGCAAGCGTTTCAGTGATTAGAGCCAAGCTACAAAGCTACAAATAGATGGGCTATTTACTAAATTTGGAAAGTGAAAGTGGTTAAGAGTGTCTGTGGGCTTTAATAAATATTGAACGGATGAAAAGTATCAACAAGAGGCTTGTGTCTAAATTGATATGATGTTGAATGTGTTTTTTAGTCAGGCAGAATTGGCATTGATCGCATCGGGGGCCACTGGGGTCCAAGAGGCGAGTCAGTGAGTAAGGAAGGACACCGCATTGTGTTGTGTCATTCAACCCTGATGCCGGTAGATTTGAAATCAAATAATGTTAATAAAAGAGCCTGCTAAACTGTGAAGACCGAGTCGTGTCACTTTATTACATAAATAAGTTCTACGTTGGATCTATTCCACCCCCATTTCCTGAAAAGTAAACATTTTTGGACATACAAGGTTCCCACTCGAACAGCAACGATATATTCATGACAGAAGACGCATCTCCCTGCTCATTTGCACTTCAATGTGCGTTTGATCTCCATCAGCCAGCCAGCCGACTTGGAAGCGGCAGAAGCCGCGAGCCTGGCGTTTTGCGGCTGTTTTAAAAGTGCATACTGTACATACAACTGTAACTCATTATGTACCCCCCCCCCCCCCTCCCCCCTCGTTTGTAATTAGTTAATTGTGAAGATGTGTGTGTAACATCCACTACATTAGCATCAGTGGTGGAAAATACTCTGTTACAGGTATGGAGGCCTGTATGCAAAATTGGACTCAAAATGCACTAGAGTAATGATGTTATACTGAAGGAAGCATGAGCTCAGTTCGGGGCTCTCCCCAGGTTGGCAGAGTGAAGGTATAGCACCCAGGATTACAGCTTAGGCAATTGGCACTGGGTGAAAAATGGGTTACAAAATCGTGGGATAAAAATGTAAGAAAAGAAAAGCTATGGGAATGGGAGAGTCAGCCCTCATAGAGAAGTGCGGTGTGACCGTTCCCTACAAGTAAAAGTCTGGAATAATTTCTACTTGAGTAAAAGTACAAAGGAAATGTACCTCAACATTGTACTTATGTACAGTACTTGAGACTTGTACATGTAGGCTATTTATTTTCTTTACACCACTGACACATCGGTACGGATGCCACTGAAGCCGTTTGTGAGGATTGGGTTTTCAATGCAACGATGGGACGATGGAAAATACAACCCGTCCTCAGCTCAGCCGCTGTTTGCTTGTCTGTCTGTTTGTTTGTTTGTTTGTGTGTTTGTTTTTGTTTTTTCTCCAGCGCCTACAGTTACTGTGCCCACGCAAATGTCTTTAAAACACTCCAAACAGCAGCACCGTACCGTTTTAATCCAGTTGTTCTCAAACATAGTTAAAAAAGAAGAGATCCGAGCACTCAAAAAAGTGTGGAGGAGAAGTGTTTAAAGCTTAAAACAAATGTTATTCTATAACACCGTGAGGTCTTCATTAGGACAAGAACGGATCTCAAACATATTCACGTCGACGGCCCCCCAAATTGTGAAAAAAAGGGAGATCCGGGCACTCAAAGAGGGCAATGTTTCGACCTTATTTGGTCTTCCTCAGGGCTTTGGACCCCTCCCAAAAATGATTTGGGCCGCAGGCCCCTCATATAAGTTCCAGGTACCCCGCATTGACAGAAGATTTGTATATTATCATTTTATTTTCATTTTTCTTTTTCCCCAAATGATTCCACAACACAAATAAATGAATTCATCTAGAACTTGTTGAAATGTTTCAAAGAATCTACAAGCCCCACGATGTGCCTCAAAGTGCCACGCTGAGAGCTTGTAGATCATCTAGCCTACTTGGTTACTCTCCATCACAGTTTCAATCACAGGGAGAATGCAGCCAAGCCGAATGCAGCTGCTGTATCCCAACAGCATGTAACCCCCCACCACACACGCACGCACGCACGCACGCACGCACACACACACACACACACACACACACACACACACACACACACACACACACACACACACACACACACACACACACACACACACACACTCTCTCTCTCTCTCTCTCTCTCTCTTTCTCTCCCCTTTTAATTCCTCAAAGTATTTTATATAGATTTAGTCATAAGCCCCGATCGATACATGCCCTGTGAGATTTGTGTATCGGCTGCATGTTTAAAGCCTGGTTTAGACTCCGATGCACTACGGTGTCGCACGGCCGAAAGACTGAGCCACAAGCACACACAACTTCTGCGTTGTGAGCTTGTAGATTCTGTTTTTAGGCGCCTAACACTGCCGTGCAACAGGTCATAAATAATAGGGCTTAAAGATGCAGTGCCATGATTTTTTTCCCCTCTAAAACATGATTATCAGGTATTATGATTATACAAGGAGGAAGATTTTTTCCAAAAAAAGTGTACAGAAAGAGTTAAAATTATGTTTTTATGTGGCCACACCCACCAGTTCATTGGTATGCGTGGTTGTCATGGTGGGTGGTGACCCAGCTGAAGTTAGCCACACCCACGTATGTTGGGTGAATGGTAATTAGGGGAGGGGTTCATTCTGTGATGTAATAAGTATCTGTGTTTTTGGACCGGCACGTTTGACCCCACAAGGTGGCAGCCTACAGCTAAAACCCAAATAGAAAGGCAATACATAATTGCTCATAACAACCACACCAGGGGGTCTAATATCTACTGTCAACCTCCTAGACACATGAAAACCAGAAAAAGTACAAAACTATGGCACCGCCTCTTTAAAGGAGCACTTTACGCGTTTTCAACCTCTTCATATAATTCGTCCTCGCACTAATGTTCATTATAAGATGGCACAAGTTTGGTGTACTCACTCTGTGTCTCGCTCGAGGGCTGTGGACAGTTCAGAAACCTGCCTTCCAGTGACTATAGAGTTCATAAATTCTTCCCGAAACTGACCCTACCCAACGTTTTCGGGCCGAGTAGGGCCTAAAATGTATGATAATTAGTGAGGCTCCTATTAGGTCGCCACACCTACCATCGGCTCACAGTACTTGCCGCACGACTTGCCAAGCTGTGCTATACTCATACGCTGAGTTGGCGGTGCCCAAAATCGAACCCATGACCTTGTGGTCCAAAGGCGAGAGCTCTACCGACTGAGCTACCTGGGCAAAAATGATTGTTTCAGTTATACCTAAAACAGTGGCTCTCAACCTGTAGGTAGGCCCATTTTCAAATATTTTAAAAAGCTGAAATAGCCGATCTATAAGCTTGAAAGTAAAATGTGGTGCGTTATAAGCTTGTAAAATCAGCTGCTTATGATTTTAAATGATTAAATATATCAATAATCTCTTTGTGTATTTGTATATATTTATAAATGTATACGTTATTTGTCATAATATGCTCTTTGCCCCCTGGAGACCAGTTTTTGTGGCATTCCTAAGCCAATCATTTGAGGAGACTCTTTGTGTCTCCATGGAGAACAAAGCAGGTTCTTTGTGTCTCCACAAGGAACCACTGCTGGTCATCAGATTATTGTTTTAGGAATGCAACAAAAACACAAAATATCCATCAATTGAAGTCTCCATGAGGTGAGTAATCAATAGAAAATGTGTAATTCTTTGGGTGAACTATCCCTTTTAAATGGTCAGATTTGACATATTCCTGCGTGTAATACTTCCTTCATACGCGTGAATAAATATCAACTATCTTGTATTGCTCCATCTTATTATAATATCGCTATCTATATGTCGCCCTTTATCTCTCTCCATATCACTCTCATTCTGTCTCTGTCCCCCTCTCTCTCTCTCCCCCTCCATCTCTCCCTCTCTCTCCCCCCTTCTCTCTCTCGCCATCTCCTACATTGAGGTTGTCACATTAGCCCCGGCGGTGGCTGTAGTATACGGAGGGAGGGGGGGGGGGGGGGGGGGATGGGTGACAGGGAGTTGGACATCGCCACTGTCAGGCAGAAACCTTGTAACTCCAAGTTTCAAACGCGTACGTTTCATCGTAAGGTAAAGCCTGCTGCTTTATCACACAAGACTGTCGCACTAAAGTAGCGTAAATAGCAGATCTACAAGCACAAAACGCCTCGCACCAGGAGGCGTTTTGTGCTTGTAGATGAGTTGCACATTATAATATTATAAAACACACATTAACCCACTTAAGCCCTATTTTATACCTTGGCTATTTGAAAATAATTTCAATAATATTTTCAAACATTTAGTACTTTTACTTTTGGCACTTTAAGTACATTTTGATGCCAATATACTTTCATACTTTTACTCAAATACATTTTGAATTCTGGACATTTACTTGTATCGGAGTACACCTACAGAGCAGTATTGACAGGGGCGTCACAAGGGGTAGGAAAGTGGGACTGAGTTACTAGGGCCTAAGGTGGTGGAGGGGCCTTAATTATTTTATACTTAAGCTATTGAAAAATAGCAGATATACAAGCTCACAGCGCGGCACCGAGTGCCGCGCTGCGAGCTTGTAGATCTGCTATTTTTGAAAAGTAGTGAAAATGTGTGCAAATCTTTGAATATATGTATTTATAAGCGAACATTTGTTCAACTAAAATGTTGCTTCTGGGGGGTCCCTGGAACTAAATATTTTGAGATGGGGGTCCGTGGCCAAATACATATCATTTTAGGTGTCCTTCACATGAAAAAGTTTGAGCTCCACTGACATCGAAACATAGATTTTTCAAAAAACCTTAGAAGGATTTGAAATATTCAAAGATTTTCATGATTTTTCAAAAATAGCAGATCTACAAGCTCGCAGCGCGGCACTCGGTGCCGCGCTGTGAGCTTGTATATCTGCTATTTTTCAATAGTTAAAGCACAGGGGCCCCGCAGTGAATCCTTGTACCCGGGGCCCAGAATTTGGTGCAACACCCCTGAGTATTGATACTTTTACTTAATTACAAAATGCGATCAGTTTTTCCACCTCTGGCAGGCAGGGGGACAGTGTCTGGTGGTGTAGTATGGTGTCCTTGGGGTTGTGACATTTTCCCTTTCAGCTCCCTGCTCCAGATTTACTGGAATGAGTGGGGTGGTGAGCCGCGACGCAATTTATAAAGCACCCGCCCGCGTATGGGCGGAAACCTCGTATGTCCAAAAAAATGGTTACTTTTCAGAAAATGGGTCGGGAGCGGGGGGAAAAAATCACACCCAGTGTGAAGTGAACGCTGCCAGGAACGTGTCGACATTTCGACGTTTCATTTGTTCGACGCGGATCAATGTTAACCTGGTGAAATGCTAACCTGCCGACGCTGGTGAATGCTTACGTTAGCTGTTAAAAAAAACTGCTAGATGTACAAGCTCACAGCGTGTCACTTCGTGCTGCGCTGCAAGTTTGTACATCTGCAATTTTTTTTACATTTTGTGAAAAAAAATGCAACCCTATAAACTACTGGTTTGGAAGGCACTTGTATAATCAACCTCAGGTCTTCTAAACAGAGAAAAAAATATATAGAAAAAAAAGAAGAGTTGAAACGATACGAGGTTTCCGCCCCACCCACCCGACAGCGACAAAGAAAACGTGGCCTCTCAATTAGGTGTTGACGCCAGGCGGCCCTGGGCGGCCGCTGGGGCGGCTGAGTGCAGCAGAGACGACTCCATCCCCCCCGAGAGAGGCTGACATAGATCAGCTTCTCAAATGGCCGCCGCTAACACCCCTATCAATCTCCGTTATGGCCCGCCCACGCGTTGGGGACACACACGCGCGCGCGCGCAGACAGAGTCACACGCACACGCCACCGTCTAATCAGCAGGAGGTAAACAATGGCTTTGTTGTGTATATCCCCGGACAACGGGCTCAGGGGGCGGTGTTGCCAGATCCTTTCGCGAGAGAATATATGAGAACAACAAGCCCGACACAATAAGGTGGCTATTGTTGTGCAGCTCAGTCAAAATGTGTTGCAGTGCAGAGGGAAGTTCTGCAGAATTATGATGAAACAAACCCGGAACAGCAAGTTCCTTCGAATAGCCGCTGTTCTGCAGTTTGCTGTTTTTGTGGTAATGTGATGCCCACTAAGTGTGATCACAATTAGTGTGATTGTTTTCTGTGTCTAAGTGTTTTGAGACCGACTGTATTTTATTTATTCTTTTAAAGTAACCCAGTTTGTGTGATTTATTCCATTCTCAACCTAAAACAATAATAACTCCGGTCAATAGGTGGCAGTGTTGGCCCAAGTTTGAGAACTGCTCACCAGAGTGTATTCTAGTGCGCAAGCGCTCTGCTCTCTCATAGCCAATTGAGAGCACGGTGAACCAAAGTCAACACGTTTGCTGTCTCCACTTCTTTATAACATTTTCACCTGTTTCCAGGTATGTAGAACCATAACGGGGCACATCAGGACGTGTCTCTATGTACTGGGTTAATAGAATTTACTTTGAGGCCGAATTGAGAGTAATATCTGCGTTTGAAAAGTGAAAAGTTTGTCCTTTGAAGTGCCGACCTGTTCACGTAATGGCCGCGGCCACGTTTCTACTGTTGTGCTTAATGCTAAGTGTTTGGGCATCACTCCTCCATTATTACTGTAGGTTTATGTTTTATTTGGGTAATGGCTGGCTCCATTTATTATGTTGTGTACTGTATGAAGTACAGATTGTGGGGAAATGGTTTAAAACTATACAGATAGTATGATGTAAATATGGTGAATGGGGTTACTGTCACTACTACTGCTTGGTACTGGGTCCTTGATGCTTTTAGCATCTTAATAGTAAAATGCACTGAGATGCAACTGATATAATAACCAAACCGAATTTGGGAAGTGTTAATGTAAAAGATACTGTTACAGAGGGGACATGTGTATCTTTTTGAATGCAATATGGATCAAAGTGATGACACAATATTGTTATTGTTTTTGGTTTATTGTTTTTGATGTGTTTTGGGAGTTTTTATGAACAAGGAAATGTGACTGAGATGTGAAATGGATGTATAATGACAAAGAATGTGAATGTATAGTAAATGTCTAGATAGACAGTGAGCCAAGGTACAGTATTAAATGCTGAGTAAAAGAAGACAGTATTATTGATGCTGGGTAAAATTGTATAAATTAAAGGACAGTGCAGCAGTAGTAGACAGATAGGGAATTTATTGTAAACTGTGAATTGTGAATAAACATAGCCAATTGAGAGCACGGTGAACCAAAGTCAACACGTTTGCTGTCTCCACTTCTTTATAACATTTTCACCTGTTTCCAGGTTATCACATATCTGCTGCTTGGTGCCGTATTCCTACGGTAGCTGCAACAGTATTGGGGGCTCGTCCGGGATCGGCGCCACCTGCTGGCTGGTTAGCTGATCCAGTGATCCTGAACCTTGGACCAAGCGTGACCTAATGATCCAGGGAGCAACACCCGGTGTAAAGGTCCACTGACAGAGGAGCGTTCTTCAGCTGCACCAACTGCTGCAAGCTGCCCCAGCTGATGAGTACACACAGCAGCGCCACCTGCCCCATCTAAGGAGTAAGTCCAGTCGGTGCTGTCAATCGCATTAGCTGGTGAAGATAACGAACTATGTTGTGCCAACCGCTACGCCTGATGAAGATGAAGTACTGTGCTGTGTAGACGTAACCAACCCGTTGGAGATAGAGACTGTGAAGTGATCCTGGACTGTGTTACCAAGTGCAAGGCGTCGTGAAGCAGCCATGGCAGACGGTGAGAGGAAAAGTTTGGTGTGGGACATCAAAAAGAGCCTGCTCACCCTACCGGCCGGTGAACTGTTTCGAATCGCAAAGGCATTGGTTCAAGTGCCAGGGATGGACCTGTCTCGCCTGTCTCATCTCACCGCTGAGGACGAAGAAGGTTGCTTCACCCACATCAACGACTACATGTACAGTAAGGCTTTACAAGAGTTAGAGGACGGAGGAATGGGGTATTTATTACAGATGAAAGATATGATTGATAGCCTCATTCAGGTTCAGGTTGTGGGTTCAAAAGAGTGTCCTACAAAGGGTGTAACACATGATCCATTTTCTAATGGTAAAGTTGATGATGTGAATGTTAATGTAAGTCATGATGCTAATGAGGTTATTGAAACTACTGAAAATGTGATCACTCATGATGCTACACTACAGAAGATGCTTACTAGTTATGAGGAGCTGAGTAAACAGATTTCGCAGTACATGCCCACCCACACCTCACAGAATGTTTCTCAGCCACAGTCAAAGGTTCAGTCCATACCACCAAGTAGGAGTGCACCAGACACCAGAGGTAAAAATGTACACACCACACCTGTGTCACAGGACAAATTGGTCTCTCTGCGAGAGCTTTCTTACCTCCATCGCAGGGAATTTAAGATCCAGGGAGGTCAGATTGGAGACCAGGGGTCCGACATTAGCTACAATAGTGTCTGCAGACAAATTGAGGAGGGATTAAAGGAACAGTTCAGCGATGCAGAAGTTGTGAGAGCAGTCTTAAGAGTTATCAAACCTGGGAACTTTAAAGACATGCTTATGGTTAAAGATGATTTATCTGTTGATGAGCTAAAAGGTTTTCTTCATTCTCACCTCGGTGAACAGAGCAACACAGAGCTGTTTCAAGAACTTATGTGCACTAAACAAAAGGATAGTGAAACACCACAACAGTTCTTATACAGAGTCATAGGACTGAAACAAAAGATTTTGCTAGCCTCAAGACACACTGATGCTGATGTTAAGTACAATGCAGGTACAGTCCAGGATGTTTTCCTCCACACTGTTTATCAAGGTCTAGGCCATAAACATGATGACATTCGCAGAGAGCTCAAACCATTACTTGTAGACTCCAGTGTTCCAGATGAGGTCATCCTCAAACAGATGAAGAAAGTGATGAGTGATGAGAGTGAAAGACAGCGACGTTTAGGCCCAGTCAGTCGTCAGAAGCCTACAAGTGTACACAGTGCAGAGGTTGAGGTTAGCGCAGCGCAGTCTTCTCCTAGTGTCAGAGAGGAGAGCTCAGGGAAGAAGCCTAAGCCTGATATGATTCAACAGTTAACAGAGAAGGTTGAAAAGCTGACCAGTCTTGTAGAGCTCATGCAACAGTCTATTCGTCCTCAGGAACCAGAACAGCAGGCACAGGTCAGACCAGGCAAGACAGACAGACAGAGAGATCGACCTTATGGCTGTGTAAAATGTGTTGAACAGAATCTCCCTAACTGCCCTCACTGCTTCCACTGTGGTGAGGAAGGCCACAGAGCGGTGGGCTGCCTGAAGAGACCGCCGCGGCAGGGAAACTGGAGCCGGTCCTTGCAGGGGGACAAACATTGACCGGTTCCAAATTACTGTCCCAAACTGACACCTGTCACACTGGTGAGCCCGATAAAGAAAGAGTCAAAGAGAAAAAGCCCTCCCCTGAAACAAAAGACAAAGTTGTAAACCAGATACAGAGACAACCAGATATAACCCCTGATCCCACCCCTGACTTACCTTACAGCAAAAGTGAATGCCTTGCCAAGCTTGTGGGGAGAAGAGCTCTAACCCAGTGTAACCTAAACGGTTTAGCAGTCAGTGCTCTGCTTGACACAGGGGCCCAAGTAAGCATGATTGATAGAGTTTGGAAAAACAAATACTTACCTAACATGCCCATTAGACCCCTTAATGAGATCATTGATGATGAAGAGGAGCTAAAAGTCTATGCAGTGAATGGTGAGATCCTCCCATTTGATGGCTGGGTGGCCCTTACAGTTAACTTAAAGGGGAATGAAAATCCTAACCTGTCAATTACTGTCCCATTCCTTGTAAGCAGTCTTGTCCTGGAGAGACCCCTGCTGGGTTTCAATGTGCTGGAAGTAATGATACAGGAACAACCTGAAAGGCTGATCCCAACCCTCACCAGCCTGCTCTGTAACGCCATGGTCATTCCAGCAGAGAAAGCAGAGCTCCTGGTGAACTTCATACAGACTGACAAACCCCCTGAGCAATGTGGCCGCCTACGAACAGGTAGACAAGACACTGTCATTCCAGCAGGTCAAGTGGCCTGGGTCAAGTGCCAAGTCCCGCCCCATATGGAACTGTCCGACCCTATTTTCCTGTTTGAGCCTGATGACAACAGCATACCACTGTCAGAACTGGATGTCGGAGAAGGCCTGCTGAAGGTGCAAAACCCCAGAAAGCCCTATCTAACAGTGGCCGTGGGAAACAACACAAAGCATGCAGTCACCCTCCCAAGAAAGACAGCCCTTGGCAGTATTCACTGTATTGAAAAAGTCATTGCAACGGACCCCTCTGAAATCCCCCAGCCCTCAGTGAACGTCAGCAGTGCCGTTACAACCCCCGCTGTCACCAGCTCATCCCCACGCCAACCCCCCTTCCCAACATACTCACCTGAAACCCCCGGGTCCACAATGCCCCTCCACACTGCTGCTTCAGCGTCGGCTGACCCCAGCCCCACCCCATTCCAACCCCCCGTTGACCTCAGTCACCTTGATGAGCAACAGCAGGAAGTAGTCAACAAGATGCTCTGTGAAGAGGCTGGTGCTTTTGCACGTGACAGTAATGACATTGGGTGTATACCGAGCCTGCAGATGACAATCACCCTCCATGATGCGATCCCTGTCCAGAAAACGTACTCGTCAGTCCCAAAGCCACTGTTTAAAGAGGTGAAGGAGTACATACAGGAACTGTTAATGAAAGGCTGGATAGTCAAGTCCAAGTCCCCATATTCTGCCCCAGTTGTCTGTGTCAGGAAGAAGGACGGTAGCCTCCGTCTGTGCATTGACTATCGCCTCCTGAATAAAAAGACTGTCCCTGATCGTCACCCGTTGCCTAGAATACAAGACCTGACAGACACTCTAGGGGGCTACACGTGGTTTAGCATTTTAGATCAGGGCAAAGCATACCATCAGGGCTTTGTTGCTGATAGTTCACGCCCCTTCACTGCCTTCATTACTCCGTGGGGTCTCTACGAATGGGTCCGCATCCCATTTGGACTCTCTAATGCCCCGGCGGCGTTCCAGCGGAGCATGGAGGAGATGCTAGGTCCCCTCAGGGACGAATGCTGTATCCCGTACCTCGACGACGTACTCTGTTACGCAAAGACATTTGAAGAACATGTTGAGACCATCCGTAAAGTTCTACAGGCCCTTCAACGTCACGGAGTGAAATTGAGGTCTGAGAAATGTGACCTCTTCAAACAGGAAGTCAGGTACGTGGGTCGCCTCGTGTCAGCAGAGGGAGTCAAAGTAGACCCACGAGACCTTGATGCTGTGAAAGCCCTGACAAGTAAGACACCAAGAACAGTCGGTGAAGTGAGGAAAATAACTGGATTTCTGGGGTATTTCCGTTCATACATTCAGGACTTTTCCCGTATTGCCCGACCCATCTATGAGCTGCTCCAAACCAAGCCGGGGCAGACCCCAGTCCCGACACGCATTAAAAACCCCAAGCGCCCCCAGTTGCCCTCTAGAGAGCCCATAGAATGGAACATTGAACACCAGAGAGCCCTTGAACAACTGGTCGATCTCCTCACAAACCCCCCTGTTTTGGCGTACCCCGACTTTAACCTTCCCTTTAGGCTGCATACTGATGCCTCTGACCAAGGCCTAGGAGCTGTTCTGTATCAGCATCAAGATGGGAAACTGAGAGTCATTGGATATGGATCAAGGACACTGTCACCAGCCGAACGCAATTACCATCTGCATAGTGGAAAATTGGAGTTCCTCGCATTAAAATGGGCTGTGTGTGAAAAATTCCGCGATTACCTGTACTATGCGCCCCACTTCACTATCTATACTGACAACAACCCGTTGACCTACGTCATGAGTACAGCCAAACTCAATGCTGTCGGTCATCGGTGGGTTGGGGAGCTCGCAGATTTCAGGTTTGATGTCAAATATAGGCCTGGAAAGTCAAATATAGACGCAGACACCCTATCCCGCCTCCCTCTGGATATGGAGAGGTATGAAAGGACATGTACAGAGGAGCTCTCTGATGAGGCAGTGCGTGCGACGTGGGATGGAAGTCAGGCAGCGGAAAGTAAAGACGTGGCATGGGTTGCAGCGCTTAACATCTCTACCCCAGACTCTGACCAGCAGTCTCACCCCCCCCTGCAAACCATCAGTCACGATGAGTTAGTAAAGGCCCAAAGAGAGGATCAAGCCATAAGAACGATCATGGAGTTGAAAGAGTCAGACACAAAGTTAACCAATGAAGTGCGCAAAACCCTAAGTGGAGAAACCCGTAAGCTGCTTCATGAATGGAGCAGACTTTACATTGACAATGACCTCCTTTACAGAAAGCTCAGAAAGACTGACCCGCACAGGCAGTTGGTCCTCCCTACAAAGTATAGAACACTCGCTCTGAAACATCTACACAACGAGATGGGCCATGTTGGGACGGAAAGAGTGCTCCACCTTGCAAGGGAGAGATTCTACTGGCCCTTTATGTCCAAAGAGATTGAGGAGTATGTGACCCAAAAATGCCCATGTATTAAGTCTAAGAAGCCTGTCACACATGTCCGAGCTCCCATGGGCAGCATAACCTCCAACTTCCCCTTAGAGCTCGTATGTATAGATTATCTGCATTTAGAGACCAGTGCTGGAGGGTACGAGTATATTCTAGTTGTAATCGATCATTTCACTAGATTTGCCCAGGCATACCCCACAAAGAACAAAAGTGGAAAAACAGCTGCAGAGCGCATCTTCAATGACTTTATACCTAGGTATGGGTACCCGTCTAAATTACACCATGACCAGGGCCGCGAGTTTGAAAACAAACTGTTTCAAACCCTGCAACAGATGTCTGGAGTCGGCCACTCTAGAACCTCGCCCTACCATCCACAGAGCAACCCGGTTGAGAGGCTGAACAGGACCATACTCCAGATGTTGAGGACACTGACTGAAAGTGAGAAACTGCGGTGGAAGGATCACCTCCCGCAAGTAATACACGCTTATAACTGCACCAAACATGAAGCTACTGGCTACTCACCCTTTTTCCTCCTCTACGGCCGTCATCCACACCTCCCAGTTGACTTGCTGTTTGGGTTAACTGAGAAAGAGGGATCATACTCACCAAGAGGATATGCAGCGAAATGGGCAGCAAAGATGTCAGAAGCCTACCGAATCGCTTGTAAAAACAGTGTGAAATCCAGTGCAAGGGGGAAAGCAAACTATGACAAGAAAGTGAAAGGAGTCATACTGCAGCCAGGAGACAGAGTTCTGGTAAGAAACCTCAGTCAGCGTGGAGGACCAGGCAAGTTGAGGTCTTACTGGGAGAAAGCTATTTACGTGGTCAAAAGCCAGCTTGCTGATAACCCAGTGTACGTTGTCTGCCCAGAGAACGGAGACCAGCAGAAAACCAGAACACTGCATCGCAATCTCCTGCTGCTGGTGAACGACTTACCTGTGGACATGACCCCAACTGAAACTGCCCCTGAAAAGAAAACAGACAAGAGACAAAAACAAGTCAGAGAGTCAGACACGCAAAGAGAAGATGACATGAGTGACAACGATGACAGTGATTCAGATGATGACAGTAACGGTGGATACTGGCTAAGGATACGTGCTCAAAGGACAGAGGAAAGACATCTTGAGCCAGAGGACACTGTCATCCCAATACCTGCAAGGTCAGAAAGTCACACTGTACCTGAATACTTACCTAATCCTGTCCGGTTACCTGAAGAGAGAGAAAACACAGATGGGAACTTACCTGTCCTGGACGGACCTGAGGAAGGAGATGTCACTGAACCTGAGGGAGAAGATGATGAATACCCAATGCCCCAACCCAGTCCCCAAGTACACTCTCCAGCCGCACCTGTAGAGCAGGTTCAGTCAGAGGTCAGGAGGTCTACCCGTGATAGAAGGCCTAAGCAGTGTCTCACATACGATTCACTAGGGGAACCGTCAGTGCATGAGCAGGTTACAGTAAGCTCAGTATTAGGACACCCGGTACAGTACGCACCTGTTGAACACACACCTCACCACACTCAACTACAACACACACTGATGCAATACATTCCACCCTTTGGTATGCCATACATGCATCCCATGTTCTACACCCACACACCGTACAATCCATATACTTACCATACACCCACCACACACATTTCACCCACTATGCTAACTTGTTAGAGATCCAAGAGAAAACCTAGAGGTTTAAAAGTTGAATTGAGCTGGTTTTGAGTTTTTGGAAAATGTCAGGAGCCATTTTTATTTGTCAGGGAGTATGTGATGCCCACTAAGTGTGATCACAAACACTCCAAGATGGCGCCGTGGCATGGCGACACGTTGAGAGCTGCTCTTGCCTTGTTGCTGGTTTTTATGGTGTATGTCACTGTTTTTGCACGTAATGCGTCCTGTACGATGACCTACGATCGCCAGACGTTACTGGACTTGAGATTTGTTGCCTCGGACGTTTTCAGACCGGATTTGCCGGGAGAACTGTATAACAACAACAGCAGCACGGTTCCACCATGGCGAGGCCATAGGAGGAAGAGAGGGAAGCGAGGGGGTTCACTAGTGAAGCTACGTGGACGCCCTTCGCGACCACCCATCCCCAGCATACTGTTGGCAAACGTCCAAGCGATCGACAACAAGATGGACGACCTCCGAACCCGGCTACGCGTTGAAAGGGATATAAAGAACTGCTGTGTGCTCTGTTTCACGGAGACGTGGCTGAAGGCTGACGTTCCTGACAGGGCGGTACAGCTAGATGGCTTCTCCGTGTTCCGCACGGACCGTTCGATGGCAAACACGGGGAAGACGAAAGCGGGCGGTGTTCTGTTTTACATCAACGACTCTTGGTGCACTAATGTGGATATGGTCTCACACCACTGCTCGTCGGTGCTGGAGCACTTAACACTACGGTGCAGACCGTTTTACCTACCCAGAGAATTTCCTTGTGTGTTGCTGACGGCTGTATACATCCCACCAGAAGTGAATGCATCCGAAGCTATGGACGAGCTAAGCGATGTCATTTGTAAGCAGGAAAATAAGCACCCGGAAGCCATTTCAATCGTGGCGGGGGACTTTAACCACTGCAACTTGAAATCGGTGTTGCCGCACTTCTACCAGCACGTTAAGTGCCCAACAAGGAAGGTAAGGACGCTGGATCACTGTTATTCCACCATCAAGGATGCCTACAAAGCGGTCCAACGGCCCCACTTTGGGAGATCTGACCACCATGCGGTGCTACTACTACCTGCCTACAAGCAGAGAATGAAGAGCGAACAACCCAGGGTGAGGTCTGTACAGTGCTGGTCCACAGATAATGTATCTAAACTCCAGGGCTGCTTTGAATTGACAGAATGGTCCATCTTCAAAGACTCAGCCACAAGTTTGGATAACTATGCTGACACTGTCACCAGCTATGTTAAATTCTGTGTGGATAATTGCATCCCAGCGCGAACCGTTCGCTCCTATCCCAACGAGAAGCCGTGGATGAACCAGGATACTCGTCTGAAGTTGAGGGAGCGCCGAGCCGCTTTTCAATCTGGGGACGAGGAACGGTACAAAAAATCCAGATACGACCTGAGGAGGGCGATCAGAGACGCTAAGAGACAATATAGGGACAAACTGGAGAACAACTATGGTGGCTGTGACGCACGGCGTATGTGGAGAGGGCTGCAGGCGATTACGGATTACAAACCGAAGCCGGCTGTTATTGACACCTCGGACTCTCTACCGGACGAATTGAATAACTTTTTCGCCCGCTTTGAATCTCACAACACGGACCCAGTTACACCGGTGCGGGGTACACCCGGTGCGGTGGAGCTGCAGGTGACACAACGAGATGTGAGTAAAACTTTTAAAAGCGTTGGGACTCATAAGGCGGCCGGTCCTGATGGGATTGCCTCACGTGTCCTTAAGTTGTGTTTTGACCAGCTTTCGGGAGTCTTTACTGACATTTTCAATATGTCCCTGTCATTGTGTGTGGTACCGTTGTGTTTCAAGGAAACCATAATTGTACCCATAGCAAAGAAAAAACCTGTCACCTGTCTTAATGATTATCGCCCTGTGGCTTTGACCTCTGTTCTTATGAAGTGTCTGGAAAAAATGGTTATATCACATATAACGCACATTATCCCTGCCAATACTGATCCATTACAGTTTGCATACTGTGCTAATAGATCAGTCGATGATGCTATTTCTCTCGCACTACACATTGCCTTGAAACATCTGGAGAATAAGAACTCTTATGTCAGACTACTCTTCATAGATTATAGCTCTGCTTTTAACACGATTGTACCATCTAAGCTTGTGTTGAAACTCAGGGGTCTTGGTCTGGGCAGTAGTATCTGCAACTGGCTGTTTGACTTTTTGACAGGCAGGCCACAATCTGTACGAATAGGGAACAAGCATTCATCTAAGATATTGACCAGGACTGGAGCGCCCCAGGGCTGTTGCCTCAGTCCCTTGTTGTATAGTCTGTTCACCTATGACTGTGTTGCCAGGTGTGGAAATAATTCTATTCTCAAATTTGCAGATGACACCACGGTTATAGGACTAATATCCAACGATGATGAGAGGGCCTATAGGAGGGAAATTGAAGAGCTAACCCTATGGTGCCAGAATAACAATCTCTCTCTAAATGTTAGTAAAACAAAAGAGATCATCGTTGACTTTAGGAAATCTGAAGTCAATCACAGTCCCGTAACCATAAATGGTTCACCTGTAGACATAGTGGACAGTTTCAAATTCCTGGGTGTTCACATAACAAACTCACTCACATGGTCTCAAAACAGCGAAGGTATCCTTAAGAAAGCGCAGCAGCGATTGTACTTTCTGCGGCGCCTCAGGAGATTTGGCCTAAGCACCAAGGCTCTTGTTAATTTCTATCGCTGTACCATAGAAAGTGTATTGACAGGATGCATAACAGTGTGGTTTGGTAACGTGACTGCTCAAGACAGTAAACAGTTACAGAGAATTGTGAAGAGAGCTGCCAAAATCATTGGCACAGAATTACCACAGCTACACACAATCTATAACACACGCTGTAAGAAAAAGACAGAGAACATCTTAAAGGACAGCTGTCATCCCGCCCATTCCCTGTTCTATCTCCTCCCTTCAAAAAAACGTTACCAGAGCATCAAATCTCACACCACCCGTTTCAGTAATAGTTTTTATGCTCAAGCAATCAGGTTGCTTAACGAAGAGATGGAAGCGAGACGTAGGTAGTCATGTGCAATAGACGCAGTTTTTAAACTGTACACTGTCACACTGTATGGTTGTTTTGTTGTTTTTTGGGTTGTCCTGGGTGACCTGTTGTTGTCGTGTTGTTTTGTGTGCAATAAGGCTGAGAGTGCTCTTGGCACAAGCATTTCATTGTTTGTCTGTACTTGTATGGATACGCATTTGACTAATAAACCGAACCTGAACCTGAACCTGAATTAGTGTGATTGTTTTCTGTGTCTAAGTGTTTTGAGACCGACTGTATTTTATTTATTCTTTTAAAGTAACCCAGTTTGTGTGATTTATTCCATTCTCAACCTAAAACAATAATAACTCCGGTCAATAGGTGGCAGTGTTGGCCCAAGTTTGAGAACTGCTCACCAGAGTGTATTCTAGTGCGCAAGCGCTCTGCTCTCTCATAGCCAATTGAGAGCACGGTGAACCAAAGTCAACACGTTTGCTGTCTCCACTTCTTTATAACATTTTCACCTGTTTCCAGGTATGTAGAACCATAACGGGGCACATCAGGACGTGTCTCTATGTACTGGGTTAATAGAATTTACTTTGAGGCCGAATTGAGAGTAATATCTGCGTTTGAAAAGTGAAAAGTTTGTCCTTTGAAGTGCCGACCTGTTCACGTAATGGCCGCGGCCACGTTTCTACTGTTGTGCTTAATGCTAAGTGTTTGGGCATCACTCCTCCATTATTACTGTAGGTTTATGTTTTATTTGGGTAATGGCTGGCTCCATTTATTATGTTGTGTACTGTATGAAGTACAGATTGTGGGGAAATGGTTTAAAACTATACAGATAGTATGATGTAAATATGGTGAATGGGGTTACTGTCACTACTACTGCTTGGTACTGGGTCCTTGATGCTTTTAGCATCTTAATAGTAAAATGCACTGAGATGCAACTGATATAATAACCAAACCGAATTTGGGAAGTGTTAATGTAAAAGATACTGTTACAGAGGGGACATGTGTATCTTTTTGAATGCAATATGGATCAAAGTGATGACACAATATTGTTATTGTTTTTGGTTTATTGTTTTTGATGTGTTTTGGGAGTTTTTATGAACAAGGAAATGTGACTGAGATGTGAAATGGATGTATAATGACAAAGAATGTGAATGTATAGTAAATGTCTAGATAGACAGTGAGCCAAGGTACAGTATTAAATGCTGAGTAAAAGAAGACAGTATTATTGATGCTGGGTAAAATTGTATAAATTAAAGGACAGTGCAGCAGTAGTAGACAGATAGGGAATTTATTGTAAACTGTGAATTGTGAATAAACATAGCCAATTGAGAGCACGGTGAACCAAAGTCAACACGTTTGCTGTCTCCACTTCTTTATAACATTTTCACCTGTTTCCAGGTTATCACATATCTGCTGCTTGGTGCCGTATTCCTACGGTAGCTGCAACAGTATCAAAAATATTTGTGCTCCATTCAAGTGAATAGGTTTTTTGCCTAACTTTACACTTGATTTTATTACCTTAATAAACATTGTCATAAATACATTATGGTTCCAGTCGCTAGTTTAAAGCCTTGTTTCAATCACCATGATATGCATTTTGTTAAAATATGGTCCCATTTATTTTAGAATTGATGTATAAAGTAGTAGGGTATGCTGTAGGAGGGGCGTAGGAGGGGCTACCCACCCTTCACCCCTGTCCCCTCTTCGTTTTTTTTTCCCGGCAAGCAAAGGCAACACATTGTCCCACCCTCGCTGTGGTTGCAGCAAATAGCCTTAATTTCCGGTACCATTTCTAGACTATGGCGGATACCCATACAATGGTAAAATAGGCTTCATTTACGCTCTGTAGAAACTAATGGGTGACGTCATTGTTCCCTTAGTCCAAGTTTTCTCTACAATATTGCATGGTCCATTTTTGTCCTGATTTAGTCCTAGTCTTTTGTCTTTTGAATAACACCATTTAGTTTTAGTCCTATTAATAGTAATCTGAAATTGTTTAGTCTTAGTCTAGTCTTAGTCTAGA
This sequence comes from Nannobrachium achirus, assembly GCF_963921795.1. Classification (NCBI taxonomy): domain Eukaryota; kingdom Metazoa; phylum Chordata; class Actinopteri; order Myctophiformes; family Myctophidae; genus Nannobrachium; species Nannobrachium achirus. The sequence goes on from NC_137832.1 coordinate 56,632,505, forward strand.
TAAAGTCTAAATATCAAAATCTTAGTCTCAGGAATTAGAAATATCCAATGGAGGACAAAGTATTCAACAACCAGAGCTCTGAGAAATGATTGTGTACGTTTGAGTTTGATATTTTGAAAATACCAAAGTATGCAAAAGTCCAACGTACAATATATATATATATATATGTAATGGAGGTGATCCGAACCTCCCCACCCGGTTTCGTACCCCGGTCTCCCACGCGCATGTCCAATATCCTAACCACTAGACTTTTGAGGCTTCAAGGCTGGGTCTGCGACTCTCTCCGTCACACTCACCCCCCTTTGACCTCCTCCTACAGGGAAGCCCGGATCCGGGTCACGGCACCAATGTAACGGAGGTGATCCGAACCTCCCCACCCGGTTTCGTACCCGGGTCTCCCACGCGAAAGTCCAATATCTTAACCATTAGACCAAAGAGACATCTCTTTGGTCTGGGGGAGATACTAGACTTTTGAGGCTTCAAGGCTGGGGCTGCGACTCTCTCCGTCACATATATATACGTATATATACGTATATCTACTAGATATACGTAGATATTATCTAGGGTTGCAATACCTCCCTTAGGCAGCCAATGCATCAAAAGTTTTTTTGCTATCTGATTGTATTACACGACGTCAAACTCACCAATATTGCGGCTCTATGCAAAGCTTGCATAAATCCTCTTTCTATCTGCAAAGTGTTTTTTTCAGAAAAATCCACCGTAAACATGTTATGATTTATTTTCTGTCAAGAAATCCGAGCAGATATGGTTTATTTTTAAGTGTTGAACTTCGGAAGCGCTCGTCTTCTATAACGCAACGTCCCGTTGCCTCCTGCATTATGTGACATTTAGAACCAGGTGGTCACAGGACCGTTGAACAATTTTTCACGAGCGCTTCCAAACTCCAGGACTTAGAAAATATTATCACCTGAACCAAATTTCTTGATAGAAACTGGCACATAACATGTCTATGGTGGATTTTTATGGAACAAACACTTTGCAGATAGAAAGAGTAAATTGCAAGCTTTCCATAGAGCCGCAATATTGGTGAGTTTGACGTCGTTTAATACAATCAGAAAGCAAAAAAAAAAAAAAAAATGTTTGATGCATTGGCTGCCTATGGGAGGTATTGCAACCCTAGATTCATCCGATTATAAAAAAATATATATATATATTATTATATATATAATTGTTGCGACCGAAGGTTGCATATACTCTGAAGAATCGTGTCGCTTGAGTGTCCTTCCTTCCTTCCTTCCTTCCTTCCGTATCCTCGTGACCGCCCCTCCGTATCCTCTGTGATGTCAGTGTGATGTCAGCGAGTTGTGACATCACTTCCTGTACAGGGCGGCTACACAAAATGTGGATAACACTATATATGGAGATAGTCCAGTCCATCATGTCATATGGGACTACCGTCATAGAAAGTAGCCATTGTTAGGCCGGAGTCATTGGCTGTCTAAACATGGAGATGTGGATAACACTATATATGGAGATAGTCTAGTCCAATGTGTCATATGGGACTACCGTCATAGACAGTAGCCATTGTTAATCCGGAGTCAATGGCTGACTGTCTGTACAGGAAGTGATGTCACATGACATACTTTTTATGCCCATATATGAGTCCTAACATGGAGATGTGGATAACACTATATATGGAGATAGTCTAGTCCAATATGTCATATGGAACTACCGTCATAGACACAGCCATTGACTCCGGCCTAACAATGGCTACTGTCTATGACGGTAGTCCCATTATGACATGATGGACTGGACTATCTCCATATATAGTGTTCTCCACATTTCCATGTTTAGGCCCCATCGCTCACACCCTCGGTGGGGTTGGCGATAGGGCCTTTCTGTGTGGAGTTTGCATGTTCTCCCCGTGTCTCCTAGGGTTGATACCCTCACAAAAACATGAACAAACTCCCCCCAGAATGATAACAACTAGAATCGTCAGAGAAACACTGTGGTTGGCCAGATAGTCAAGAATTTGCGCGACCTCGCACTTTAGGCCGAGGTCGCATGTCACCCTGAGGTGTCACCCTGAGGTGTCTTACTAGAAGGTCGCATATACTCTGAAGAATCGTGTCGCTTGAGTGTCGTTCCTTCCTTCCTTCCGTATCCTCGTGACCGTCCTTCCGTATCCTCTGTGATGTCAGTGTGATGTCAGCGAGTTGTGACATCACTTCCTGTACAGGGCGGCTACACGAAATGTGGATAACACTATATATGGAGATAGTCCAGTCCATCATGTCATATGGGACTACCGTCATAGAAAGTAGCCATTGTTAGGCCGGAGTCATTGGCTGTCTAAACATGGAGATGTGGATAACACTATATATGGAGATAGTCTAGTCCAATATGTCATATGGGACTACCGTCATAGACAGTAGCCATTGTTAATCCGGAGTCAATGGCTGACTGTCTGTACAGGAAGTGATGTCACATGACATACTTTTTATGCCCATATATGAGTCCTAACATGGAGATGTGGATAACACTATATATGGAGATAGTCTAGTCCAATATGTCATATGGAACTACCGTCATAGACACAGCCATTGACTCGCCCTTTAGGGCGAGGTCGCATGTCACCCTGAGGTGTCTTACTAGTATATATAGTGTGGTCTCCGTCAAACACCGCCCGCCTGGTGTGTCCAACGCCTCTGAGAAGCGCACCTACGAGGGGAGAGCGAGCCCACAGACACCAAGGGCAAGACTAGGACAGGTGATTGAAGGCAGGTACTGGCCAATTTACCTCCTTCATCAAACTGATGCGACGACACCTGTGTGGCATCTGCTGAACAGAAGACCTAAATACCAGCAGCTCGCTCTCCCCCACTCAGTGTTGGAACTCCGAGGCGTGGACATGGGCAGATGGCGGTAAGAGACCCCACTCATTTCCCAGACATATTTATGCGCTTCTTGAACATGACATTGACCTTGAACTGTGTTCTATCACAGGCAGTATAATGGGAACATCGCCTAAATGACGACACGGAGCAATGCTCAACAGAACCCTGGAAAGAGGGAAGAGAAAACCCTACTGTAACCTACCTGGAACCTGTGGAAAGAAAAAGATTAGATACTCACCTGACGTAAGGAGAAGAGCGACACCTACCAAGACGCCTCGCAGAGTAAGAAACCGTCCCACATCCCTTTCCCCCAATAGAAGATTTAAAAACAAGGTTATAAGCGGAGCCCACCCTGGGAAATGTTTATGTTTGCCTTTTGACTTGATCTGAAATTGCATTATTTGATTCCCTGGCCCTACTGATTTGCATCACGCTTTGTGTTGTGGTTTTGGTTCAGTACCTATATATATATATATATATATATATATATATATATATATAGCCGCTACGTGGCCCTCACATTTATGTCACAGGGACATACCTGGGTCCTCTGGGTCACCTGCTTCTGTGTCTGACGTTGGTGCATGCTCAATGGTTTCTGTTGTGTCTGACATTGGTGCATGTTGATAATCTCCATCACATGCACACAAACACACCTTCATTCACACACGCAAAAGCGCACGCACACACGCACACACTGTACACCCCAGCGCTCAGTGGTGATACGCAGCTCAGGTTTGCAGGGGTGTAGCTGTAGCCTGCGAGGTGATTACTCTTGTAAACACCACGTTTCGGGTTTTTTTTTTAAATATTTTTTCCTCCGCTCCTTCTGTGCCAATGCATTATTTACCCAACTAACTCCCTGCATTAGCATGTGTGTAACAGCAAGCCCGCGGCTTATTTACGTTGGGGTGGTGGTGGGGGGGGTGGGGGAGGTGAGGGAAAGGTGTGATCTGTCACCGCGCTGCTGGTGTATTCCTGCTGAAGAGATGAAAGGAGCGGAGGCGTGCGTATAATACTGTGCACTTTGAAAGCGACGCCTGTGGAGAAACCTGAAGTAATTAAAGGCTATACAGTGTATTTACACACAACACACACTGCAATGTACAATCACCCCTAAAAAAATTAAAAATACACACTCAAAACGCCCCCCGTATTTACACAGGTCTTCAGCAGGGGGTCCGGGACCCCTTGGAGTGCGGTCCTCAGAGTTACTATAGGCCCGCCAACTCTTAGTGTGATACACACACCAGGCAGTGGTGGGGAAAGTACTCGCATTCTTTACTTAAGAAAACACATCAATACTGCAATGTGATGAATGGTTTGATTGTATTTGGCATTGAACGTTGGAATATATAAATAACAAATCGATTTGTGCGATCTTTGGACAAAATCTGTTGGAGTAATTGCGACCGTAGGTCGCATTTACTACCAAAACCTCCACCGGCTGTCTGTCTGTCTCTCCGTCCGTCCGTCACACGTCACACGTCACACTTTTGCCCTGCTCATATCTCCACAACCGTTGCCCCCATCCATGCCAAATTTTGCACACACACTCCTTACCTGCCAAACTACAATCTCCAAGGACCCCCTGAGCTTCAGGGACCCCCAGGTCCCTGGGGGACCCCCAGGTGTAAAAAATGACCAAATGTGCAAAAATTACCAAATGACCACCCCAACGGGGCTGCTCACGGGGAATTCCTGGGGACCACCCACTCCTGGTGCTCCAGAACGGATGCAAAAGTGGTGGCGCCCCCAGTGGAGGACCCCCTCCACTGCAGCTCACATAAAATGCCTTAACTCGGGCTAGGAGCGTCCGGGAGAGCCGGGGCCGGTACCTATTCGTCTGCCAAGGCAACGCGGAGACCCCACCCCTCATTTCTCACATGGCCCTCTTCTAGCGCCACCTTCAGGCCGATTTTTAAAACACATTTTTGGACACTGCTCCTATAGTTTTTGCCCTAAAATCACGCAAATCGCTACACAGTATGTCTACACTCATCCCATCAACATGAATCTGTCCCATATAGCGCCACCTTCAGGCCGTTTTTTAAAAACACATTTTTGGACACTGCTCCTACAGATTTTGCCCTAAAATCACGAAAATCACTACACAGCATGTCTACACTCATGTCATCAACATGGATCAGGAAGATTTTGGAAAAACACATTTTTGCCCTATTTGTGGAGATAAGCGACCTATGGTCGCTTATCTCCCGATTAGGGAGTCTTACTGGTATTAAAAGAAATGTGTTTAGCAAAAGTCTGCCTCTTGGTGGCGGATCTTAAAGATTTGGGGCAGAGGTTCTGATCTGGCACCAGGGAGATGTGTGCACAGTTTCGCTGCGATCGGTCCAACGGTGCCGGATATTACAGTAGCTGTTCACAGACGGACATGCAGGGACGGATGGACGGACACACACACACACACACACACACACACACACACACACACCACACACACACACACACACACACACACACACACACGCACGCACGCACGCACGCACGCACGCACACACGGACGGACAGGGTGCAAAACATACTCTCGGATATGCCTTCGCCCTGGCGGAGACAATAACTTACATATTCCAAGAAATGGCTGACACATTTAAAGGTGATACACCATGCATTTAAAAAGTATTTATGTCATATTGTTTATGTCCCAAAAACGTTTTTCAAAAGGTTTGAGGCTAAATTACCACTCCTGAATAGAGAGCCTCTCTCATTTTTGAAACTCTCTCAGAGCATTTCAGATGCAGTACCATCTTTGGCCTGAACTGCGTCACAATCGGCAGCAAATCTGGATAGCCTGTTTTGAGAACCCGTGGGATACTTTTAACCTTCGCCTTCTCAAAACCAGAGAAAGACACAACGGTCAGAAATGGGACTTTGTGAGGATAGAAGGTGCTAGTGGGACCCCAAAAAAAGGTTTTAAAATAGGAAAAGTGAAATTTCATGGTGTATCACCTTTAAATGACTCACAACACTTTGCATTGTGAGCATGTGTTCCATTTGTACACTCGGGACTCTCTGGGTTAAAATAACACAGATGATTTTACAGTGTAGATTGGGGTCACAGAGAGAGAGAATTCTCGTTGGGAAACGCACTAACAATATCATAAGTGTGCTGTTCTTCCAGAAATAAGGTTAACTAATAATACTGCTCTAATGTGATATATCTACCCGGAAAAAATGTTTTTCGTCTGGCTGATGATTCGCTCTATAGGCTACTGAAACTCCAGTCTATACACCGCGTAGATCTGTTGTCGAGAAGCTTTTATTTTCTATAAATATCAAACCAGGTGGGGAGATGAATGAAAACAAACAGCAGTGATATTAGCACACTGTGCAATTCCAGAGCCATCATGCATCAGCAAGGGGTCAGAAACGCTAGGCGTTTGTGGGTGGAAATGGAGCAGCTAGTAGTCTGCTGTAGTTAGCGGCCATGGTGCGGACCCTCTCGCCCAGCGCTATAACTGTAGCTATCATTTTGATACAGTCATGAATAAGGCATCGGGAAGAAGGAGACAACAATGTAAACAGAGGTGTTCTTATACCAGGCCCTGTGTGGGAGGAGGAGGTTAGGACAGCAGGCCATCTGTCATCTGTGGGAGGACAGACACAACTACACTGCACAAAATGCACTTACGACACGCGAAAAAAAAAAAAAACATCACACCAGTTCCTTACTGGATGTTGTCGCTGTCAGGAGGGAAACCTATCTATTTACAGCAGGGGTAAGCAATATAGGCACAGGTGCCAACACTGACGAGGTTTTTCGGGCCGAATATCGGAGTGAGTTTCGGAGCGTGTGAATAAAAAAAATCAACCTCACGTTATGTCAATCACGTTTGCACACTGCCGCCCGTTTCGTATTCATTTTCGGACCAGTGTTGATTTTTTTTCCCGATGTTCGCAACAGTCGCCACTGAGTCCCTTAATTGCTCTCTCTCCTCTCTCTCTCTCCTTGCCCTGAAAAATGCTTTAGAGGATTTCGGATTTCCAAAACGCAACGAAAGAACACAGTGCAGTGTGCAAACAGCTTATGTCTGAGATTTTTTTTTTATATATATTTCTTTTATATATATTTCTCAAACTTGCCCATATATGGACTTATTGTGTCAATCTCATCAACCTGCTCAAAGGGAGCAACTAGAGTCTTGCTCAAGGACTCTTCGACACTAACTCTGGGGGAGCCCGGGATCGATCTGGGAACCCTTTGGGGAAACCTCTGTGTTCTAATGACGGTTTCTCTACCCCTGAGCCATCGCCGCCCCTACCTACCTACCTACCTACCTACCTACCTACCTAGTACCTACCTACAGTACATGTATCTACCTTTCGCAAATCAACTAGTTTCAACCCAACATCCCTAATGCGCATTGCGCTCAGTTGTGAGCTTCTCGATTGGCTGTTTTCGCTATTCGCAAAAGTATATAGGGCTTTAAGCAGTTGAATGTACTGGCTTGCCTTTCTTTTTTTTCTCTTGTCCCCAACTACAATATATATGTTTTCTCTTCCCTAACTCCAATACACATTTATTCTCTTGTCCCGGACTCCAATACACATTTTCTCCCTTGTCCATAACTCCAATATACATTACTTTCTCCTGTCCCTAACTCCAATATACATCCCTTTCGCCCGTCCCTAACTCCAGTATACATCCACACAATTTATGTGTCTTTCCATCAAAGTGTGTGCTGCGGTGGTTGCTGTAACTGATTCCCACTCTGTGTGTTTGAAAGGTATATTGTTCCTTAGCTCTTGGCGCGGCGGAAACTCATTTTTAACGGAGGGAATCTGTCTCTTTGAGCCCGTGCTGCTGATGTTTCTGTTGCCCTGGGGATGAGGGATGGCGTATATTTTAAGTCCTCCAGCGGTACGCGCGTGTGTGGATCTTTTCTTATCATTCGTCTGAGTGACAGAGAGGCTGCGGAAATACCCGGCATATAAGCTTCAACATGGACGCCCCAAACCCCCATTCCTCCAACTGTGATTGAAGCCAAGAGATGCTACAGATGGATAGTCAGACCTTATGGATGCATCGTCTGATAGCGCTGGACGTGTCATCGATTCTTGTCAGCAAAGGTTTTCCATAAAAATAAAAAATGTCTCTTTGTTGTGTTTTAGACCTGCATCTGTAATTTTCTTGAAAGTCTTTGGAACAAAATCCTTACTTCCTTCACAGGTATGGGAGCGTGTCGATATTGCCCCGTAACATTTGTTCGACGTCCCGTTAGTTCGACGCTGGTGAATGCTAACCTGCTGAAATGCTAACCTGCCGACGCTGGTGAATGTTAACCTGGTGAATGCTACTATGCCTAAACCTAACCCAAACCCTAACCTCAGTACAACTATGCCTAAACCTAACCCTTAGTCGAAAGTAGAAATATTTTACCCACAGGTGTTACCAATGATGCTGATTAGGGGTTGCGTTCCATTCTGTCCATGACAGAGTCAGGGTGCTGATATTGTGCATGTTGGCTCATTGGAAACACTCTGCTACACCAGTGGGTCTCAAAGTGTGGCCCAGGGACCCTCGTGGTCCCTCCAAATGGTCCCTTACTGATGTAATGGGGTCCTTGAAATTAAAACATTTGAGAACCACCGCACTACACTAAATGGAACAGAGCCTTCATTAGAATCATTAGTAATGCGTTTGAAGGAAGTGAAGAAGCGGACACATTTCTTTCCAATATGGCTGCTGTGCATAGAGCCTGTTTTATGATAAATTGTGGGCGTTTCTATCGCATTTTATTTTATTTTATTTACTTTTATCCTTGATCAGGGATATATTAAGGTGGAAATGTACTAACAGTATACGTACGTTCCTTAGAAACAGGATGCTTTCATTCATCTCACATTCCACATCTACCTGACTACCTCCCTCTAATGAAGTCCTATTGATTTTTATTCCTTCCTGTACGGCCTCTCTCTCTCTCTCTCTCTCTCTCTCTCTCTCTCTCTCTCTCTCTCTCTCTCTCTCTCTCTCTCTCTCTGTGTATGTGTGTAGACTGGCTTCAAGATGGCCAGCGGCGGATGACGCTATACATCTCGTGGGACTGTATTGTGACATTTATAACCCCCGCCCCCTCAAAAAATACAAACGAAACAAAAGAGTTGGCGAAAAGGGAGAGAAAAAAACAACAACTGTGAAAATAAATGTACAGTAGAGGAAACGGAGTGGCTGTCGTATAAACAAGTGAGCCTGTTGAAGGCGGCGGGCGAATCCATTCGATAACCCAAACAGGAATACTTCCCAGTGTTTGTCTTCTTCACTCCAGAATCCATTAAATAAAGTTCCCTCTGTTGTGGGCCCCTCTGCTCGTTCCCAATAAATCAGGGCTGAGTCCATTTATGGAGCCACTGTGCCTATATCTACAAAGCTCACAACATCGCGGCGCGTTGTGAGCTTGTAGATCGGCACAGTGTGCTTTGGCCTCCCTATATGTAGGCTACTGCTTACACCAGCTTAACTTGAAGGATGCTTTTTGACTCAACAATATGGAATGACAATGAAGGAAAAAAAGAAAGAAATCCAACCTTTCAAAGAAGAAAAGTGCACTCTTCAGAGGGCAGGTCTCCGCCAGGCCAGGTTGCCTACCCAGAGCCTCCAAACTTTGGAAGACAGTCGTGTACCAATTGGAATGGACAAAATGCGTGTTTTGCAGACCACACAGAATGGCAGCAAATGCCATAGATTGCCAGAGATTAGCACGGACACACGGGCGGACAGGATAGCAGAGAGAAAAGGCCAGGAAAGGCTACTCAACGGAGTGGATGTAGTTGTCTTACTTATACTTATACGATAAGACATTTGGACAATGGCTAGTCAGTCCCAGAAAGGTGCCGTTTAAAGGCTGTTGTTGAGTTTGTGTAATGTCACAGGGTTTCGAGGACAGCTGTAGCAGTCATTCCTTCGAGGACTCAATATCTCAAAGACATTGGATCTCAGCACCTTAGCTTTTTATATTGAGCAGAAGGGCGTGAGTTTCTGTCCTGGGACCATGGTGCTTACTGTATATGTCTGGATGGTGTAATGCCCTGGATCTCAAAGTGGGATCCATGAGGGGGTTCCAGGGGGTCCCCAGTTAAATGTGTGAATATACAGGTTGCATCTAGCATCAAAATCAGTTTAACCACATTGACCCTATTTTATACTTTAAGATAGCAGGTCTACAGGCTTCTATTTTTGGGGTCCATGGCACACAATCCTTTACACATGGGGTTCCAACTTCCGTGGCAAAATACATTCCAACTTAGGAGTCGCTGTCGGCTGGAAACCATATATGTCCACAACTGTTACTTTTCAAATTCAAAAATACTACTTTTGATGCTTTTGTGTGATGCAGTAGTATATGATCAAGTATGAGATGTTAATTTACTAAAACACACAAACAAGTTGGAATATGGAGTCAAGAGGTTTCTGCCTGACAGCAAAGCCATTTGAGAAACACTGCGACAGAGTAATGGAAGTGCTGTGTGTCTGGTTCTTTATGGCTCCTGTCCCGCCCCGGAGTTCAGCGCGTCCATCCTGGACGCCGCTTCAAAATGCCACTCGCTAAACTACGATTTATGCCACGGTTTGTTCTTCATCTATAGTGCAATCAAGCTCCTCCATAAAACTAACAGGTTGCTTTATGGAACTGTGTGTAATGTTGTTAGGCTATATGTCACAGTGTTTCACTGTATAACACACTTGAATTCAAAGCACAAACGCAACCCTGTCAGCGGGGAGTGTTGGGCGGGAGGAATGGGACGAAGGCCCTACGTCCTCCCGGTGAGGGCTCCTCACTGGCAGGTGAGTCAGTATAGGATATAACAGCAGTGACAAGACAGAAATTTGTGAGGGGAGGAATCAATTCACACAACGATTACTTTGGGGAGAAAAATGGGGGGCAACTTTAGAGTAAAATATTGTAACACTTGTTGTAGACCGGGATGTTTACTTTCACACAGAAATGAAAAATTCTAACCGCGGCCGACTGCCACGGCCCAGTGTCGCAAAAAGCGTTCTCGGCGATCGAAAAGAAAAAAAAAACATTTTTTCCCCCAGAATACGGATGGTGGTTAAACTAATCCTGCTGTCCACACACACACACAAACACACTCACACACACACACACACACACACACACACACACACACACACACACACACACACACACACACACTGGTGCACCGCTCGCTCACGTGCACGCTCAAGGCAGTGGCTGGGTTTGAGAGGTGCCTTAGGCTGCTTAACAGCGCGCGCCACTTGTAGGTATAGGTACCCAGCGGTATTGCAGCTGTCGAGGCTGTACTCATACATAATGAACAGACATATGGACAAACACATGGACAGACAGACACTCGGTCAAACATTGGAGCGGTAGGCAGCGCCTAAAAAGGTGTAATTGAAACATGCAGCAGCAGAGGTTGTTCATTTAATCAAACGTTGGCTGTGAGACCGGTCATCTGTGCTGACTGAGAACACGTCCCGCGAAGCCACAGCAAATTCCTCTCAGTGTAAAGAACGTTGCACTTCAGCCGCTGTCGGGATAGACACCATAGCTATGTCCAAAGTACACCGTGTCCAACACGACGACGCGATTCCCCAAAAAGAATCAGATACGGACCCCTGCCTCGACTGCACAATGACATTCCGATGAGGCCGGGGGACGTCGGAGACGAGCGGGGAGCCAATTTGGGAATCACACCCGCGATCCATCCACCATCTCACTGGCTGGCTGCGCCGCATCAATTTGCTGCCTCACATATTTTGCATCCCCGGGGCAAGAGATTAAATGTGAAATTATTGGACATCTGTCATATTAAAGGGAGTGTGAGAATGTCCCTGGGTCCTGGGAGACCTTGGGAGATCACGTTACGGTGACATGACAGAATGGAAGCGTGGTGACGCGCCCGGGCCAGCGCTCTGTCTTCTATCACGTGTTTAACAGTGGAAATATCTCTCCGTCTCTCTCGCCCCGTCCATCTCCGTAACCCACTCTGTAGCTCTTGCTCTCTCCATAACTCTCTCTTTCTCTCGTTCTCTTTCTCTATAACTCTCTCTCTCTCTCCCTCTCTCTCGTTCGCTCTGACTGTCTCTCTTTTTTTCGTTCTCTTACTCTCTCATTCACGTTCTGTCTTTCTCTCTCTTTGTCTCTCTAACTCTCTCTTTCTCTCTCTGACTCTCTTTTTTCTTTCTCTTGTTCTGTCTGTCTGTCTATCTCTCTCTCCCCCTTTCTTTTGTTCTTTCTTTCTTTCTTTCTTTCTTTCTTTCTTTCTTTCTTTCTTTTTTTAATCTTTTTCTTCATCTCTCTCTCCCTCACACACACACACACACACACACACACACACACACACACACACACACACACACACACACACACACACACACACACACACACACACTGTATATAACTCTTGTGTTGCTACTTCGTCGTCCTGTGCCCTGCTCTTCTTCTGTCTTGTTAATTCTGTCATAAATCATCCGTTGACACTGACAGAATTGCCTTTGATTGTGATCTGGCCGTTGCATCATCATTGTGTGATAGAAGCCACTTCCTGCTCGCTGTTCCTCCTCCGCCAAAACGCTGAACACACACTTCTGGACAGTGGTGAGAAAAGTACACTGATGGTGTTTCACTAAAAGCGGCACTATGTAACTTTTTTAATGAATAAGATGTTGTCACAGCTAGAAGGTCCTGGGTTCGATTCCCGCCGGGGGACGCTGTGGGTGCTGGGGCGTGTTTCTCCCTCCGCGTCATCAGCGCCCACACCCTAGGTGGGGTCGGCGATAGGGCCTTTCTGTGTGGAGTTTGCATGTTCTCCCCGTGTCTCCTAGGGTTGATACCCTCACAAAAACATGCTGTAATCCTGGTCTCAATAATGCCTCCCCCTGGCCAGCCGGGGCGCTTGATGGAGGGGAAAGGAACTGGTTGGAATAACGTGTTCCTTCCACGCGCTACGTCCATCCCGGGGAAATCCCCCCTGTCAGGTGAAAAGAAACAACTTGGACTACTTATGCATTGAAGGAAGCATGTGGTCAGTCCGTTGTCTCCCCAGGCGCGGCAGAGGGAGAACAGAGCCCAGGATTACATAGGCAATTGGCACTGGGTGAAAAAAGGGTTGCAAAATCGTGGGATAAAAATTATAAAATAAAAAAATATGTTTTTTTTGTCCAATCTGTATGGTAGAGCAATGGTTCTCAACCTGGGGGTCGGGACCCCCATGGGGGTCCCCAAATTATTTTGGGGGGGTCCCCAGAAGATTAACTTAATGTGCAACATTGATTTCTCTATCAACGGTAAACAAAACAACATAACGTTTAAGTGTATAGAGGGTATCTGCACATTTCTAAAGTGACAATTTAATAACCTCTAAAATTCATCTGCCAAATTGTCAAATATTAGAGTCAGAAATTGTGAAAATAGCCGATCTACATGCTCACAACGCCTCACATTGCGAGGCGTTGTGAGCATGTAGATCTGCTATTTTCACTATAGAACAATGTTATACAAAATGTTATGCCTCAACTCTTAGTGATTGTAGGGTGGGGGGGTCCCCAGTTAAAATAAGATTATTTTGGGGGTCACGGCCTGAAAAAGGTTGAGAACCACGGTGGTAGAGCACGAGGTTCTCAAACCTTTTTATGCGTCAAGGACCGCCACATTTATGTTCTGTTCCAGGGACCCTCAGAGGAGAAGATCTATAAACTATTTTACTGCCCCAACCCGAGAATCCCAAGAAATATAGCTGGACATTGGTCCAGGCTGCCCCAGCCCGAGAATGTAATTTGGTTTCATTTATAAAAACTATCCAAAATCGCATCGCCTCTCCGCAGTACCTATACTAGAGATAGTGCTTCCGATCAGGGCCAGAAACCGGAACTGGATCAGATTTTTTGGGGGCGGGACAAGCCGTTTATCTGTATGGATTGAATGGTACACGATCAACTAAAGGATTCACCAAAATAAGCCTGGTTTGATTCAATCTAGGTCCTTTTTTAAACTCATAAAAAGATCTGGAGATGTTTTTGTTTATGTTGCATTCTTAAGCTAATAATTCGATGACCTGTACACTATTTCTGTTTGTTTGCTTACTTTGTAAACACTGCTGAGCTAACTTGGGAACGGTAGCTCGGATTAACATCCCTTTTTTTGTGTTCGCAAACGGCAAATTGAGTCCCCTACCTACCGGAGGCTTCATGGGATGTGTAGAAAACTAGAAGCAGTGCTCTTCCCAGCACAGGTCAGGTATGTTATTGTGGCCTGGTAGTATTTGAGGCATTTTGTTCCAAAAATGTGTTATGCTAAAGTTGAAAGCGGACGCATGCACGCCACAGACGCACGGACAGGGGCGAAAACAAACTGTCCCCCATGCCTTCGGCTGGTGGAGACAGTAAGTATTTTTTTTTCTGTGTGAACCACTGCTTCTTCTTTGGAATCAGCCCCCCTCCCACCCATTCCCTCCTGCTCGCACACAGGAGCGTCCGTCTTGGAACAAAGTGCTGAGGCACACACTTCTGGACGGACTCAGGATCAGGTTCCCTCCCGGTGAAGACCTGGAGCTTTATGGCTCTCACAGCACGCTTTTCATCTCCGGCCTCTTCCCTTTCCTTTCCCTTCCGCTCTGTCTTTCTGTCACTCTCTCTCTCGCGCTCTTTTCTTTTACTTTGTTTTACGTTTTATTCGCCCCGGGGAACCGTTTGGAGTCCACCTGGCGCTGACATGACAGAGGTTCCGCAAAGCCATTGATTACATCTATAACCTCCATCGTGCGTGCGTGCGTGCGTGCGTGCGTGCGTGCGTGCGTGCGTGCGCGTGTGACTGGCCAGCCTCTCCAAAAGGAGGGCCAACAGTTAGCAAGGTACTGCTCAGTATCAGCTATTACAAGAAATAGCAATTTGGAGGAGGCGTTGTTTCCTTTATCCATGATTCCAATGTTCTGCCTTATTAGGGACTCAACAAGAAAGAGAAGAAAATGTTGCTTATAGTAAAAAGATTCACGGGCGCCGATGCCATTTGGCACCATAAGTTCTCCTCCGCCTACACAATGATGTCAGACTTAAGAGCCCCATAGTGTTTTATTATTTTTTCATTAAATTCAACGAATATTGTTTTGTTGTTGCCATGTCTGTAAAATGAGTGCCAAGGACCTCCAACGTAAACAAGACTGACTGTCAAAGGCCTTATTTAGCATGTTCCTGTTGGGCAGGATGTCTAAGGCTGGACTCACACAGCTGCGTGAAACATCTTCTCCGTATCGCCTGAGAATGGCCACGGGGGGCGCTGTACTAATGCATTGTCAATGGAAGGTTGTTTGGTTTTTTGTCGTTGCCGTGTCTCAAGCTCAACCGCAGCCTGTCTTTTGGCCAAGAGACACGGCAACGACAAAACACCAAACAACCTTCCATTGACAATGCATTAGTACGCCCAGTGGCCATTCTCAGGCGATACGGAGAAGATGTTTCACGCAAATGTCTGTACAGCGCCTAACTGTACCTGTGCTGTGCTGCATCTCAAATGTGACTACTTGTGTTGTTATTCATTGTGACTATAAATAAACAATTCAATTCAATTCAATTCAATTCACAAAAAACATTTCCATGTATTCAAGGCTTGGTTGGGTGTGTAATAGATAGTACAGTAAGTAAGTCATTATTTGGGTGAACTACTCCTTTAAGGTATTCCTAAAATCGCTGCTGTCCTACGACGTTGATGTCCTCACAAGTATAATGCTAACGTGTGTGTGTGTGTGTGTGGGTGTGGGTGTGTGTATGTATGTGTGTGTGTGTGTGTGTGTGTGTGCGTGGGCGTGTGCGTGAGTGTGTGTGCATGTGCGCGTGCATGCTGAGAAGACACTGCTGCAATGGTCTGCACAGGAGGACGGGGTTGATTTAAGTCCCTGGTAAGGTTTTAGCCAGGGTGCCACGGGGAGGAGAGGCTGAATGCAGTGAGCGAGTTAAGTCTGTGTGATGGATGCACCCGGGCCGGGCCGCCTCACACAGACACCATCAGCGCTCTGGCACACTATAGCACAACAAAATGGGTAAAAATACACATGGTGGTGTCGGGAAGACATTCATCACACGCTCAACTTCAAGCCTTTCATCTGCCAGAGAGAAAAGTGTTGGAAGTGGAATTCCTAGGGCAACCCTAACCTAAAGTGGACTTTTTTACTCTCACTTCATACTCGCATGCAACCAAAGTATGCTGTAGATACTAGGCCTGTCACGATTCACGAAAAAATCGATTTAAATCGATTTAATTGGGGGCCGGTCAAAATCGATCTTTTAAAAAACGAAACGGCTTTGATCGCCTTAATTGACGGTCGTTATAACTTCTTATGAAGTAGGTCAAGTTGACACAACTGGGCAGAGAGTCGTAGACTTGCGAGTTGACACACACACACACACACACACACACACACACACACACACACGACACAAGCTCCCGTATCTCACACACAGGGAGGAGTAGTACTAGTGGGGATTTATCTTTGTGTGATATAGGACCCCTTTCTTTTATTGACATAGCCTAAACCCTATCCCTTTATTCTGAGGGAAAGACCGTACAGAACCTAGGGTCAAAATTACTGACAGTTTTAAATGTCTGGTAAATGCACTGACTGATCACAGCTGTCAAATAAAGCTTGTTTGGCTGATTGGAGACTTATTTTTCCAATAAATTGGATTCTGTTCTAAAAGGAGCTGGCTAACAGTAGGCTACAGTTGGCTTGCTATGTACCACAGGATTTGACATTTAAGAATAGATAAGTTTACTCTTTTCCGTCATTTGCTATTTGCTACTGTATAGAGGATAAGAGAACATCTCAAAAATACAGGAGAGAAGACAAGAACTGAAATTTAATTGTTGTTTTTTGTCATTTGATAGTTCTACTGTATTGAAAAGAGCATAAGAGAAAACAGTATTGTTAAAAGAAAAGAAAATACTGGAATTGTAAGAATTGTGGATTTTTTTGGGTAATTTTTCTGGAAAATAAAGTTGTGTTGAGAAAATCGTGACATCGTGAATCGTGAACCTTGGATAGTGATTCGAATCGTATCGTGAGTTGAGTGAATCGTGACAGGCCTAGTAGATACAATATGGTATAGTACGAACGTACAGTGAATGATACACTGTACTGGACCTCTCGCCTTTGGTTAGGGGTTTGATCCCGGGTGCCATCAATTCAGCGTACCTGTATCATGATTAGCATGGCTTGGGTGTGTGGCAAGTACTGGGAGCTGGTGGTACAGTAGGTATGGCGCTATACCGCAGCAAGCCATCTCCCAGGGGTCTAGCACAGTGGTTCTCAATTTAGTTTTTTTAGTTCGTAGATCGGCTGTTTTTGGCGAGTGGTTTAACTGATGTGATATTGATACACTCCAAATATTATCAAAGTATTCTGTGGTACCCACTTTGAGAACCACTGTTCTAGCGTATTGTAACAGGGATAGACTCCGACGGCTGACAGGGGCGTCACAAGGGGTAGGAAAGTGGGACTGAGTTACTAGGGCCCAAGTTGGAGGGGCCCTAGTAACTTTAGCTATTGAAAAATAGCAGATATACAAGCTCGCAGCGCGGCACGGTGCCGCGCTGTGAGCTTGTATATCTGCTATTTTTGAAAAGTCGTGAAAATGTGTGCAAATCTTTGAATATATGTATTTTTTAAGCGAACATTTGTAACTCAAATTTTGCTTCTGGGGGGGGGGGTCCCTGGAACTAAATATTTTGAGATGGGGGTCCGTGGCTAAATACCTATAATTTTGGGGGTCCTTCACATGAAGAAGTTTGAGCATCACTGACATGGAAACATAGGTTTCTTGCACACATTTTCACAATTTTTTAAAAATAGCAGATCTACAAGCTCGCAGCGCGGCACTCGGTGCCGCGCTGTGAGCTTGTATATCTGCTATTTTTGAATAGTTAACATTCATGGGGGGCCCACAGTGAATCCTTGTACCCAGGGCCCAGAATTTGGTGTGACGCCCCTGACGGCTGATACAGACAATGAGCCTCTCTAAACATATTAACCTTATACTAGACCCTAAGGCGGGAACGATGCAAGTTTGGGAATGTATCGGCTACTCACTCTCTCTGGTTCTCGATATTGGTCCACTCTGAAGTCTTTAAAGTGTCCGTGGCCCAACCATCTGACCACTTAACGGCAGCCTTTCGGCCAGTGTTAAGTGGACATGTCATGAAAGTATGTGCGTTGAACTGGCTATAGGATGCAGCTATTTGTTTTTCTTGCACAAAGCAATTGCTGCTTTGTCCTGCTATGCTATATATTCTGCTAATGGACTCGTCGGTCGCACAAGGCAATCCCTCAACTTGATTCTTAATCATATAAATGTAAATGTGCACATTTTCCAACTCTTAAGTGTTGAAAGTGACAATAGCATTCACCGTTAGTCTTCTGATTTGGTCATGGTTAGGGACGCGTGGCACACAGCATAGGCCATACGCCATGATTGACTTACATAATAACCTCTTATCTCCATGTTTTGACTTTGTGTTTTTTTTTGTTTTTTTTTTTACGCCCCTGATCGATCATACTACAGCGTCAGACGAAAGCATCAAAAGCACTCCAAACACATTTTTGGACACTGCTCCTACAAACTTTGCCCTAAAATCACACAAATCGCTACACACTTGCTCTACACTCATGTCATCACCATGGATCTGTCCCATTTAGCACCACCTTCAGGCCGATTTTTTAAAACACATTTTTGGACACTGCTCCTACAGATTTTGCCCTAAAATCACGCAAATCGCTACACAGTATGTCTGCACTCATGTCATCAACAGGGATCTGTCCAATATAGCGCCACCATCAGGCCGATTTTTTCAAACACATTTTTGGACACTGGACCTACAGATTTTGCCCTAAAATCACGCAAATTCGGTACACAGTATGTCTACACTCATCTCATCAACATGGATCTGTCCCATATAGCGCCACCGTCAGGCCGACTTTTTCAAACAAATTTTTGGACACTCCTACACATTTTGGCCTAAAATCACGTTGCGACCTAACGGTCGCTTATCTCCCGATTAGGGAGTCTTACTGGTTGATAGTACACAGTGGAGAAAGGGACGGGGAGAGACATGCAGTAAGTCGTCAGGCTTGTGATTCCAATTAATTATTGTTATAATATGACAATTAAATAATAATTATTGATGAAAATATTTTTTGCCAATTATTTGGGGGCCCACACGCCCGGGGTGAGGATATTGGTTGGGAATGGGTTGGGAACGGCTGATCTAAATATTGAACACATATCTATGTGGGTGCATGCTTCTGAGTTCTAAGCGTCTGATTTCAATTTTTCACTCTCTTTTCTTTTACTTGCATAAATGCACTGGTCGCGGGTGCCTGGCTGTTTGATAGAGGAGCCTTTGAGCCACTATCACGAGTCGCACAGGAATACATATTGATAAGAAATGATTTATTTGAATGCACACTTAACCTACAAGGTTCAAATAGCTGGTGAGGAGATAAGATAGCAAAGGGTTTACACCTCGCTGAGGGTATGTGGCGGTGCACGGATAATCCATCACCACTCTTTGACACACCCAGTCCAACCAAGAACACAAGGAGAGGCAAGGCCGGATGCAAAGTTAATGCAGAAATATATAACTTTATTGTTCTACCCTGCATTCGAACCTGGGTGCTGAAAAGGGGCATGGTCTGTTTTCCTGGTCAGGTTAAAGGATTATAGTTCGACCCCCTTTCATTCATGGAGCTTCTTTTTAGTTTAGGTTGCTTTCCTATATTTTCCTGGGCAGTGGATCAAAAATAGCAACCCAAAGGACTTTGTTCCCACAAAGAACAGCACGATAGGTTTTGGTAACTTTTAGTTAGCTACTGGAGTTAGTTCTACTGGAGATTCAGCCAGTCATCAATTTTTTTACAAAAACAAAACAAATCTTCCTTTAAAAACTGCAGCATATTAAAAACAGATTAAAGCTGCACCAAACAAATTCATGATAATAACGTGTGAGATTTTCATAGATGCGTCCAGAGCCGAGGGAATGCCAATGTGCAAGCATGAGGGACAGTATTGATACACCTAACACACACCCATTATTAATTGTGATTAGCTGCAGCTGTGTTGCTTGCAGACAGGTTGCTGACTTGTCAGTTTACCCTGCTGTAATCTTAATGTGAATTGGAAAACAAACTACAAAATCAGCCAGGGGTTTCATGACATTTTAACCGCTGAGCTAATAGAGCTCTGGGGAGAGTTTGTTGCCCTTCGGGTCAAAAATGCATGTCAAATCAGAAACAGGATTGTGGCAAAGTTAGTGTTCCGAGGACCAACATATCTCAACAGAAGAGCAGGGAGACCAAATAGAACCACCCCAATTGTACAAGTTATATTGTATGAACATACCTATACATATTGTATATGTTATATTGTATTAACATACTCAACATACTCTACCTGTCGGCTCAGGCTTGTGCAGGTTGCATTCATTTCTGAGATTGTAAGATGAACACACATGGCATGTTGCCAATGGCTTATGTTTTGTGCTTATAATGCATGCTTTGTCAATCCGTCAAAAGAAGTCCAGAAGATCAGACCACACCCATTTGAATGGAATTAAGGTTCCATGGTGGTTCCACGGTTAGCACTCAGGACTCTGAGTCCTGCCATCCGAGTTCAAATCCCGGTAGAACTTTGCACATAACAGGGTTCTGTGGCGCCTGCTGTGACTTCTCTGTCGAGGTTGGCGGACCAATCGCGGTCCCCGTTTCCCGGCGCTACGCTAGAAAACGGCCCAGTCAAATCTCTCGCGCCTCTGCCAAAACGGCCAATCGCTGCAGCGCAATCCTGGCTTCTCTCCATCCCGACCAATGAAATCGTCCCCACGCAGGATTCCCCGCGGTCAAGCTCCCCCCACCTCCAGAATCAACTGACACTCACTCAGACAGCCATTCTTCCGCGTTCCTGGACGCAGAAGCCAGCCAAGGAATAATTTAAATACAAAATAACGTTTTGATTTTGATAGATTTTTACACTTTGTCAGCTTGTTCTTTTGTCATTCTATGGTCTAGTTACTGTGGTTTTTAACGTGACCCTATTTAGAAATCATTTGGCTGTTCATTGCAACGAGGAAATGTTATTTACAAGCCAATTCTCATTTGTTGTCATGGCCTGCTACAGTATGTGATGCACCGGACCTGCTAAACTACACAGACTGCGTGGGAATCATTTTAATATTCAATTTGATTGACTGATCATTAATGTTACAGGCTTAGGGCCGATCGCTTTGATTATATGACTGCTGCTGCTGCATGTCGCGTATTGCATCTGAAACACTGTCTGGTTGAAACATCACCCCTGGAATTAATCATTCCTGCTGCTTATAAATGCTCCAGTTATTTTATTTGTGTAGTCTGTTTGAGAAGAAGCACAAACACTTTATTTATAGATTAATAACTCCACATGCCGGGTTTTCTTTATTGCGCGATTTGGGCTGGTGCACGATTAAAGCATTAATTAATTCATTAATTAATGCTTGTTTTTGCCTTCAATTTCATTACAAATAAATCAAACCAACCACTCATTCAGTTAATAATAATAGCCTACCTAGAATACCTATATACTGTAATTAGCCGAAGTGATAGTGTCAGTTCCTCCTTGTGTCAATTCTATTCAAAGAAATGATTAGGGAAGCATTGCCATTGATTGATTCATTCACTCTTTCAGTTTGATTAATTCATTGCACAGCAAATAAAGACCTGATTACAAACGTTTTCTATAACAAGTAATTGTAGATGATAGTTATAATTTATATCATATCAATTATGGTTTTATATAAAGGCAAGCAAAGCTCAGAGCTTTGAGAATCAATGTCGGGGAATTTCCATTTGGAGCGCAACACTGCATGGAGAGCTGGTAGAAAATGCCAACGTTTCAATATTTACAGATTTAATAGGGACACAATACAGGCATTGGTCATGCTCTGCTTTCAAAGGAATGAGGAGAATTTTTTTGTTTTGTTTAAATCGCTTCATAGTGACCAACTTACTTGACCAAGGCATGATTGAATAGACGGTGTTGCTCCATATGCGTAATGCGCGGCGCGCCACACACAAAAAAACAGAGTTACAAGATATCAACGCATTGCGTCATGGCGTGTCGACAGCTTATACATCTGTTATTTTGGACACATGGTCATGGAGAGATTTGGAGACGGCAGCGCATCAACCCGACATTTCGGTGACTCCAGAATGCAAGTAGATTGCGGTTAATAATACCTATAGAATAAGGCTACAAAACACTTCATAGACTATTTGATTTATTTCTGAGCTAGTAAGACACTTCATAGATGTTTCCTGAATCTAAAGAACAATCAATGACAACGGCTTTTAACAGAAATAGTGTTTTTATTAGGCTATTAGGCAACGCAACACATGCAAATGATCACGCATGGTTTAACCATATCCTATAAATAGCCAAACATTTCATTATGAAATGTAACAGTAGGTCTATAGTCTATAAAGAAAAATATAGGCTGACAGCCTACCAAGACAATAAAAAACTAGAGTAAAGGTGGGTTGGAGGTTAATGTTGATCACCCGAGCTGCTTCAATTCCCAGACCCTATATGGTCATTTCTCAAACAATTAGGCTACTCTTAGTCAAATTTGTATTTATTCTGTGAACTCTCTATTTATTTTCTTGTATGACATGTGTTAGTATAGGACGGGACCTATCTCCCTTAGTCCCTTTCTATTTATGCTATCAATTAAACATCACGCCTGTGTAGTGTGGCTGTGGCGCTCTGGCGCGCCGTCTTTATAAACTTTTGCAAGAAATATAACCCCGATTGCAATAACAGTGGTCAGTAGGCCTACATGCAGGCTATAGTGTTGTCTGTCAAAATATCTTTTATTTCAAGACTATAAAAAGCTTAGGCTATAGGCTATGGTCACCGCATATCCTAGCCTATATGATTATGTGCCTATTCATATGTTTTTCAAACAAGCAAACACATAGAAATTACATATAAAAAGAATAATAAGAAGTAGGCTATAGGAATAGTGAAAATAGCCAATCTACAAGCAGCTCACAGCAAGTTGAGACGCGTTGTGAGCTTGTAGATCTGCTGTTTTCACTAGTTTGGGTCCCGGCCAGGAAAACGTCTAATCAATTGATGTCGGATATAAATTGCGTCTGCTAACACGGTAACCGGACAATATTTAGGTGGTTGTCAGAAAGAAACGTTGTTACGTTCATGCACGCACCGTGGCGCACGCACTGGAGCCTAAGTCACCCAGATACATCTCTCGTTCTTTTGATTGAATACTTTAATAGCAGTTATAAGAATCACAGGGACAGGGCAGTATTACTTCATGTCACGTTCATGTTAATGTGTTATGGTTACGTTATGGTATAAAGGCTCCGTCTGGACTCGATCTTAATGTCCGGTGTGTGTGGTTTACTATGATTGGCGGAGCGTATCATTTTCTGTCGCCGCGACCTCGACAAACACGCGATGGCCTTGGCGCAATGGTTAGCACTTTGGACTTTGAATCCAGAGATCCGAGTTCAAGTCTCGGCAGGACCTTATATTGAGGAACATGAACATTGTTACAGTCGAAGTATGTTGTCCAGCTTGACACAATGCCGTATTTCCTTGCAAACCACAGTCCCCTTTTTTGTACTTATAATGCATGAAAAAGTATGCAACTTTTGCTCCATTTTATTCTGGGAGTTTGGCACAAGCTGTCTTATATTTTCATTGGCATTGCTGAATTCATGTTTTTTTTTTCTTCTTCTTTTTCATCACTTTGTCAAGGTATTAAAGATGTCAATTTGAGACCACAACCATTTGCATGGAAACATGGTTCCATGCTGTAACGTTTAGCACTCAGGACTCTGAATACTGCATTCCGAATTCAAATCTCGGTGGAACCTTAGTTTGAATAATAATGCTTACAATCTCTGAAGTGTGGAAAGTACGTCGGCTCAGGCTTGTGCAGGTTGCATTCAGTTCTGAGGCTGTAAGATGTATACTGCACGAGGCATGTTGCCGATCGCTTAACTTTTGAGCTTGTAATGCATGAAATATAGTTGCAACTTTTGGTCCATTCTATTCATGTTACTTTTGCCAACTTTAAAAAAGATGTCCAGAATAAACAGTAGGACTATACAGATTGTATACGTTATTTTGTATTAATGTAAGCTACCATACATATTGTATAAGTTAGCTTGTATTATTAACATACTCGAGATAGAGATTGGACATAATTGCTTTTTTTGGGGGTGCCCACTAGCCTAGTGGTCTAGGCGCATACTACATACTGTAGGCTCTGATGCCTGACAGCCATCGTGGCTTCGAGTCCCGATCCCAACAACCTATGCTGTGTGACACTCCCCGTCTCTCTCTATTTATGTTTTCCTCTTCAGTGTGACACTTAAAAAAACATGAACAGCTGCTCTCCCTTTTGTTTAAACCTTTGTAATAGTAATGGAACACAATATGTTGACTCTCTAGTCAGAATCCCTATCTGAAAATCCATTGCATTTGAATACCAAAGCTCAAGGTTGTTGTTGCCGTTGTTGCGGTCGTTGATTTTAGTTGGGGAAGCAGCCTGTGAGGTCTGGCTGGCTGTATGACAAAGGCACACATTGTTAGATGCATATTTCTCCCTCGAAAAGTCAAAGGAGAGAGTTTCCCCCACATTGTATCCGCGTTGCATCACTTGGAAACTTTTACCGTGCTGGCACAAGCTGTGGGGAAGCAACCTTGTATCTCCGTATTTCAACATTTTATGTTTTGTTGTTGTTGTTTTTTGACATTAATGCCCTATTCGTCATAACTACAATGTCACACAAACGTAGCAAGATTTGCCAACCAGAAACCCTCTGTTTTAAATGTCCCTTTCAGTTCATTCAATGTATTAAAAAAGAAAAAGAAAAAATAGTTGGAAATAAAAATGAATAAATAACCTCTTTGACTGGAAAATGAATCCCCCTATTACCTTCTGATTGCATCAGCAGCGATGCAATTTATTTTTTCTTCAGTTCATCGAATCCTTCCAGAAGTTTAATGCGAACTTCTCCAATAAAGATTGTATTGTTGCTTTAAATTATTTCATTTAAAAGGGAGGGGGAGAAAAAAAAATAACAACACACGTCTCTGCTGCCTGACTGAGGATAAGCAGATTGAGTGAATATCATCTTCTTGCAGCTTTGATTAAGCAGAGAGAGAGAAGAGAGAGAGAGAGAGAGAGAGAGAGAGAGAGAGAATGGAGTGTTTGTGTGTTACTCTGCAAGAATAATAGAGTAACTTACTGTATCTCTGCCCACAAAATATTTCCAAATGGGGGTCCGCTGCCAGATGCATAATAATTAATTCGCGCCTCCTTGACATGAAAAAGTTTGAGAACCATGTACTGATTTAAGGTTTTGGGGTCAAAAAGCGAAAAAAAAAGTGAATATGAGGAGACCATCGTTCCATCATTCAGACAGACGACAGAATATGGCCTATTTCTCTGCCATCCGTTTTTTTCTTCTTATTCCATTATGGGGCAGATAGTGAATAATAAGTCGGCAGAATGGACGGGAAAATGAAATTCGTATTAGCTCTAATTACTTCTCCCATTCATCCTTGGGAATGACAAGAAGATTGATGAAGCTCTCCACTATTTTAAGCAAGGTTATTTCAATGAGTGATTTTCACTCTCCTTGTATCACTGCATTAATCTTAACAGGAGACAGCGATGTTTCGCTTTTTTTCTTTTTCTTTTTTGTCTTGATCAATTTTGTCTCTTTTTAATTCGAGGCTCCGTTGGTATGGTGTAAGCTCGATCGTCCTCTTCAACGGAAGCCGCGAGGAGGAGTCCTTCCCGATAGAATATTGTCGAGCAGAAGCCTTGGATTGACATTTTTTATATTTGTTATGGTTGTTCATAAATGAATGCCCTGTTTTATACTTCGTTGTACGATAGGGTGGCAAAAGTAGCAAAATGCAATGGGTCTGAAAAAAAAAGAAAAAAAATCTTTACAAAACGTATGTTTAAATTGGCCCAATTTTTTTTGATCATCAGTGAAGTCTTCTTCCATTTTCAAGTTTAATTTCTTTGCGCACACAGAAGCATGGGCAAGCCACAAGGTCTAGTGTCTTCAATCTTCATTGTCACAACTTGTATGAGACACAGAGTTGAGGAACATTAGTAAGGACTAATTATATGAAGTGTTTAATTCATAATGCACTTTTTCCCTTCCTAGAAAATAACTGTATATATTTATCTTTGACATGTAGCGGAGACCAAGTCATAAGCATCCAAAAATACAAATACTCCAGTAAAGCAGTTGCAGAGTAGGCTATGCTGTTACTTAAGTCAGTGGTTCTCAACCCCAGCCGTGACCCTCCCAAATTAATCATAATAGTTTTTATTTTATTTAGAGTTTAGGCCTCAAGCATTATCCTCAGTTTTTGTTCTTGCTTTGCCTTGGTATGGGTTGCCTCAGTTTGTAATGAACCTCCTGAATGTAGATCCTTTCCCCTTTTGGCGTAAGGCGTACTGCATTGGGGTCATATAGTCCTTAAAGGGACAGTTCACCCCCAAAATGAGGTCTGGGTCTTGTTTTTGTCGCATTCCTAAGACAAATATTTGACTCTCCCACCCCATACAAGGGGCCCGTCCTGGGGCCCCCCGACCCACGTGATTGAGCGCCACTGACTTAACAGTAGATACTCAAGCAGATGTATTTCGTTTTCTGTCCACCACCACCTACTTTGTGTGTGTGTGTGCATGAAATGCAGATGGGGCACATTTCCAGAGAGCATCACACAGCGTGGCGATAATGGCTGAGTGATGCGTAGGCGGGCGGTATAGGGGGCATCAGGAGGGGGGGTGGGGGAAAGGGGAGGGCAGCGCTCCGCTCCGGCGGCGCGGTGCCCTCCTACGTGATATAACGCTGTGTCGTGTTTGATTACCCATCAGCACCCTGTTGGCAGCCGGCTCCCATCCCCTTGAACCCGCGCGAACCCGTTGAAGAGCAGCCAACTGCTAATGGTGTTGTTCCACCACCGATGCTGTCTGGCTACATACCGCCTGCAATCATATCACCATCATATCAACATCCATTAGGTTAGACAATTGTCTTTTACAAGTGCGCTTGCTGATGTGCCGTGGGGGACAGTAACTAAGTACATTTGTTGCCTGAGTGCTACACTTTAGTTTGGTACGTTGATCATCTTGTGGAGATGTTGCGAAAATTCGAGAGCAAATATAGATTCGATTTGAGCACTCAGTAATAATGCAACCTAATTTCAACTTGTAGGCCTCATGCACGTGCACACATAGACATCAAAGGGGGCTTGAGCCCCTCCCCTTTTATTAATTTGTAAAAAGTGCCCTCTCCAGACCATGAATGCCGTTTTTACTATGGTGAAAGAAATACAAATGCCCCTCCCCCCTTTCCATGCCATACCTGAAGGCAGCATTCCAAGAGAATTGCTTGAATACAGCTTCTTATGTTGAAAATATTGCCCTCTGTGTAGAAATCCATGTCGTTACGCCACATGTCCAGTATTTGATATGCTTAGTTCAGTGTGGTATCAAGCACCGAAAATAGCCGACCTCCAAGCTCACAACAGTGAGTGTGCGATGCGTGCGACGCGTTGTGAGCTTGGGGGTCTGCTATTTTCGATATTTTCACCAAAATGCTCTTTTAGACACATTCTGAGCTTATAGATGCATGAACAATTTGTCAACATGGAAATTATTATGACAGTATATGACGATTATGACAAAAATAATTGTGATTCTCTTAAACATTTGTGATCAGGCGATTATGTAATAATTGTGACAGGCCTACTGGGAGGCAGGCAGACAGGCACACACACACACACACACACACACACACACACACACACACACACACACACACACACACACACACACACACACACACACACACACACACACACACACACACACACACACACACACACACACACAGACTGAAGCTCATTCAGGACAAACAGATTACGGAGGGTAGGCTATTTAACTGTAATCTGCCCATAATGCATGTCATTCCGCTTCTTTATTCCCCACATCCGTAATCCCCTGCAATCCCGTTTAATTTCATTGGCCCGAGGATTTACTCTGTCTTTAGCAATGTCATTGTCAAGCTGGGGTACAATAGCATTGATGTCTTTATTAGCACCATGCAGCCTGGTGGAAAGTAACTACTATTTACTTCTAGTATTGTACTTGAATACAATGTTGAGACACTTTTACTTTACTCTAGTAGGCCTATTTTCATGTTTTTTGATACTTCATACTTCTACTCCACTACATCTCAGAGGCAAGTATTGTTCTTTCTCCCCTTTTTATTTAAACTCTGCTATAATTATTTGTGAGTGTTAAGTGTAGTTACTGTACAAGTTACTTGATAAATTTAGATTAGTTACAAAACAGCACCCTTTGCTCTATTTTAGACGAGCTGCGGCTATCAGAAGCGTGTGAGCTCATAGATGTGCTATTCTCACTGTATTTGTAATAGGGCATATTGTGGTTAATTCATAATGTGTTATTCTCCTTTTTAGAGATGCAGTGGAGTCATAGTACAACATACTGTATGTCTTTCAAATGGTAGTGTTGTGTGGGCATACTAGGCAACAGAGTCTTATGCGCACCTGATAAAAGCTCAGAGATGGGTGCGTGGGCAGGGATCAACATATTTTAAAACATGCACAACATGCACACATCTCCTTCTTCAGGAGATGCCGGAAGAAGGTCTGTGACCAAAACGTTGCATTTAATAAAATAGCTTTTTTGGCAAGTGCAATATGATGTGCGGGTCATATGTACATTTTGTGCATGTTTTAAAAAATGTAGTGGTGGAGTGAAAGTCACTGGTATATCCAAACAACTCAAATCGTCAAGTAAAGTACAGATACATCCATGAAATGGGCTTAGGTTCTGTAATCAAATAAAGGCACCTTGCTACTGGCCACCACTGGCTAAAGCTTACTATATACGTACTCACTTTATGAGTGAAACCGTCACAGGTGTACAACAACGTGTACATTACGTTTAATTCTGTATATCAGTGGTTTTCAACCTGTTTCATATCAAGGTCGGTTATTTGAGCCACGGACCACCAATTGATGAGAGCCTCTCAGATCAAAAACGTGATCTTTTTTAGCATTGAATAGGATTTTGTCCACTATTATTCCATGTGAATTCCATAGGACTGATAACAGGTAAATTCTTCTACGTTCTGTAATTGTGTAGACATCTTTTAATTAAGTAATACAGGACTGGTGTAATAACAGTTTAACTCTTGAGAGCGTAAAATCATCAAACCAAATGGACCCATAGACAAAGATCTACAAGGGTCCATTTGGTTACCAACTCTCCATCATTTAGCTGGGGACCACCTGGAGCCCCCTTAAGGACCACTGGTTGAAAACCACAGCAGTATATTGTCGTTGTCGGGTGGAAACCTTGTATCTCCAAGTTTCAAATTTTTCCTTTTTTTTCGCAAGGTAAAGCCCTGCTTCATCAGACAAGGCCGTCGCACAGAAGTAGTGAAAACAGCCGATCTACAAGCACACAAAGCCTCGCACCGCGAGGCGTTGTGTGCTTGTAGATCGGCTGTTTTCACTAGTTTAGTTAATTTTTTTAGATGATATAAAAAACGAATGGTTTTGGACATACAAGGTTTTCACCCGACAACGACGATATCATTGTTGTCAGTCAGGCCTATATCTTTACATTTACAACGTGTTGTGTTTTTTCGTAAATTAACGCCCTACTTGATCATACTACGGCGAAAACATCAGAAGTAGCAGATCCACTCGAAATGCGTCACGAAACAACATGCTTTGAGCTTGTACTGTACACCTGCTGCTTTTGCTTTTTGCTCATTTGAATCCCGAAAAGTAACAGTTTGGGACATATGCGGTTTCAACCTGACAGAGACGATACAAAGAAACTAACCGACAGTTCAGAATCCATTGATCACTGTTCCAACTCCATCTGTGGTCAAAGGAGAACTTTTCTTTTTTACGTTCATATTCAGACAGACATGACAAATCGGAATGGATTAAATGGTATAATTCAATTTCATCAGGCAAACTTTCCAGACAAAGTCATTAGCGATGGCAGAATGGACTTGACAATGAATAGACCGCTCTCCCTCTTCCGCTGTCCGGCCCTTTCCCCGCCACAGAAGTGATGGAGCCATTGTCATTTCCCATTTATGCCTAATATCCGCTCTTCAAATCTTCCCATTTATTTCTATCAATGCACTTTTATATCGCCCGCATTGGCCGATGCAATTAAATAAGACAGGCGTTTTAATGGAAAGAGAGAGGAGTCACCTAATCGCATCTATAGAACATGAGAGAACTCACTCTGAAAGAGGGGAATTGTAAGTCTCGGAGAAGAATGAATTAAACAGTGGGTTTTATAAACTTCTTCGTGACTTTGCTTTTGCTTAAGTCTTTATGTCGCTGTAAAACTTAAAGGTGAAGAGGACGGTGCAAACAGCAGGTTGAAACTGAAAAGCATTGTAGTAGTAACGCTGTCTGTCGCCTACGTTTGTTTACACAAACGCTGGAGGTTATGTTCTCTGCAGGCTGTTATTGTCTCTCTCTCTCTCTCTCTCTCTCTCTCTCTCTCTCTCTCTCTCTCTCTCTCTCTCTGTGGGACTGAATTACAAACAGAATTCATATTCCATTTTCCATTCGACGTTCTGGGTTTTCAGTGTTGTGTTTTTTCTTTTTCTTTTCTTTTTTTTTTTCCCAAGACGGAGAGCCGGAAAATGGGTCACAACGAGACACATTCGATAAAACTCGCCGAAGGCTCTGAATCGACGCCATACAAGTCAAATGGGGTGGCAGCGCTCTATTGTTGTGGTTCCCAACTTTTTATCACTTATACTTCCCCTGTACCCCAACCTTTTATCATAAGCACTTTACTTTCCCTGTACCTTTATCATTAGCTCTCCTCATATCCCTCCTTGCTACCTTCTCTCTTGATTAATGCAAGCGGCTGACCAATATATATGGCTGCCTTGCAGACATGTTTTGATCACTAGTACTCATGTTTTTTTTGTCCATGCCTTACCCCTAAACTTCTTTGCCTTTTTTTTTACTATTTTGAAAAACATTTTAAAATAGTTTAAATAGACGATATATTTGAAGTATTTTAACTCTCCTACTGCCAGATTATTTATTTATTTATTGGGTCTGGTGCCATCAAAAAGCGGCTTACCTTTGCGACGTTATAGCAGATAGACAGACATTTATTTTTTTTATTTTTTTTATTTTTTTTTATTGTGCAATAGTGCACTTTGGTCTGCCAGGCAGCAGAGGGCGGCGTCATGCGAGAATGAATGTGAATTTGCCTGTTATGTGTTGAAGAAGAAGAAGACCAGTCACTGGCCACAGAGCCTTACAGCCAGAGGAAATCAACAAGGAAGTGAATTGTTCTCCGTTGATCTAACGCATAATGGATTTTTTACACCATCACCGCGGAAAATGTGTTTACAGTAAACGGCCGCGCGACCCCTCATCAGCTTACAGTCATCAGACGAACGAACCGAACGAGCGCCGTATTGGCATCGAGGTTCTGTAAAAAATGGGGCGAACGTTAACGTTCAAAGCGTGGGGAGAGTTAAAATGTTTTTCAAAATAGTAAAAAAAAAAGGCAAATAAGTTTAGGGATAAGGGTCAAGGCATGGACTAAAATATAGCAAAAAATGTGCATCAGAGTCGCAACTGGTATCTGTTCCAAGACATTAGTGCAAGAAGAGTATCAGTATATGTACATGAAGATTAAGGTGAACTTGAGTACGTTGCTCTTGTAAATGTACTTAAGGGGAAGACCACCCATTTTCAATATTGAAATATGTCATTAATATAACTTAGAAGAGTTGTGTGGAAACAGAAAAAAAGTTCCCCCCCTTCTGTGTTGCCTAGAACTGGAGGATTGATTTTGGGGTTTGTATTGTAAAGTACAATGTGTGATGTCATCAAGTTGTAATTTTACAATACAAACCCCAAAATCAATCCTCCAGTTCTAGGCAACACAGAAGAGGGGGAACTTTTTTTCTATTTCCACACAACTCCTCTAAGGTATATTAATGACATAGTTCATTATTGAAAATGGGTGGTCTTCCCCTTTAGTTACCTTCCACCACTTGCTCATCATAAACATCAATAGATTGGACCTGCCATGATCTGCTATCATAACTAGACCTAAATCACCAGTGGTTTGCTATGCATAGGCAACACAGGCTGTGTATAGGCCTAAATCACCAGTGGTTTGCCATGCATAGGCTGTGTACAGGCCTAAATCACGCCTGTAAGATCACATGGCTCGCTCCGCACAGGCTGTGTGGGAGCGTGCTGCGGCGTGAGGCTAAACAAAGCGTGACACTCCGTCATTAATCAGACGGCGAAGCCATATGTGACAATTAAAAGAGCGAGGGGAAGGTAATGATGCCCAAGTTGTTGCTGACCTTATTTTGAGTCCATTAAACGCCGGGGCTATTCATCAATGGCACATTATGTCATTATGCGGATCTTTGAAATGTCACCGTCCCATCCGTTCATTTCCTCAGGTAGGAGGGTGATTCATATCCCGTTAAGCATAAATCGTCAGCTGTCGGGTGGAAACCTTGTATGTCCGAAACGGTGTCAGGAAATAAATAACCTGTGTTCCCAAAGGATCCAATGTAGTCGTTATTTAGTCCCAAGATCCTGTTAATGCTTTTCATTGGTTCAATATTTATGAAACTCATAGACACGCTTTGCCGCTGTAACTTTTACTTAAAAAGGAAGCCAAAATGGCAGATCTACAAGTGGGCTTGTGTATCTGCCATTTTTGCTGCATTTTGTGTGACACTGTAGTACGTGACAAAGTGACAAAGTATATGCGATTGATTAACAACAAATTCAGAAAACACAAATAAAAACATAAATAATGGATAAATGGATAAAAAGTCGAAACTCAGGAGATACGAGGTCTCTGCCCCGACAGCGTGTGAAATACATAAATGAGTGTCTATCTCTGAAATAAATGTGCCTGACCTTCATAAAAATGAGATTTTAAATGCAAATCGCCTCAGGAGCGTGTGTGTGTGTGTGTGTGTGTGTGTGTGTGTGTGTGTGTGTGTGTGTGTGTGTGTGTGAGAGAGAGAGAGAGTGTGGGGGGAGGGGGGTATCAACAGCAAGGGCAGGAATACCAATGATGAATTGTGTCCGCCTTGAAATCAATAGGTCCCCGCGGACAGCATATGGACAGGGTAGAGGGGAAGAAAAAAAAATCTAACCTATAAATTCAATATTAAATGATTTACTTTCAAAATAAATCCCAACACCTTCCACATCAGCAGAGAGAATGAATAGCTTATAGGAGCTAATTCATTTGAATTGAGCATATACTGGGTTGTATTCAGTGAGTGAGTGAGTTCCGGGTCGTAAATACATCATTTTGTAGCTCAAGGAGCGATAATTATTTTTGACTCATGAAGTGACCATGTAGATAATTTAAAGGAGAATTCCGTCCGGACTACCCGATTTCTTTTTTCTTTTTACTGTAATCTGATGTTCTAATGTTCCCAGTCCACCGCAGGTCCAACTGCGAGCTGTGGGGTTTATGTCCCAAGTGACATAAACTTTGGGCTCACAACGCGTCATGATCAGGGGTGTTGTTTGGCTGGATTATTAATGAAGCTTTCCCGGAAGAGAAAGATCCCATGATTGGCCGCTAGTTGCGCTGTTTTCCCCCCGCAAGGTACCAAAAAGATTTGTTCTCCACTGGACCCCATTAATTTTCCTCTCTTTCCTACCACTGCCTTTCAATTACCATGATATGCGTTTTGTGCAAATATGGTCCCATTTATGTTAAAATTGATGATAAAGTTGCGGGTGCGTGGCTAACTAAACTGATACCAGCAGGCTGTGTTCTTCTTCGTGTGCTGTATTTTGGGAGGCTCCGACCACATTCTGCCATGTATCCCTGCGGTTGCACATGACCGTTGGCAGCCAATAGCATGATTCCTGGGGTACCATTCAAACAATGATGGCGACTCCCATACAAGGGACAAAAAAGCGTAATTTTCGCTGCATAGAAACCAATGGCTTCGCATCGTCCATATTTTTTTTACAGTCTATGGTTGTGATGCAACACGTTGTGAGCTTGTAGATCGGCTATTTTCAAACAGCCTAGGTATAAAATACACCACTGGAAATTACATGAGAAAAAAGTCTTCAGGAAGTACAAACATTATGTTATTGCATTTAATCCAACATTACGCTGCCGTTTATCTACTCAAAGATTTGCCATTCTTGTTTTGATCATAAGCAGTTGAAAAACGGATAGAAATGGATCTTCATGGGCACGGTGGCGCAGTGGTTAGTGCTTCGCCTCACAGCTAGAAGGTCTTGGGTTCAATTCCCGCCGGGGGACGCTGTGGGTGCTGGGGGCATGTTTCTCCCTGCGCGTCATCAGCGCCCACACCCTAGGTGGGGTCGGCGATAGGGCCTTTCTGTGTGGAGTTTGCATGTTCTCCCCGTGTCTCCTAGGGTAGATACCCTCACAAAAACATGCAGTAATCCTGGTCTCAATAATGCCTCCCCCTGGCCAGCCGGGGCGCTTGATGGAGGGGAAAGGAACTGGTTGGAATAACGTGTTCCTTCCACGCGCTATGTCCATCCCGGGGAAATCCCCCCTGTCAGGTGAAAAGAAACAACTTGGACTCCTCATGCATTGAAGGAAGCATGAGGTCAGTCCGTTGTCTCCCCAGGTGCGGCAGAGGGAGAGCAGAGCCCAGGATTACATAGGCAATTGGCACTGGGTGAAAAATGGGTTGCAAAATCGTGGGATAAA
Organism: Nannobrachium achirus; assembly: GCF_963921795.1. Lineage (NCBI taxonomy): Eukaryota > Metazoa > Chordata > Actinopteri > Myctophiformes > Myctophidae > Nannobrachium > Nannobrachium achirus. The sequence goes on from NC_137832.1 coordinate 56,667,231, forward strand.
AAATATATATATATAAAAATAAAAATAAATTGATATTCATTGTCTCTCATGTTAAATTTGGTGGGAAAACGCCAATTTTTTCTGTTTCCTGATCCTGCCTCGTATCTTCTGCATTTCTGTGCTAGCTTGCAAGTTTATAGCATGCTAACGTTTGGTCGCGGCAAGATGGATGTTTTTGTAATCGGATATTTATGGTGACATGCACACAGATCTAGCTTTCACGATACAGTGGGGGTCCATGGTGGTCCCTCCTTCATCTCTCTTCATCTCTCTCTCTCAGCTAGGGGATCCTTGGGATGAAAAGCATTTAAGACCACCGGCCATGCCCTGTTGCATTAAAGTAGCTAAAACAGTCTCAGACGATCTGAGCTATTTTCACTTGAATATGAAAGAGTGTGGGTTATTAAATAATAACTACATTGAATCCATAGGAACCCATGGGTTCCAGTGACACAACACGGTTTCAACCTGAAAGCCACGATATGATAGCTGTGGATCAATCATTTCTAAGACCTGTGTGTGTGTGTGTGTGTGTGTGCGTGCGTGCGTGCGTGCGTGCATGTGTGCGTCAGCTTATCAAACCAGACTAGGTCATGTGATCATGTGACTGGAGGCTGCTGGGAAATGAATGCCAGGCAATCTGTCAATCTCTGCATTATCTGCTCTAACATACTGTACACACACACACACACACACACACACACACACACACACACACACACACACACACACACACACACACACACACGGACACGGACACACACTAACAAATATATACTGTATATTTCTATACTTGTGAGGACATGTACAATTTTCAGCGCATGACACCGGTACACAAATCAGGCATAACTCTAACCCTAATCCCTCGACCAAACCTCTAAAACTCCAGTGTTAGTTTCTTGGACTAAAACTATGACAGCTGCAATTTGTTCACTGACGAAAACAAACATTTGTTGTTGTTTGGGGCTTTTTATGCCTTTATTGGAAAGTACAGTTCATGGAGACTGGCAGGACAGAGAATGGGACCGCCCATATACAGTAGGCCAAATGTAGTTCTAAGAGCGGCCATTTCTTGGGTAAACACAGCCTTACACAGGTGTTCTGATTAGACTATAGCATTAGTTCTATGCAATCAAACAATTGAAACACCTGTGTTTTGACCCAAGAAATGGCCACTAAGGACTACAATGATGTAGCCGCTGGCACACACTATACTGAACCTGGAACTCGCAAAGAAAAAGTACTCACATTTAGTTAAAGGGTACTGTGACTTTAAAAAGTCATCTTAAAATATTAGTTAATATTTTTATGATGTCATTGTGGGGAATGCGCATTTATAAGCCAATCAAATGAATTGGCTGTACTTAGACTACTTACTGTACTGGTCAGCTGTTGTTGGGGGGCGAGGGGCAGAATACACTGTGATATGAGTTTCAGACTATTTCAGACCGTTTTCAGAGAGACCACGTGACCTACTGGTATCATACTATTATAATTTCGGGCGTGTCAGCGGGCCTTTAAGTAAAGTATCAATATTGCTATGTAGAAATACTCCGTGGAGCAGTAGAAGTAAAAGTGCTGATGATTGGATAAACAAATTACCTCAAAAGTGTACTTACATTAAGTGCAGTACTTGAATAAATATGCTTAGTTATTTTTTCATTCAAAGGTAAAAGCACACAAACTAAAATGTGTTTCATCAGGTAAGCTGGTGTGTTTATATTATTTGTATAATTATTATTGGGGTGTTATTGTCACATACTCCCCACCAAGTAGACACTCCATGTGGCCAGTGAGGCCACATGGAAGTAGAGTAGAGTTTTCAGCGTTCGCCGAGTCACACCTGAGACAGTCGAAAGAGACGTTAAACTGAGTTATCCCCCAGGTGAGGTGAGTTGGCTACCTACAGTTAGCTGCTTAGCATTAGCATTGTGTGTGATGTCACTTTTATAAATGTTACTTCTTACTTGCAGTCAGTGTTGATTTTGACAACATATTTTGATTTAATTTTAGTGATAGTCTTTTGAATAAAATACCATTCAGTTTTAGTCATATTTTAGTCATCTAAAATGTTTTGGTGTTAGTCTAGTTTTAGTTGACTAAATCTACAGTTGATTTTGTCGACTAAAATCTGGACTTTTACTTGTAAAGGAATATTTCTACATTGCCGTATTGATGCTTTTTTCTTATTAAAGTAAAACATTTGAGTACTTTTTCCACCACCGGTGAGAAGATGAATGATGATGATGAGTGAGTGTGGTCGGTTACTTTGACACATGGGGTCTCCCAGCAGGGGAGGAATGTACTGGCCAGCCAGCCAGACAGACATATCGTCACTGTCGGGCAGAAACCTCGCATCTCCCAAGTTTCGAAAATGTTCTCGTAAAAATAAAGCCCTGCTTCATCATACAAGACTGTGGCACAAAACTAGTGAATATAGCAGATGTACAAGCACACAACGCCTCTCGGGGCTTTGTGTGCTTTACATTGCAAGTTTCACAAATGTATATATATTTTTTTACATACAAGGTTTCCACCCGATAACAACGATATGGAGAACGGAGATGACTGCGACACCGCTAGCCAGACATACCGGTATGGAGGACAGAGATGACTGCGACACCGCTGGAGGGCTCGACTGAGGATCAACAATAGACTGGGGGTCTTCATCTCTCAATGCATGGGTTCCAAAGTTTGACCCTGCAGACATCACTTAGACAACTGATAGTCAAGTAGAAGACAGCTCAAGGTAGGAACCTGTTAGTTCTTGTTGTTGTTCGTCACTGCTGCTTGTGTTGTAAGTGTAATGTGATTCAAGCTGTTGGCGGTGGCTGTATTGTTCATGACTGTGGCTTGGTGGCAATTAACGTCCCTGTCAGTAGGTCTAATTCCTCGTGACCATTATTCTTTATTTTCTGTGTTAATGTGTTAATATTTTCCCAAATATGGGGATGACTGACGTCTGACATCATAGATGTCTGACTTCATAGACCAGAGTCGTCTAATCAGAGAGTCCTGCCACTGCGGGGTCAGAAACAGCGCTGGTCACGTGGTTCATTGTCACTTTACACCTCATAGACTTCAATGCATTATGTAAACTTCCGGTTCGCCGTTTGTCACTATACGCCAATAGATGTGTGCGTAGAAGACCTGGCCCCATGAAGTGAACGGGAGTGACGCAACTCTCCGAAGGTAGAAGGCTCCGTCATAGACCACATGATACTGACATAATATGTCCATATATGGGCATTCCCTTAAAATTTATGACATGATCAGAGATCTCCATATATGGGCAGAAAAGGGAGCTCATTGTCATCTGATGTCATCAAGACATCAGCCTTACCATGAAATGAGGGTGACGCTTCAGTGTGAGCTGCAGGTTTTCATCCTAAATGTGACCTACGGTCGCAAGCACAATATAACCGCACTGCTTAGTACTTACATTATACAACTGAAAAATATCATAAGTACCTTTTGAGTAAATGTACTTTGTTACTGTCCACCACTGGCAGTAACTATATCAGCTTGACTCAGTTATCACCTCGGTTGGAGCTGAACTTCCAACTTGCAGCAACTCATCAATTAACCTCAACGTCTAATAGTTCTTAACCCTGCAAGACCCAAATTAATTTCTACTGGCCAAAAAAATGTAAAAAAAAATCAGATGGTGTTGTAGCAGTCCTAATCACAGGAAAATGTAATGTTAAAAAATTAATAATGTTTTTGTAAGGTTTTATAGCCATAAATCATAAATCATAAATCATGCTCTAATTTGCATATTGGGGATATTTTTCACAATATTAACATATGCACGTGTTCTAGACATTCTAATGATCACGAAAAAAATTAGTGGCATTTTACTTATGTTTTAGTGAGGAATAGCTTCAGTTAAAAAGTGAGATGTTGTTCGTCCAGACGCTGGAATTTCAACTTCTCTGGGAAGTGTATAATGTCAGCCCCTGTGGGGGGTATTTATATGCAAATATCGTGGCCAATGGCATTGTAATACTAAACAATATGATTTAATGGTGATGTTAATGTGAAAAAAGAACAGGAAAAATAATTATAACATTTTTTTAAAAATGATTTAAAAAATGTTGCCAAAAAGCAACGCTGGGCCTTGCAGGGTTTAACAGAAAAAGAAAAACCCTCCCCGTCTTCCGCTGAGCGGTGGGTTGTTAGGCTGTGCTTGAACCCTCGCCAACCAATTACCGCGTCACCGGAGTGGGTTGGAGCACAAGGTGACAACCTGTAATTATCATTCCAAAGTATTTTTCAGAAGAAGACATTTTATTCTTTTCCGTGCCGGTGGGCTTCTGATCAAGATGGATAAACCCGCGCCCACGCCCACCAATCGGCAGGGAGAGAGAAATAGAGAGAGAGAGAGGGAAAAAAAGAGAATTGAAGGAGTTTCAGCACAAGTTAATGTGGATGTTCATTTAACCCTTTAAGACAGGGGTCTTCAATGTTTTCAGGCTGGGGACCCCCAAACTGATGGGGAGATGGAGCAGGGACCCCCTACCACCTCGTAGGGTGGGGGGGGGGGGGGGGGGAATGAAAAAAGAAAAAAAATATATATATATATTAAGCAATAATTTCACGGACCCCCTGCAGTACCTCCGCGGACCCCCTAGGGGTCGCGGACCCCCTGTTGAAGACCCCTGCTTTAAGACACCAATTCCACAAAGTGTCTTCTAAATGTGTTCTAAATCTAAAAAGATGTGTAAATTATGTTCAAGAATTTTCATAGATATGGCAGATCTACATGCTCATAGAACCACACAAAGTGACATGTTATGAGCTTGTATTTGCTATTTTTGAATTGCCAAAGTGTGCAGTAATGGTTAAAATCGAAAATGATCAAATGTTTTATATTGATTGATAATATCCTAACCATTAATTGAATAATCAAGTTCACGTTCGACTTAAACATATTTAAAAAATATATATATACTGTATGTCAATTAATATACTTTATATTTTGCCGCACACCTGCAAAGATGACAGATACAAGCTCAAGCAAATCAAAGGATGTGATCAATGGATCAGTGATCCATCATTTCATAAAATCACAAATGATTGATTATGCGTTTTTTTTATAATAGATCAAATCGATTAGCTTGGAGTCCTTCAAACGGCTTGGGTTTGTTACAAACGAGAAACGAGGCCTTCCATTCTCAATCTCATCCCTTTGTGGTGTGGGATTAGTTATCCATGCTTTAATCTCCTCCCCACTAATTACTGCCATTCTGTTCTCTGCACTCTGGGGCGTTACACTGGGGGGGAAAGTGGGACTGAGTTACTAGGGCCCAAGGTGGAGGGGCATTAATTATTTTATACTTTAGCTATTAAAAAATAGCAGATATACAAGCTTGTAGATCTGCTGTTTTTGAAAAGACGTGAAAATGTGTGCAAATCTTTGAATATGTGTATTTTTTAAGCAAAAAACTAAACTAATATTTTGAGATGGGGGTCCATGGCCAAATACATATCATTTTGGGGGTCCTTCACATGAAAAGGTTTGAGCACCACTGACATGGAAGACATTTATAGAATCTTGTCAAAAATATTCAAAGACCTGCACAAATTTTCAAGATATTTTCAAAAATAGTAGATATACAAGATCGCAGCACGGCACTCGAGCTTGTATATCTGCTATTTTTCAATGGTCAAAGCACAAAATAATGCAGAATAATTTGTTCCCATTCATGGGGGCCCACAGTGAATCCTTGTACCCAGGGCCCAGAATTTGGTGTGACACCCCTGTCTGCACTGCCCTGCTTCTGTCTCACTCACAAGTCTCTCTCTCTGGAAATGATGATTCTAAATTCAAAACGAATTCAAAAAACAACTTTATTATTCCCACCAGGGGCAATTATTAACAAGAAACTCAGCATGAATACTACAAACAAACAAAGAAACAAACAACCAAATCCACCCAGGAAATTAAATGTGGAATAAAATGTATACATTATTGATAAATAACCTTGATAAAGTTAAGATCATCAACAACATTCCCGACAATAACAATGGTTAAAAAAGAAAGGAAAAGATGGCAATGGAGGATTTATACGTGCGATTGCAGAGGGGATCAACAGTTTAGGATGGCGATTAGACAGCACTTTAAGACAAAAAGATCTCTGCGTTTTTGACTGCCCGACAAAGACGATAAAAAAAAAAAAAAACTTTAAAATGACAGAGCCGCACGTTGCGAAGTCTGCACTTGCCGCCGTACGAGTTATGTCCCATCAGGGACAAAATCGTACATCATAAATTCAACATGTGACTTTTTTGTCCGCCCTTCAAGTCACATGTTGACATAATGGTTAATAATCACAGCATGCCTTTTGGGGTTGAGACAGCGTGGGAGGAATACGAAAGTCCGACGTCTCATTACTCTGAATACGTGGCTATGCGTGCAGTTAGGGTTAGAGGTAGGGTTAGTTATGGGGAGGGTCGGACGAACGCAACGTGTGTCGGGAAAAAAACTACACACCCAGACAGCCTTGTGTGGAGACACTCTGACTATACCCTCTTTAAAAGAGAAATAAAACTACACCAGTCGTAAATCAATGTGCAGGTGTTGACAGGTGCGCTGATTGCTACTGAAGCTTTTGACATGAGCGGATATCAAACTATACCGGACCGTGTTCGGTTGCAGCAACCTCAGCTCCCGCCAGTCAGAAGTGGACACTGGACACGGCACAGTTCAGGCGGCACATGAATAAATGATAGGCTATGGCTTTTATTAGACATTGCGGTCAAAAAACGCATTTGTCTTGTCGAGAGAGACAATGATCAAAGGAGCAGCATCGTTGATCTAATTGAAAGTGGAATAGGAGAACTACAGGAGATGTAGGCTACACCTCTCTAGACTACTAAAGGCTCATTCATACTTCAGAGAAGGTGAAGAGCAATCAACCGCGTTGTCGTTTTCTAAAGTAAGAAAACATTGTCATTAGCCGCGGTGAAGAGCACTTTGAAGAGCACAAACCCTGACACATCTCCCCTGCTTTTACTTTCCGATATCACCTCATCACCCCATCACCTAAAAAGTGCAGTGAATGAGCCTTAACACATGGGAAGCCAAGGTTTCTAACGTTTCTAGCTATTGCTGCTGCCGCCGTTCACTCACGCTTTATTTTGAAGAGCCTCGGAAGCTTCGTGCGTGTGCACGTGAGTGTCCGCTGACGATTGAGGAAGAAAATCCATTTGTTTACGAACGCTCGCGAAACTAAAATCCAAACGGGGGCCGACCATCGCGGTAAAGTGTTGCCGTGAAAACAATCAGATCTCTGCTTCCCTGGCGTTCTTTTCATCTCATTCATAGATAAAGCCCTTTTTATGTTTCAGCCTAGAATGGAAATTAATGCAGCCAGGTCGTGCCATTTTCTCTCTCTCTCTGAGCTACGGGGTGACGTATGGACTAGGGTCATTCACAGGGCACGCAGCATGCACGTAGAGCTGTGCAGTTAACCCCTTGTTGTCTCGTTGAGGAACGAGACAACTCCTTTTGGCAGAGTGACCCCTAGTGGCCTTATCTCGTTACTGAACGAGTTTGGCCTGCTGGGTGTTAATAGTCTGGTGGATTGGTACGAAAACTGTTCACTTTGTCATAAAAGCATGACAATTGCTATACTTGGACAGTTTGTACACACATACACACACCTGTGTGTGTGTGTGTGTGTGTGTGTGTGTGTGTGTGTGTGTGTGTGTGTGTGTGTGTGTGTGTGTGTGTGTGTGTGTGTGTGTGTGTGTGTGTGTGTGTGTGTGTGTGTGTGTTTTTAAGCCTGTTAAAATATTGTAAGAAATATCACTATGCAGCAAGCAGGTTAATAACAAAATGTGATGTATTAGGCCTATCGTCAGATATGATATCAAGGCATTTATTAGCAACTTAAAGGGGAAGACCACCCATTTTCAATATTGAACTATGTCATTAATATACCTTAGAGGAGTGTGGAAATAAAATAAAAAGTCCCCCCCCCCTTCTGTGTTGCCTAGAACTGGAGGATTGATTTTGGGGTTTGTATTGTAAAGTACAATGTGTGATGTCATCAAGTTGTAATTTACAATACAAACCCCAAAATCAATCCTCCAGTTGGCAACACAGAAGGGGGGGAACTTTTTTTCTATTTCCACACAACTCCTCTAAGGTATATTAATGACATATTTCAATATTGAAAATGGGTGGTCTTCCCCTTTAAGTAATAATAAGTTGTCATTATTGTACTTGCAGGCAGAGCTACAGATGAAAGTCCTGGCTAGCTTTTGCACATGACATCGCAATTAATGATAATTAATCTACCAAAAAACTTTAGATTGTCTGGAAGTCAAAGTTTGTTTCTCTTTGATGAAGCATGTTTGAAGCATAGCGAAAAATAAATGAATGACAAAGTCTCTTTTTTAATGATGCAATCAATTGTGTGTCTCACATACGGTTAGAAAAATTATTGGAAAAACAACCAGAAAAAAAAAAGGTTTCTGAGATTCGTGTGGTGTTAATATTCTGGCCAATTTAATTCAAGGCAATATTTTTGTTTCATTTTAGGTTTGTGAGATAATGTGATTTATCTTCCTAATTAATTTCCTAACTCTTAATAGAATTCAGCGGCAGCTCGAGGTGAATTGATTTAGTTTGCCAGCTTGTGAGAATACGTTTTCCTTTGTGTAATGGGAAATTTGTATGTACTTTCTTTTCTTTCTTTCTTTCTTTTTTTATTTTTTTTTTCTTGTGTGCCGTGCTTTAATATGTAGCCAGAAGCCTTTTTTCGTCTAAGTTAGTCTTTTATCTGGTCTGGCACACAGTGGAGGAGCATTTTACGTTTTATGGAGGCTACCGTGCTCAGCCAAGGTCAAGATTATAACAAGCTGTATGCTGTTTTATGATTATAACACAGAGGCGTCAATTGGGTATGGCAAGGTATGGCAGCTGCCATACCTTGGCTACAGTCAGGGGGAAAAAAATAAATGTACTTATTAAAATAAATTCATCATGCCTGTTGCTAAGGTATCGTGCGCGTGCAAGACACCAGTCATGTTGCCATACATTAGCTTTCGCTGAACTGACGCCGCTGTTATAACAACAAGCTCTGTGTGTGTGGGGTGATTTTACGCCTGTGGAAATTAGGTGTTTGTGGAGGCGAGGCCGCCCTCGCCTCCTCTAATACCCGTTGTGACTTTTCTAATGTACAGAGAGGGGCGATTCTAAGTCGATACTGCAACATAGAAATCTAGAAATACTGTTATTTAATTTAACACATTAAACGCCCAATCTCTTTGATGTTTACGTGTGCCCACGACGCGTTCGACACGTTGTACAGTAAACTATACTGTACTGTAGCTACTGCACTTGGCTACCGCGGTGATGAAACAAACTCCATTTCCCAACATGCAGCGCAAAATTACGTCACCCGGACGTGCTGTCTGTCTCGTTGACTTCCTGTTTAGCGGCTGCACAAAAATGCTGTTTTCTCCGGATTCTCTTCCTTTTATCTTTTTTTTCTCAAAACGGCAGCCTCTTCTACCAGCCGTAACACAAACACTGTGGCTTAGAATTGATAAAAAACGGTCCTGACTGAAAGGAAAGATTTTCGCGAAATAAACAGGACATACTTGGATTACATTTACTCGGATTACTTTTCTCGCCAGTACTTCAAAGGTAGGTAAAATGGCGGGTTGCCATGGGCACCAGCAAATTAAACGTAGAATAATTCTGGGCACCCGATGTGTTAAAAGACCTCAATTACAAATGTACTTGAGTAAAAGTACGAATTGTCATCAAAATATACTTAAGGTACCGAAGTAAAACTACTCATTATGTACGAAGTCCCATTGTGCAGGTTTCGAATGTATACACAATCTTTTAAACATTGCATCTACAAGCTCACAGTGCATCGCAACGCATTGTGAGCTTGTAGATCGGCTAAGGGCTGAAATGTACAGTATATGGGGCTGAACATATAATATATACTGTAAAAGCTAGATACTGTGCCTCATTCACCGCTGCAGTTCATTGGAGCAGGTGCGTCAATTGTGTATGGCAGGGGTATGCAGCTGCCATACCCTGGGTCCAGGGGGGGAAATAAAAGCTACCTTTAAATATAAATCCATGAATTTCTCTTTGTCTATCTGTATTATGTTGTTAAATTGCAGTAAAATAACTTCAACATTTTACAAAATGGTCACTTTAAGAAGGTATTGTGGCACATTTACTAACATGCCAAGTTTAGCTGCACTTGAACAACCTTTCCAGGTTTCCATATCCAGCCCAAGAAACTGTAAACCGGGGGAAATAGAATGTACTTCTGTACGTACGTGCGCGAAGGCGCGCGTGCAAGACACCAGTCATGTTGCCATACCTTAGCTTTTTCTGAACTGACGCCACTGCATTGGAGCGACCTGCAAAAGCGAGAGGGTGGAAGTGCAGGAGGCACGCTGCCACTCAAAGACTACTGGCCAATCACAGCGTGTGTTTTCCGGGACTTGTCCGAATCTAGTGTGCATTCGAATAAACAAACATACCGTATTTTCCGGACTATAAGGCGCACTTAAAAGCCTTTAATTTTCTCAAAAAACTACAGTGCGCCTTATAGTCCAGTGCGCCTTATATATGGATCATTCATTGACATTGACATTCTCTTTAGCACAGCTCCATCTGTTGGATGCATAACGCAACGGTAGCGTCTATTATGTGCGCCTTATAGTCCGGTGCGCCTTATATATGAAAACAGTTCGAAAATAGACCATTCATTGACAGTGTGCCTTATAGTCCGTTGCGCCTTATAGTTCAGAAAATACTGTAGTTTGTTACCTTCCTGCCACTTGTCCTTTGTGTGCCCTCAAAAGAATTTGACAACATGGAAGGCCAAATGGCCATGCCTTCTAAAAGGACACAATTCCAGGCCTGGTGTTATAGTGATATTTCAATTCAATTCAATCTTTATTTCAGACCCAGGGAAATCCATATCACAATTTAACAACACAACACAATAAAATGGTAGAAAAGGAAAATAAAAATAAAATGCAAGTAGCCCACATTGTTCAGTTTCTGACAGAGTCTGGCAATGGTTCCACACTGCTGTTTCCCAAACAGTGGGTCGGGACCCTTTTGTATTTTTATGAGTCACAACTAGGGCTGTCACGATATGACATTTTACATGACGATTAATTGTCACTCAAATAATTGGCGATTAACGATTTAATTGTGTTTTTGTTGTTGATAATTACATTTCTGTTAGGCTTTTAGGCTTTGAAGTTGTACAGGGTAGATATGACACATAACCTAAATATACAAAGAAATTACTGACATTTGACAACTTACTACTTAAAAAATAACTTTGATAGTGGAAATAGCAGATCTACAAGCTCACAACGCGTTGCGATGCGACGCGTTGTGAGCTTGTAGATCTGCTATTTCCACTATTTCGGAAATTTTTCAACATTCACGATTATGACGATTATGACAAAATAATTGCGATGTCAAATAATCACGATTAGACGATTATGTAATAATTGTGACAGCCCTAGTCACAACTCGATTAAACATTAAAAATAATTGTATGAATTTTAAAACAAACACAAATCTAGTTAACCCTTTAAGTGCCTATCCCGAACTAGTTCGGGATATTCGGGATCAAAAACAATTTTTTATTTGCTATTTTACTTACCCCGAGCTGCTTGGAGCAACGTGGGTGGTCCCGGCTCGCCCAGCGCTCACCAACGAGAGACGCTAGATGCTCCGACGATTTATTCCATTGAAAATGGTTTAAAATAAAGTTTAGACCCCCCCCAATGTTCACCCAATGTTCATTGTAGGCGGCGCGACGTATTCCAGGGTGCCTATCCCGAACTAGTCCGGGATATTTAATGAAATGAATAAAATGATAAGAGGCCTTCTGAAGCCTGGCCTGATTTTTCTAGCTACTAGCCGAAAGCTAGCAACCTCCCGGCCGGCCGTTATTTGCGAACGAAATCGCCAATCTCCGCCTAATCCAATGAAAGACCACATCTTTGAAGGCTTATATCTCTGGATTGTGTCTTTAGGGAAGCGGCGCGAGGTTTATTTACGGCGAAATCGCCCAAAAATGATCTTTTAGATGACAAAATGGGAATAGCCATTCTGTTAGCATTATCATCCGGGACCTTTCCATGACGTGCATGAACGTGAGCACGTGAGGTCCTGGAAGGTGAGGTCCTGGAAGCTAAAGCGCTCGCCTATGAGAGATACCCTGGCATTCTATGGCCCCTAGAGGGCGCTGGCACTAAATGAGTTAAGAAGTAGTGAAAATACTACAAGCACACAATGTGCCGCGAAGCGTTGAGCGTTACACAATAACTTTTGAATCGTCAGTGGAAGTGACAAAGGCTAATTCAGGTTAGTCGTGGCGTCATCGCCGACCTGGCAGAGCCGTGAATATTTCATTATTTATATTTCTTTCCCTTTCCTTATTATTATTATTATTTGAATTTCACCCTGCCCTCACCTTCAATTCATTTTTGTTTAATTATTCATGCGCGGTGCATAATTCATTACAGACTTGTTTATGCATGGGGGTAGCCGCCTGAGGACTCGGGTGTGTGTTTTTTTTTTCTCTCTTTTTTTTTTTGCTGATGTTCTTGGAGCTGAGCCTCTATCAGGTTAATATTTACATTGTCGTTTTCATTTCGACCGAATTCTTTGATTTAGTTTCTTGGTAATAGTCTTTTGGAAAAGGACAACTACTACTTTTTTGCAGACCTTGATGGCTTAGCAGTGGTGGCCATTTTCTGGTTCCTTCGTTCCAGACCCCATTTATTTTCCAGAATTTCCAAAAATAAAAAAAGATATCAATCCTGGTGATTCGTGATCATAATATGACATTTGATTTTCCCAACTGCCTACTGTCCCTGCTGAAGTCACTCCATGCTGAAGGGAGGAGTAGGATGGAGTAGGATGTCCTCCCGTTGGTGGCTCCTCGTGAGGCGTGAGCACGTAGGAACAGCAGTGGAAACACACAGGAATGTGTGAGGGGAGGAATTAATTTGCATTTCGACTAAATTGGGAAAATGTGAGATTCAGCGTCGTAGGACCTTTTTAAGTAACAACCCCAGTAGTTGTTGCACCCCTGGGTTGTAGGTCCTTGCCGTCAGCCATAGCAGCGATCAGATCAACAGGGCTGGATGTAAGATTATGGTTGTTAGCAGAGCTGCAGTGCATTCCAGCTGTCTGTCAGCTCAGTGGGACATGGGGAGTGGTTTAATAGCTGGCCCGCAGCTATGGAGGCTTGGAAATGGTCGGCTTGTAATTGGATTTGGTGAGGTTATATTTCTATTTCTTTCTTTTTTTCCCTCTTTTTTTTGGTGTGTGGCCAGTCCACCGATAACAAAACACAGATACTGACTTAGCAGAAAGCATAAAATACATGAATGCCCATCAAGGCACGCACACACACACACACACACACGCATGCGTGTGCACACAAATGGAGAAAACCTGTTTTAAACTTACTGTGTACATTCATTTTAGTAGTCTATTTCAGGGGTTTTCAAAGTGGGTGACGGGGCACCCTGGGGTGCCGTGACGGCAGTCCGGTACTCCAGGGGTGCCGCAAGATAATTTGATAATACCGTATTTGGAATTTATTTGGACACTTGAAAAAATATTTAGTATAAATTTTAAACTTGAAGTACAAAGTTATTTTCAGTCAGTTCTAACCAAAATGGCAATTATCTCAATGTTTTCCTCGCAACATAATCACTAAAATATCGTCACTGTCAGGCAGAAACCTCGTATCTCCATTTTCAAATGTGTATGTCTTTTGGTAAAGTAAAGCCCTGCTTCATCATACAAGACTGTCGCACAAAACTAGTGAAAACAGCCGATCTACAAGCAAACTGTGTGCTTGTAGATCTGCTGTTTTCACTAGTTTAGTACATTTTATAGATGATAAATACAAAACGATCGGTTTTGTACATACAAGGTTCCACCCAACAACGACGATATGCTATAAATATAAGGTGCTGGGAGTGAAAATTATAATGTAGGGGTGCCTCGGATTAAAAAAATATTCATGGGGTGCCCTGAGACAAGAAAGTTGGAAAACCCCGGGTCTATTTGGCAACACCTTTCTTAGCAACGAAAAATAACAACGTAAAAAGTAAGCACATTACTCAATGAAATGTACTTTGTTACTGTTCACTGTTGCTGGTGTCTGAAGTAGTGGGGGCACAACGGCTTTGCATGCTAAGTGAATAATACAGAGTGTCGAGAAATCTCGAGAAACAGAGTCTCGAGAAATCAGAGAAAGGAAGCTGACCTATTATGACATGCAGTTTTTACCAATCATAAGTCTTCGTGCTGGTCCTTAAAACATGTATTAAAATGTTAAATCTGAAAACTCCACTCAGGTGAGCCATGGCAGGTTTTTTTTCTCTGTTTTTTGTTGCATTTTGACTTGCAAAGATAATATACCTAGATTCCTGTAGGTGCCGTAGTACAGGAACTTTCCTGTTAGTCGTCGCCTCTTTTGGAACGCAACAACCACAGTTGTAAATGTTAATGGTAAAAATTGGAACGATACACAATGGTCAACTTTATTTTGCCAGGCTGGTGGGACGCACTAGCGGCGATGTCATATCGAGCGGCTTCATCTGGAATCTTCTGGGTGCATTTTGCTAAGAGATACGTTATATGGTTTCATTTATTTGTATTAATGTATTTCGTGAATACATTTTCTCCATTGACTTTTCCCAAATATGGAGATGTCTGAGGTCATAGACCACATGAGATTCCATATATGGGCATTCCAAGATATGGGCTTAATATTGAGGACATGCAGGGATCTCCATATATGGGCATAAAAGGGACATGGACAGAATGGTTAGCACAGCTCAAATATGGACAAGGACTGACAGATATAGAGATATCCATATATGGGCATGAAAGGGACAAATGTTAAGACGGAATACATTTATTTCCCAGCGGATTCCTTGTGATTCGCGTCAGGGCAACCACACTTGACATTTCCCAGAATTGCCTCTTTCTAGTTTGAATTACAGTAGGACAAATGTTCGCAACTGACAAGACACGACAAAAGCGGCTTTATACTCTCGGAGGGTTTTCAACGGCTCCTTTGCACATGCTGTCTGACCGAAGCATTTTGAATACTGTGTGAGTCAACAGTCTGGCTCGTGAGACTTTGAGACTATGTTGGACTGGGGCTCAAACCAAACTCCCATTTCGACACATTCAGTCGTACCTCCACAAGTTCACTAATAAGGGAAAGTGTGGTGATAAGCTGCCAAAGGACACACTGAATATTTCATAAGTGGTTTAAAAAGAGGTACTTAACAGGAACGTACGTGGCACTACACTTTTTTCCCCCCCTTCTTTTTTTTTTTTACCTTCCTGCAAGATGACATTTTTGCCAATCATATTGTAAGTCCCTGTGGCAAATACTATCTTCAAATGGGTATGGTTGGCTCACCCTGAGAGAGAGAGAGATCGGACGGCCTCAGGTCATCCACCACTCTAGCTGGAGGGAACGAAAAAGTAGAACGACTTTAACAGATTAAATGTCTGTGTATTTTTGGTGTATTTTCGAAAAGGGAACATGTAGCAGGAGGTGAATTTCAGGAGTTCATATTTCACACAAAGACACCTTTGCAAGGCATGCATAATACATAAGCATCATGTTTTTAATGTATGCATGTCTGACTCGGTGAAAGCACAAGCTTGCTTCTCAAACTTTCTTCCATTTATTTCAAGGACCCTCATAACTCTCAAGAGTTACTGACCCGTAAGGGTCCATTTTGTCCCCAAGGAACCACCAAGGGTTCCTGGACCCCACTTTGAGAACCATCACAGGAAAGTAAAGTTCAATACAAGGTCTGCTAAGATGATTTTAAGGGGCATTGTGGTCCTTTGTAAGTTTTGTAACCTACACAATTCATCGAAAAATAAGACAATTGCTACTGTACACCAAAAGTATAACCAAGAAACTACTGGTCAAACACTTTCCAAATTGGAAAATATTACCTTTTCCTTTCAGGGACCCTGACTTTGTTTGTGCAGTGGTTAAAAAGACAACATACATTCGCAGTACATAAAACATAAATGTCACTATAATAAAAAGCACTACCTACATTTAAAACTAGTTCTTCTATAATGTAAAAAAAAAAAAAAAAATCATTGGAGCAATTCTATATATTTATAAGTAAGAAATGATGATATGCCATTCATGAAAATAGCTGATCTACAAGCTCAGTGATTTATTTTTATTATTATTTTTTTAGGGGCTTCTCTGCCTTTATTGATAGTACAGTACTTAGAGAGAAACTAGAGAGAGACAGGGAGTGACATGCAGCAAAGGAGAGAGTCTATTCGAGAGAGTCCATTCTCGGAAGATGTTTATTGTAAAGAACCAATCCAAGGATTTGTATTGTGGTTTGGATCCATGGAGCTAACATGTCCTACTGTATTTAGCGGTATCACAATGAAAACACATTTTTCAAGGTTTTAAAGATCAATAACGAAAGAATACGTCCGCACACTGCCAAACTGAGATTTATTTATTGAGAGAGAAGCAACGTTTCAGTCACTTCTTCAGCTATGTATCAACGTTTTAAAGACAAATTCCTAGTTTGACACTGAAATTTCATTTTGTTTCCATTATTCATTCTGAAAGCCCTCCCTGTGAGATGGGGGCGTGTCCAAGAAAACGCTGCCTTTGACAGCCAGCGCTTTTTTCTTTTTTTTATGGTCATAGCTAGCGAGTTCAGGGGCTGGAGTCAGGCTAAAAACACATGGTATTAGCAATGTTGTATTAAAATCATAGTGTTGTACCAATTATTTTGGGGACCACTTATAGTATCCTCACGGCCCTCCAGTGGGCCCATGCCCACATGTTGAGAATCACTGCTTTGGAACTATAATTTATTATTTTGTACACCTTTTTTTCTCTCCCCAATTTAGTCATTATTCCAAAAGATGCCTCCCTGCACCACATTAGTGTTTTGTCACTGCATGCTGTTGTATCCTATACTCACTGGCCTGCCAGTGAGGAGCCCCCACCGGGAGGACGCAGTCAAACACTCCCAGTGCTGCCTCCCAGCCCGTAGGATTACCTGCAGCGAAACATAATTACCGGCTTCCCTTAGCCGAAGACGGCCAATTGTGTCCGGGGACCACAAGTACCGGTAGTCCTTTCCAGGTGGTCCCCAGCTAAATGGAGAGATGGAGAATTGGTAACCAAATGGACCCTGATCTTTAACTCTTGGGAGCGTCAAATGAAACCAAATGGATTTGGTTTTACGGGTCCATTTGGTTTCATTTTACGCTCTCAAGAGTTAACTTTAAAAATCAGCATTACTTAATTTACAAGAAGTCTACACTAATAAATATAGAAGAATAGAAGAAAGTTATTTTGATCGACCTTGGCCTGTTCTCTCTCCTATATGGCACCACATCAATACAGCATGGAATTGTGGATAAAATCGTATCCAACGATAACAAAATATCATACTTTTTTTTTTTAAGGCTAAATCTCGTCAAAAGGTGGTCAGTGGTTCAACTGCGGAATACATAATGGACCTCTATAATGAAAAGGGTTGAAAACCACAGGTGTACAGTCGTCAAACCCAGATGCACCTCGCTGGATTCGAACCCCCAGCCTCCTCAGCATTCATTTAACTCCGACTGAGAGTGTGCAAATGGAACCAAATGGACCAACTGGTGGTCCCCGAACCCTACGCTGAGAACCGTTAAGCCAGACAGGCTATTATTTCCCGGGAAGGTCTCACTCACAAGGAGGCTGGAGGATGAGGGGGAGGGGGTTGGAGCTGCTAGATGATATCGATTACAACCCCTCCATCAACTGGCCTGTCAACTGGAACGGTTTGCTTGAAACAGACCGTTTCCCTCCCGTTCATGTGGCTATCATCGCTGCCAAGTGGAAACCTTGTATGTCCAAAACCGTTACTTTTCAGGAACAAAAAGAAAGAAAGATGCAATTATGTGAGAGATTTACTCTTTTAGTACATTTAGTACTGTACTTTGTAAAATTTTTAGGTACTTTTACTTTACTGAAGTATTTCCAGTGTTCAATACTTTTCTTTTTACTCCACTACAATTATTTGAAAACTAGTTACTTTGTAGATTTGATTATTATTACAAAACATACATTAACCACTTCAGCCCTATATGATAATAGCCGATCTACAAGCGCACAATGAGTCGCGATGTGACACATTGTGAGCTTGTAAATCTGCTATTTTCAAAAGAATATACCTGTGACATTCTGCAAAATAAGTAATTTCTACTTTCGACTTTTACATTTTTATACCATTACTTTTGTGCTTTTTGTCCAAGTACATTTGCAATCGTGACAGCAGAGTTCAGAATCTGTCTTATGAGAGATTAACTGAATCTAAAGCCAAGGCTACACGAATCTGGATCTTTTTCGGATCCCACATTTTCATATATCCACATAGAAAAATATCCAGGTCCACATGAGTCAACAAAAATATCTAGCTCCCATGATCAGCTCCAACAAGCATGCCAGGCCAGTAGGTGGCGCCATTGCAGTAAGCGATTTGTAATACCATAGAAGAACAAGCACGTGTGCAGGCTTGGTTGTGCATGTGTGTGTGTCAGTGTGTGTGTGAGTGTGTGTGTGTGCGTTATGACTATCTCTCTCTCTCTCACACACTCTCTCTCAAATGCATGGAGCTGTGCACGCAATAACGTCATCATCTTCAGAGCAACTCTGGTTTTCATACCTACACAGATCCAGTAAATCGGATGTATTATTTTTTAATCCAGCTTTGTGTGGCCGCAAGCCCCAATTGCACAAAGAAATGTCCAGCTTCAGAAATATCCAGATTTGTGCAGCCTTGGCCTAAATCCGTGACGGAAAAAGACCCCAGCGGCCAAGACTGGGATGGTGAACTGTAGAGCAGTGGTTCTCAACCTTTTTAGTGTGTGACCCCCCAAAAGAAATAACTTGGGACCCACCCACCCTGACAAGCACTAAGAGTTGAGGCATTACAATTTGTCAATTTGCGTTGCGAGGCGTTGTGAGCATGTAGATCGGCTATTTTAACAATTTCTGCCTCTAATATTTGACAATTTGGCCAATGTTTAATTTGTCATTTTAGATTAAAAAGTCCTTAAATTGTAACTTTAGAAATGTATATGTTACAGGATGTTTGGGTAACCCAGGACGTTCATTGTAAGAGCGCTCGTTTTGTAGTTCACCACACACTAATCACCACCAGGTGGCGTACGACAGCCATTCACTCATACTCTATGCATTTACTAGTGAAGGCGCTGACGTCACTCGTTTGCGACTATATTTGCGACGTTGTTTACCTAGCCTAGCCTAGCCTAGCCTAGCCTAGCCTAGCCTAGCCTAGCCTAGCTTAGCCATTATCGTGCGCTTGCCCAGGCCTTACGGCCTGGGCAAATATTAATATAACGATTGCGTCCACCACGGCTTCGTAACTCGCGCGGCGCTCCGCCGGCCGCGCGGCCCTGGCCCGCTCTTCGCGGCCACTCGCGCCTACGGCGCTCGGGGGCGAAGAGCAGGACCAAGGACCGCTGGCCTTCGCGCCGCTTGGGGCTTCGTGGATACAGGGGGGCTTCGTAACTCGGTTGGGCTTCGTGTCTGGGGCTCCGCCAGGCTCCGCCTGGAACACGTTGCTGTGGGTGCCCCGGCGCCGCCCCGGCGCCGCCCCGGCACCGCACGGCGAACGCTCCGCGTCTTGAACGTGCTGGTTCTCTATTAGACTATGACATATACACTTCAACTTCATGTTGGTTTGTTTACTGTTGAGTGAGAAAACAATGTTGGATATTAAGTTAACCATCTGGGGACCCCCCCAGAATAATTGGGGGACCCCCCTAGGGGTCCCGACCCACAGGTTGAGAACCACTGCTGTAGAGTGGTAGTAGAGTAGTAGAGTAGTAGAGTGGATCCTTCTACTTTGCCACTGAAGGCCTTGCACAGAGTGAGGATCGAAGTTCAGGGAACCATGCAGAGTGCAGTGTGGACATTGATGTGGTGGACATTGACTGGCCTGTAGCGGAACGGAGGTTATTTTGGGGCGAGACAAGCCTGAGGTGGTGCCGGCCGGGTCTGCTGTTATGTAATGTGTCTGCTTGAGCCTTCAAGAGACTATGGGTCAAAATGGAAAAGAAAAAAACTACAACCGACATTTCAGAAAGAAATGTCAGTGTCTGGACTTATGTTTTGTGCTGGGGAAGCAGTAATCCTACTTACTCTACGAAGAAACATTGTTTTGATATCTTTGTAGATCGTCCGTCATTTTCAGATATATCCGTTTCTGTTTAGGAAGTGTAGTGGCCAATGCATGATTTTTAAATGATAATCTAAATCTACAAAGTAACTAACTAGCTCAAACATGCTACCCAAGTACATCAGTACTTGAGTAAATGCACTTTTAGTTACATTGTCTGGCTATGCAGCTGAGGCAACACATGAAAGTCAGACGGTCATAGCGGGCCAGACA
>NC_137832.1:56692741-56694160 GCF_963921795.1 Nannobrachium achirus
AACAGTGGGTACAGTGAAATCACAAGGCACTACTGCCTCTGTAGACGGATGTTAGATCGAAGGCCTATACAGAAATGTCTGGCACTATAGCGGCACCTTGTGGCCCGGGCACAGTATGAGTTAAATGCTAAATACAAACCAAGGGTATTGGACATACAAGGTTTCCACTTGACCATTTTCAACTGCCCCTCTGTCATTTCATCCTGCAGCCGAGCCTGACACAAACACGTTACAAGAGTTCCCAGCAAACTATTATAAATGAAACGTGGATTTTATTGTTATTTTCAATAACAAACATAAGAAAACACCACTTTTGCATTTAAGTCCTATATGGCTCCTACAAAAGGTATCGATGAATCAGACTGCTGTAAGAGGAAACGCACCCGCGCTTTTGTGAATGAGGCCCAATGTCATCACACGAACCCCCTATAGCGGCAATATTTACAGCTTATTGAGGTTGTTTGTGAGCCACAGAGTTCATAACATTATTTCTAGCATCTCAGCAGCCTCATTACGGTGACAGAGCTATGATGACAAATCCCTCTCACCTTTTGCTCTTATGCGAAAGTTCCCCCCCTGCACATAAGAACAAAAAGAAATAATAATAACCTTGCTTAATTAACCCCACTAGACAGAAATATGTATGAACTCCTCTCTGTGTAATTAGGAGTGCGGGGCAGTATGTCTTGGGTTCAGTTAATGTCAGCGCAGAACCTGAGTGAGTTATTTCAGAACTCCCATATAATAATTGGTTTGCGGGGGGAAAAAAACACATGTTTGGAATGAAGAACTCGGCCCGAACAAACTGCATAATATAGAAACGGGATTTAACAAGCTCTTTGAGATCGGCTTGTTGGATGTTTTAAATAGAGTTTTGAACTTTGGTGGATTCGTTTTTTTCTCTCTCTCATCGGTATTGCCAACATTTCAGAGAATTCAGATTAAGTGTGAAAGACTATATTGCCATATACTGTGTATTTGTTGTCAACATTTGAGGTTGCACCAACTATTTCAAGAAAGTGACAAAACTATTATAATCACAGTACTCGTTCATGTGGAACGGGTTACCCGTTCCGTTAGCTCTATTGTCAACGTGGGGGCGGCAGTGGCTCAGACAGTAGAGCAGCCGATTGGAAAACGGAAGGTTCCCGGTTCGATCCCCATGGTGTCCTTGACAAAACACTCCTATCTATTCCCAATGACCCAGTCGGTTTGCATGGTTTCCCGCCGCAGTGTGTGAATGGGTGAATGCAATGCGTATTGGATGAAGGCTCAGTGCACGATTTTCTTTTTTGGCGGCTTCTTCCATAATGCTGTTGTTGGGTAGAAACCTTATGTCCAAAACCATTTTTATTCATCATTTTTTTTTTGTTTTGACTAAAAGGCCAGTCCCACCAATCCAACTCCTTGCAACTGCAA
>NC_137832.1:56694360-56856860 GCF_963921795.1 Nannobrachium achirus
CTTCAGTACAGTACTTGTCTGACTTTCTTTCTTTCTTTCTTTCTTTCTTTCTTTCTTTCTTGATAAATGTTAGGTTATTTTGCCATGTTACTTGGTGGCACGCACTTGGGCCATATATCAAATCGACCGGCTTCATCGGAAACTCGTCTGCTTGCATTTTGCTAAGAGATAACGTTATATGGTTTAATTTATATGAATGTATTAATGAATACATTTTCTCCATTGACTTGAATGGGACAATGCAAACATTTTTCAAAATATACGGTATTGCATGGGGAAAATTCAAATGGTAAGACTCGCGTCACAGCAACCACACTTGCAATTTCCCAGAATTGCATCTTTCTAGTTATTATTTAGTCACAAGATCTTATAAGACTTATAATTGATCTTATAATACTTATAATTGGATCAATATTTATAAAACCCACAGACGGAGATTTAAATTTTTCCAAAATAGCTCAAATAGCCGATCTGCAAGCTCACAACCAATCACTGTGAAGCATTGTGAGCTTGTAGAAGTTTAAAGGTGGAGATACAGGTTTTCTGCCCGGCGACGCCGATTCCTTTCTCTTTGCCTTGGGAGCCAAAAGAGAGATATGCATGGTGGAGGTCAGGGGTCAAATGGAAATGCATGAGCTGGACTACACACTCACTGTTCCAAATGTCAGGCACCAGGTGCATCCTGGGAAAAACGGAAATCAGCCTGAGAATTTTAAATCGGCGATTCGCGACCTTTTCGCATTTCAAGGACCCCTAGTTTGATATGCGTGCGTCGGGCACGGACCCCCCCTCTGATACTTTTCCTTTTCTCTTTCTCCTTTTTGTGTGCTCTCTGGGACCCCAATCTGCTCTGTAAAATCCTCAGGTCTTATTTAACTGTCATCGTGTACAGGCTTAAGGTTCCATTTGCAACACTTCCACTGTCACAGACCCCTAAGGCAGGAGTTTTCAAAGTGGGTGACGGGGCACCCTGGGGTGCCGCAACGGCAGTCCAGGGGTGCCGCGAGATAATTTGATAGTATTTGGACACTTGAAAAAAAATATTTAGTATCATTTTAAACTTTAAAGTACAAAGTTATTTTCAAACCTTTTGATTTCATGGATATTATAAAAGCCATGACATGCATTAGGCATTTTATTTCGTTTTTCATCTCGGGGACCCCAATCCAATTTGGTTCCATTTGCACACTCTGAGGTAAAGAAAGAGCGTTCATTTGGACCCCTCATGATGTTGACAACCAGGTACTGCACAGCCTTACTTTAGGCCTAGGCCAGACGGAGCTGGATATTTCATATATCCCGTTTTTTCAGATATCCACATATCCACATGACAAAGATATCTAGGTCTAAAATAATCTGAGTCCCCAGACCTCCACTAGGGGGACAAGCACACACACAGTAAAGTCTTCAGAGATATCCGGGTTCCATGTCTACACGGATCCAGTGAATCGAATATTTTTCAATGTCTCCACTTATTTATCCGGTTTCAAAAATATCCAGCTGCGCGGCCAAAACCGCACAAAAAAATGTCTAGCATCAGAAATATCCAGCTTTGTGTAGCCAGCACCTTAGTCTCAGTGAAACTGACTTGAGTTACAACTGTAGTTGGACCGTCACCATAGACTGTAAATATATGGATGAAGGAAAGTCATCCATTGGTTTCTATACAGACCCGTTTTGAAGCCACTACTTGGGGGAACATTGCTTGCCGCCTGGTTTATGCCAAAAACAGACGTTCTTCTAGGCAATGCGGTTTGAGCTTGTAGATCAGGTCTTTTTTGGGGGCGAATGTTCTCCCCTGGATGCCGGTGGTTCGAGTCTGGTTAAGGATGCAGCGTTGCCCTCGCATCCCACCTGGGCCAGAGCCTGGGCCTCAGCGTCACATTCATATGCGTGGCCTTGGCCCGGACATGCTCCGGTAACCACGGGATGCCCAGATTATAATCTATAATAACCACCTTATAACCGTCAGAATTTAAATGAACACTCTTGAATCCATTATGTAAATCCCTGGCCACATTTCTGAATCGGAAACGAATAACGACAGCGAGAAATATAATGCACAGACTTGGATGGAATTTGAATGGGCGTGACAGTGGCTTTGATATTTAATCACTTGACAAAATGATTTTGTCGTGAGTGTGATTTGACGTAGACTCTTGAAATAGAACTGTCCCTGAACTGCTTGAAATAGAACTGTCCCTGACTGCTCTGTCCTCGCATCGGACTGTCATAAACATATTTTTTCCACATGCTTATTAAAGGTATAGGGCAAGAGATTTCATTTAATTCAAATAATAACAAAATGAGTCTATGTTCTGATAGTACCAGTTACTACAGTATAGTGTGTTTGGTCCATTTAAGGACTTATGCCCTGGGTGTGCGTACGGCCCGCCCACACTCGATCATGATTGGAGGAAGGCCCCCAGTCTATCCTGATTGGTGGAAGACCGTCACCTACAGTACAAGGAAAACTGAAGCTGCTTTTTTCTCCTCACAGGGGATAGGGCGGAAGTCCTTTTATGGACCGACACTTTATAGTAACTAGTACTATCAGAACATAGACCCATTTTGTTATTATTTGAATTAAATGAAATCACTTTACCTTACCTTTAACACACGGGTGACGATTTTGAGATCGCAAAGTGCAATAACTCTTCCCGTGAAGGTCTCAGATATTTCCCCTTCCATGATTTTTCCTAAATACTCAAGACATATGTTCTCGTTTTTTTCCCCCTTCTGAAACAATTCCTAAGTATGAAATAATATACCATTATACCACTCTGACTGTTCGTTATCGGTCATAAAGACAGGTCTCCTCCCCCTCCCAGAAGCAAGGAGAGAATTTCACACCTTTAGCGCTCCCCATTTAAGAGGTCAATTGAAATGCTAATTCACATTTGGAAGACAATAGACCCCCCGCTGGCAGCAGGGGAGGAGGTGTTGCTCTCCTGGGCCAAAAGGGAGAGAATTTACCTGTCAATTCGACTGATAAATGCAGTCAGAGTAGAAGTGATTTTTTTTTCAGTCACCCGAGTGTTAAAGGAATACGGCACCCAAAACTGCTCATTTTGAGCTTGTGGATCTGCTGCCTTTGATGATTTTGTGCGATGCAGTAGTATGAGCAAGTAGGGGCGTTAATTTCCTAAAACAACAACAAAAGTTTGCATGTGGCCTTCAAGAGGTTTCTGCCCGACGGCAATGTTCCATGCAGAGAGGAACGATGTTGTTTTGACGTTTTGAAAATGACAGCAGCCAATAAGTTGCTATAAGTGTGGCTCAGAACGACGTTCATTAGCACGGCTGATAAGCACTGCTTCATCAGAGACACGCAGCTATCATTGTAGAGAACAATGTCATTAAGATCTTATCTGGGATTATAAGTCTCTTTTTGTCTGGTTCAACCCACACCGCTCTGAGTCCTCTGAGAGAGGGGGAGAGAGAGAGAGAGAGAGAGAGAGAGAGAGAGAGAGAGAGAGAGAGAGAGAGAGAGAGAGGGGGGGGGGGGGGGGGGGGGGAGAAAGAGAGAGAGGGGGGGGGGGGGGGGGAGAGAGACTTCAAACTCATACAAACATATCACACACGCTCGCACACTCACACGCACCCATACACGCACACGCCTGCACTTGCTATATAATGCAATGATTTTTTTGCGATTTCATTTTTTGGTTCTCAGGCAGGTTTTTGGTTTCTTGAAGTGCATACTTGAATGCAGACTGGCTGAGTGTGTTTACCCCAGATTATCTTCCCCATACAGGAGCCAGACAGTACTGTGTGTGTGTGTGTGTGTGTGTGTGTGTGTGTGTGTGTGTGTGTGTGTGTGTGTGTGTGTGTGTGTGTGTGTGTGTGTGTGTGTGTGTGTGTGTGTGTGTGTGTGTCTCCTCTGCAACTATCGATATATCTATATATATATTACAATAATTGAACAACGGCCAAAATAAATTTCAGTCGACTAAATCAACTGGAGATTTAGTTGACTAAAATCGTATGATATTTGGTCAGAAATGTATGAATGAGTGAATGAAATGAATAATACTATACTGTGCGTGACTTGGGGTCAGCTCTTCCCGATGCGAGGCATTCTGTGCTTATAGATCGTCTATTTTCATTATTTTAAATCATTTTTAATATAATAACAAAAAAGGGAAGGTTTTGGACATACCGTACATGGTTCCCACCCGACAACGGCGATATACAACGTTCTTGACGGGACGACATAATAATGGCAGCACTAAACTTCCTTCAGTGAGCCGCTACATGAAACAACACAAGAAATGAACAGTTGTGTTGTGGTTAATGTGGGATCACACACACACACACACACACACACACACACACACACACACACACACACACACACACACACACACACACACACACACACACACACACACACACACACACACACACACTCTAACATTTGGAATGCTGCCAAGATGATGAATCCCTCCAGTGATCATGTTGTGGATTGTAATATAGTCCAACGGCTATGCGAAAAATCTTTGTGATAAAGGCATGACATTTGGCAATAGGGCCATCAGGATTTATCCATTGTATAGGCTATTTTATGTATAAATAAACAAATATTATATTTTTTCAAGTTCATCTTAAATCACTTACTACCAATAACAAGATATGACAGATTTCTTCCATCCATCTATCCATCCATCTTCAACCGATTATCCGGAATCGAGTCGCGGGGGTAACGGTTCCAACTGAGATTTCCAGAGTTCCTTATCCCGAGCAACTTCCTCCACTCCCTCCGGGGGTATACCGAGGCGTTCCCAAGCCAGGTTGGAGAATAAGCCCATTCCCTAGAAGTGTTACTGAAAATAGTTAGTAAAGTTAGTAAAGAAACTGCCAGCTTATTGTGTCTAAAAAGACATATTTAGCAACTTGTACGCATGCACTCCACTGAAATCAATATCACTATAACGATAGAAAGCAGCAAAACATTTGAACACTCAACTTTTCTTTTCTCTAATTATACAACCAAAAATAAGAAATGCTTACAATTTTAGGTTTTAGGCATTTTAGAAAATGTTTTTAGAGAATTTGTTTTGTGATATACCACAATGACTGAAAAGTCACTTGCACTAGTCTGTAATTATTTTTGCAGGAAATAAGAAGTGAATAAGGCAGCAACCTTGCCAGGTGTGGTATTCATAAAGGTTCTGCGTGTAGAGAACAGATTGTTCGCGAGAGCCTCGGGGGGATTTGAATGCAAATGAACGCAGGAGGAAAAAACATGGTCTTGTTCCCGGGAAGTCAAGTTCCCAGGCATGGTTGTTGCACTCATTATTTAGATTGTTGTCACAATTCACAATGGTGTTTACATACTTTACACGAAGTCCGAAGGGGATTCAGACAATAATAGAAATAACAGCATCAATATCTTAGGGCGTTTGATGGACAAAGGGCTGGGACGTACTTTAAAGTCGAGTACATTTAAAAAAAATGTTAATCTCGAGTCCAACGAAGCTCAGACCGCGAACAGTGGGATTTGTGCTAAAGCACATACTGTATTTGTAACACTCGATATATATATATATTTTTTTTGTCTCAAAATATTTTCAGATGGGAGACTCAAGTACTGCACTTAAGGTAATTTTGAGGGACTTTTACTTTACTGGACGGAGTGTATCACATTTTCAGTATAGGCCCCCCAGACATCACAGTGACATAATGCCGATGCCTATACTCACCCTCTGTAACAATGTAGGCGCTATGTAGCATTGGGAGCGTTTGCTCATTGGGAAGATGCATTTGCATGTCGCTGCGCGAGCGAGGAGCTAAATTGGCAAGCGACGTCGCAAATGCATCTTCCCAATGAGCAAACGCTCCCGACGCTACATAGCGCCCACATTGTTACAGAGATCGCAAATGCATCGTGCTGTTAGGGCCTACTTTACTCCACTACATCTGAGGCAAATATACAGTCTCCACTAAAATTATTTGAAAACGTTTTTTAAAAGAAATTTTGTTTATTATTAATCAATTTCGATAATCATTTCGATTTGAAAATAGCCGATTTACAAGGGAAAATCGTGCTCTTTCGAACGACCATCATTTCGACTCCACAGAGGTTAGGGTTAGGGTGAGGGTTAGAGTCGGGTGTCGAAAAGAGGACATGTAGTAACAGCGGCACGCTCCCGATTTACAAGCTCACACATTTTATGACATTTCATAAATTTTAAAACTTGTGAAACAGACTTTCTGCATAATGAGTACTTTCTACTTTTGGTGCTTTATGTACATTTTTAATACCACACTTCAACTTGTAAGGACAAGAGGTGGCTGTTCGTAGCTACAGTGGAGTCAATACTGCTGTATGGGGCTGAGTCATGGTCACAGCACAACAGGACAGCCCTGGATGGAGTCTGCACAAGAATCCTACAAATGGCACTAGGTGTTAGGGCATTCACCAAATATTAGAATATTCGAATATCAAAGTCACTATTCGACGTTGTTCACCGAAGTCGAATATTGCTTTTTTATTTTTTATTTTTTTTATTGTTTTCTCTTTAAAAAAATATATAGTTCATAAAGCTTGGCTAGTTAGGAAGTCATAAGAATGAGATTTGTATGCCCCTGAATTTGTTAATTCTCTATACCAGGGGTTCTCAAACCTTTTTAGGCCATGACCTCCAAAATAAACATATTTGAACTGGGGACCCCCACCCTGACAACAAGCACTTGGAATTGTAGGTATTACATTTAATGTGACTCGGTTCCGCAGATAAATATTGTGAAAATGGCAGATCTACATGCTCACAACGCCTCGCAACGCGAGGCGTTGTGAGCATGTAGATCAGCTATTTTCACAATGTTCGCCTCTTGCTTACTTAATATTTGACAGTTTGGCCAGTCCTGTCGAATATTCGACTATTCGAATACTTTGAGGTCGAATAATTCGAATACTAAAAATCACTATTCGTGAATGCCCTACTAGGTGTCACATAGACGGATCAAATCAGAAATGTGCTCTTCTATGGGGATCTACAGTACCACAGGTCACAGACAAAGTCAGAGAGAGAAGGATGAGGCTGTCAGGGCACTGCGTCAGCAGACACCCAGAACTAGAGGCAAGCAAACTAACTCTATGGGAGCCAACCCGGAGCAAAGCCAGGAAAAGGCGAGAAGCGCAACACCTACTTAGACAGCTTATCTAACAACACTGTAGAGCTCAAGACCCTGTAATAGGAGAGTGTGGAGGGCAGCCGCCGGCAGCGATCCAGGAGTCCTGAGTTTGTTGGCTATATAGACCACACTCTCGCATCGCAATCGCACTTCTACAGTACTTGTAGTATTTCTAGTATAGCCTACTTTTTCCACCACTGTTCAATTGGGGGGGTCTTGGCATGGTGAGGTATGAGAAACACGTCTTATACCCTGTGAAGCCACACATTATAATGGTGCCAATGATGCGTGGTACAGTATACAGTGTTTATCCAGTAATGCTGATTACACTTTCCGCCGCGCGTTCTGATTGAAAATGTGATGAAAGTGCAAAGTGTCAGGTGCTACGCTTTTAATGAGCTGCCACTGCGGTGCTGACTAACGTGGCTTTGTGTTTGAGACTTTGGAAGCGAGTTATTTTTGTGCTTAACTTGGTGCTTTTGTATGTTTGTGCTGGACTGGAAATGTGAACGTGTTTGTCTGCAGAATGAGAACTTCCAGGCTGCAGGTTGCAGGCAATCTACATAGTACAGACAAAGTATAGCCATCCCCCGGGTACTTGAGTCAAATATTGGTCAAATCTTACGCAACTGCATGTGAGAGTTGCTAGGTCACATTTGTACTTGAGCTAAAGTGCTGGAGTTCTTGCTTTTAAAAGTGTGTTCAAGGGTACACATGCTTTTAACACTAGTCAAGTACAAATTACTTTCTTTTTTAATATCGGTGCATTGCTGTTTTGAACTGTTGAATTTCTATTCACCCATGAAAAGGAAAAGAGATTCAGAAATCGTCAACAACAACAAAAAGAGTGAAAATGGCAGTTCTACAAGCTATGTGCCAGGGTGCCTGGGCTTGAATCAGAGGATTGCAGCTCTAACCCATTATAGTGTGGGGATTTAAGGGGAGCTAATGCTAATTTCGTGCAATTTTGTCTTAAAGCGCAAAATTTTGCACAGATGTAGCCCAGGGCTTGCTCTAATGATTTAGCTAGGGCGCCCGAGTCTGCGACCTTCGGGGTCGCCACAGCGGCCAAATCAAGTTGGGCTCCCATTGACTTTCTATACAGGAGGAAAATACCCAGAAGAAAAAAAAAATTCTGGGTATTTAAGGAGGATCTGAGGGGTCTAACTAGGGGTTTGTCATGATGCTGAATCCATTGCAGGCATTTGTTTTGCACAAAAAACATTCTGTGGGCTAGAAATGGCCTCAGAAAACAATACACGTATGGGTGAGTATTCATGTTAGTCGGAGGCCTTAGGGTTTTCTTTTCTCGTGCTAATCAGTCTAAAAGTGCAAGATTTTGCACAGATGTAGCCCAGGGCATGCTCTAATGATTGAGCTAGGGCGCCCGAGTCTGCGACATTCGGGGTCGCCACAGCGGCCAAATCAAGTTGGGCTCCCATCGGTTTAGTGATGAAAAGTGATGAGTCATCACTTTTCAGAGTTTTGTGGGTGTTTTCTGGAGCTGTGGCGACCCCGAAGGTCGCCGACTCGGGCGCCCTAGCTAAATCATTAGAGCATGCCCTGGGCTACATCTGTGCAAAATTTTGCGCTTTAAGACAAAATTGCACGAAATTAGCATTAGCTCCCCTTAAATCCCCACACTATTACAATCGGGAAAGCATCTGTGTCATTTTAGATTTGAGATAAAAATCACAATTTATTTTGTCTATTCATTCATTCACAACGCCTCGCACCACGAGGCGTTGTGTGCTTGTAGATCGGCTGTTTTCACTAGTTTAAATCATTTTTAAAATGATAAATGCAAAACGACCCGACAACGACGATATCTGAACTGTCACTGGAGTAGCGGGAACGTCACCGTTGCCCCCTGCAATGTTGTGGCCCTCGGCTTGGTACCCTAGACATAATTTGGCGCTTGTGGAAAACTAATTGGGGAACCCTGGACTAGTACATATCATTTAGCGGTCCTTGACCCTTGAAAAGTTTGAGCACCACTGATAGAGCAGCACAAGTTTCTCCAAAAACTGTTGGGATTTGGAAGACATGTTTACAATCGATCAGTTGCGAGTGCAAGGTCGATGCGAGGTCAGCGATCTCCACTGAGAAGGTTGTAAAATTCGAAATTGTCAATATATTTAGACTTGGCTTTAGTTATCGTAGCTTGGTTTAGATTTATTTATTTAGTTTTTGTCAGTGAAAAAAGATAGTCAACGAACATTTTTAGTGTAGTTTCCCTCACAGTAGTATGTGTCTGACTTTATTCCTTCCATCCATCTTTCCAGATAAACCTTATTTTGCTGCGCTCCTCCCACAGTGTTGGTGGCACACACTTAGGCCATAATGATAAATTGACCAGCTTCATCAGGACACGTCTGGGTGGGTTTTTCTCCATTGACTTGAATGGGGCAATGCTAAATTAAACTTTTTTTCCAAATATGGAGATGACTGACATCATAGATGTCTGACGTCATAAACCACACGAGACTGACACAGTATGTCCCATATATGAGCATTCCAATACATGGGCTTAAAGGAGTAGTTCACCCTCAAGATGACTTTTTTTTCCCCTAACGATTAGACCTACTTAACTCACGCCATGGAGACTTGAGTTCAATAATATTGTTTGTGTATGTGTCGCATTCCTAAGAAATAAATATTATAGTAAATTTACCACCATTGATTCCGGTGGTCCGGGGTACATTTATCATAATCAAATTGTTGTCTTAGGAATGCAAAAAATAAAAAATAAAAAAATATATATATATATATTGAACTGAAGTCTCTCTTTGAATATTGTCTTTTTTAATAATTTGTTAGTGAATGAATTTTCTCCATGACTTGAAAGGTGGAAAATTCAAATAGTAAGACGTAATTCATTTGCAAGTGTGACTTGCGTCACGGCAACAACCGCACTTGCAATTTCCAGTTGTAGTCGACGTAATTAACACTAGACTGGTGTGCAGGTATGTTTATGTAGAAATGAAAAGTGAATAAGGCAGCAGCCTTTGCCAGGTGTGATTCTCATAAAGGATCCAAGCAGATGGGGTAGTAGTGCACTAGCGACCAAAATAGCCATCACCGTCCACTACCTCGCTCCAAACCTGACCACAACAACATTGACCAGTCCAACTACGTCCGCCACAAATTGACGTCCCCCTGGTCCCAGCTCCCAAAACAATAGTTCCACCCCACCTCCTAGTCCATCTCTCCTCGGGCTCGGACCACTATACACACTCTCAATTCCTGATCCTAACACAACTAATAACTTAATAATTAATAATGCTGCTCTCCCAACAAATGCATTAAACAATAATAACGTAACAAGACTGATTTCAGCCCCAGGCTGCCACTATAGGCACAAAAATACCCCATGTCTTCATCCAGTCCATAACTCCTCACCATCCAAACTCTCCATCGCCCCCTACTGGTCGGGAGTGGAATTACATTCACAAATCGCCTCACAAATTAATTCCATCCATGTTAGGATTACTCCTAGGCTGAATAACCCACACATCAAGCGCTCTGTAGTTTCATCACATTTAATATCAATTCCCCCATGCCCCACACTCACTGAGCTTAAGATGAACCCTGTCTCTATCACTCCTCACACTTCCACTAGGTTTGGGCTGCTAAATGTTAGATCTTTAAATAACAAAACGTTCACCTACTGTGATTTCATTAAAGATAATAAGCTAGATTTTTTTATTATAACAGAGTCCTGGTTAAACAGCTCTGACTCTGTACTTCTAGTTCAGTATTATTCAAATTATTCTTTTTTCCATCAACCCAGGATGTCCGGCCGTGCAGGTGGTGGACTAGCGGTTATTCACAAAGATACATTTAAATGCTCCCCAGTAAATATTTCTGTCACGTTTAAATCATTTGAAATGCTGAGCTTTGTGGTTAATGGTAAGGCCCCCTTTTTATGCATTGTCATCTATAGACCCCCCAAAAGTGGGCCCATTTTCCTTGATGAGTTCTCAGAACTATTATCCATAATAACTCCCAAATATGACCATATAGCCGTTCTAGGTGACTTCAACATTCATGTATGCTGCCCCTCACACCCTCTGGCGAAGGATCTTATCACAATCATTGAGTCATTTAACTTTGTCCAGTCAGTCTGTCAACCAACTCATAATAAGGGCCACACTCTTGACCTCCTCCTTTCACTTGGTGTCTCTCCCAGTATATTGGAATTTATATCTTTCCCTAACAATTTAACTGACCATAAGGCCATTATTTTTAACTTGCCCCTCCCCCACATTAACTCAAATATCTGTCTCCCAGTCCGCCTCACTCGCACCATCGACTCTACAACGGCCACCTCATTTGCTGAGATATTTTTGTCATCAGTACCCTCTCCCAATCCCCTCCATAACATAGATAAGCTCATCCACGATTTTGATACTGCTTCTTTAGCCATCCTGGATTCGATAGCACCCCTCAAAGCTGCCAAACCCAAAAATAAATCTTCGCCATGGTTAAATGACCAGACCAGACTCTTAAAGAGACAGTGCAGACAAGCCGAGCGCAAATGGAAATCTGACAATCTCCACATCTCCCTAGACATCCTGAAGACTCTCATGGCTGATTATCAAAGTGCAGTCAAGACGGCAAGATCAGACTATTTCTCCAATATCATCTCAACCAATAGCCATAACCCCAGGACTCTGTTCAAGGTGCTAGACTCAGTCACCAACCCCACCTCCTCTGATACCAACCAACTCTCCCAAGAGAAATGTGTTGAATTCCTCAACTATTTTCTTAGCAAGGTTGAGAACATCAGATCTCATATAATCCCTGACACTAGCTGTGCACCGTTTTCCCCAAACATCTCAGTTTCGTTCAATCAATTCTCACATGTCACCTACCAGTCCCTAGAAAAAACTATCTCCTCAATGAAAGCATCCTCCTGTCAACTGGACCCCATTCCCACCAAAATCCTCAAGGAGGTTTTTCACTCAGTTTCACCCCACATTCTGGCCATTATTAATACATCTCTATCCACTGGCACCTTTCCCTCTGTCTTCAAACATGCCATCATCCAGCCCTTACTCAAGAAACCCAACTTAGATCCATCTGTCCTAAATAACTACAGGCCAATTTCCAAATTATCATTTCTGTCAAAGGTTTTAGAAAAAATCATCTCCTCCCAATTAATCACCTTCATGAATAATAACGACATCTTTGAGCAATTTCAATCTGGATTTAGGGCCCTCCACAGTACAGAAACCGCCCTTATCAAGATAACAAATGATCTCCTACTTTCCATCGATAATGGCGACTGTGCTATCTTAGTTTTACTTGATCTAAGCGCGGCCTTTGACACGGTCGACCACTCCATCATGCTTACATGTTTGGAGCGATGGGTTGGCGTACAGGGATCCGCCCTAGAACTCCTGCGCTCCTATTTATGCAACAGATCCTTTTCAGTAGTCTCAGGGGACACCTCCTCCCACTCTGCCCCTCTCACATGCGGTGTCCCGCAGGGGTCTGTCCTTGGACCCCTGCTCTTCTCTATATACATGCTGGAGCTGGGTCATATCATACGCAAGCACAAGCTCTGCTTCCACTGCTACGCGGATGACTCGCAAATATACATTCCAGTTAAATCCCCGACTAGTGGTAGCTTAGACGGCTTGAGGGCTTGTCTCGCCGACATAAACTCCTGGATGTCACAAAATTTCCTCCAATTGAACACCGACAAGACAGAGATTGTCCTCTTTGGCCCCCCAAACCTCACTAACATCCTAAAAGACGACCTGGGCACTCTATCAAGTGCTGTTAAACCCGTAGCAAAAAGCCTAGGTGTCTTCTTCGACTCAGACCTTACTTTTAATGTCCAAGTTACAAAAACCGTCCAATCTTGTTTTTACCAACTCCGAACAATTGCAAAAATCAAGTCAGTCCTGTCACCTTCAGACCTAGAAAAAGTAATTCACGCATTCATAACCTCCCGTTTGGATTACTGTAATGGACTCTACACCGGCCTAACACACAAAGTAATTTCTCGCCTACAACTTGTACAAAACGCAGCTGCCAGACTCTTGACGAACACAAAAAAACGTGCCCATATCACCCCGGTCTTAGCAACCCTCCACTGGCTTCCCGTAGTTTTTAGAATTGATTTTAAAATTCTTTTATTAGCTTTTAAGGCCCAAAATGGTCTAGCCCCACAATATATCACTGACCTGGTGCCGCCCTATAATCCCTCACGCAGCCTCAGATCCTCTGAGGAGGCCCTCCTGGAGGTCACAAACACACAAAGGGTGACAAAGGGTGATCGGGCGTTTGCCGCACGTGCACCCAAGCTATGGAACGCCCTACCCGTGGCAATCAGGAAAGCTGATTCCTTGGCATCTTTTAAATCACTTTTAAAGACACACCTGTTCAGAAAAGCCTTCCCCTAGATCACCTCATTTGCCTTAAGTGTGTTGTGTGTCCTTATTGCCTGTGTATTTTTATTGCTTAAATTGCCTTAGTTTTTTGATTTTATGTTGTGTGCTTTTATTGCCTGCTCTTAATTGTTTAGTTTCTATGGTTCTTATTGTTTTTCTCCTGTATGCTTCATTTTTATTGTTGTTCAGCACTTTGTAACTTATGTTTTGAAAAGTGCTATATAAATAAAGTTATTATTATTATTATTATTATTATCTGTATGTACAGTAGGGAACAGATTGTTCACGAGAGCCTCAGGGGGATTTGAATACAAATGAACGCAAGTTCCCAGGCATGGTTGTTACTCATTATTTAGATTGTCGTCACAATTCAAAATCCTGTCGACATTCTTGTACGCTAAATCTGAAGGGTTAGAACGGGTACACATTATTGTGTATCGTTATTTTATGCTTTAACTATTGAAAAATAGCAGATATGCAAGCTCACAGCGTGGCACCGAGTGCTTGTAGCTTGTAGATCTGCTATTTTTGAAAAATCGTGAAAATTAGAATTTTGACCCGATTCTATGAGTGTCTTTTGAATCCTTCTAAGGTTTTTTGAAAAACCTATGTTTCTATGTCAGCAATCTGGCTAGCCATCATCAAAGAAAAGGTCCTTTTCACTTAAATTGAGCTCAGCTAGCCTGTTCTTGAGAGACTACTATGTCAGTGGTTCTCGAACCTTTTCATTTGAAGGACCCCCAAAATGATATATATTTGGCCACGGACCCGCATCTCAAAATATTTAGTTCCAGGGACCACCCAGAAGTAAAATTTGAGTTACAAACTTTCGCTTTGAAAATACATATATTCAAAGATTTGCACACATTTTCACAACTTTTTCAAAAATAGCAGATCTACAAGCTCGCATGTGAGCTTCAATAATTCTAGGCCTAAATGGGTTAAGCCAAAATACTGCACCCCGATACTAGTACAAATAACAGCATCAATATCTTAGGCCTTATAACGGGCAAAGGGCTCTGATGTGGCGTACAGTAATTGTTTCCTGGGCAAACATCAGCCGTTGAAAGGTTAGTGTCTGGTGAATGTGTTTAAAAGCAGTTCCAGCACAAGATGAGACACTGTCTGCCTGGATACTATAAGTGCAATTTGTTGTAAACACGCAAAGGAATAGGGCTGGGCAATTACCCAAAAAATATAATGAAACTAATCGACATGAGAAAAATATAATGGTGTTTTATAATTGACTAAATAAGTAGTTTTCAACCCTATTCATATCTAGGTCCATTAATTTTCATTCAACATTTGAGGCACGGACCACCGTTTGATGAGATTTAGCCTCACAGACGCAAAACTTAGAATTAGCCAGGGACCCACAAGCCCAAAAGCTCAAGGAATAGGGTAGGTAGGACCTGTGATTTTCTGCCGTACTTTTTATTTCTGTTTTATCTATAAGTTTGGTTATTAAAGTCCACAGAATGAGAGGCCTGCTCTGCCGGAAACATTGCGAAAGAAAGTTATGGCCATTTGTATATTCACTGTCCCATTGACTCCACCAGAAATATTTAAAAAATAAAAACAATCTGCTTTAAGTACCATGTGAGGGGTCAAACTAGGGGTTCTTCATGATTCTGAATCCATTGCAAGCATTTGTTTTGCATGAAAAACATTCCTTGGGTTAACTTTCGGCAGCCCAAAACTGTGAAAAGTGGAAAAAAGTGATGACTCATCACTTTTCACAGTTTTGGGGAGCCGAAATCTAGCCCAAGGAATGTTTTTCATGCAAAACAATAATGAAGAACCCCTAGTTTGACCCCTCACATGCTACTTAAAGCAGACTTGTTTTTCTTTTTAAAAATATTTCTAGTGGAGTCAATGGGACAGTGAATATACAAATGGCCATAACTTTTTTTCGCGATGTTTCCGGCAGAGCAGGCCTCTCATTCTGTGGACCTTAATGACCAAACTAATAGATAAAACAGAAATAAAAAGTACGGCAGAAAATCACAGGTCCCCTCCCATTTGGGTGACTGGGTCCCCGGCTAAATATTTTGTTATCGTTGGGTAAGATTTTGTGCACAATTACATGCTGTATTGATGTGGGAAAGGAGAGATAACAGGCAAACATTGATCAAAATAACAATTCTTCTATGTTCTATAATTGTGTAGACTTCTTGTCTATTAATTAAGTAATGCAGATGGTTAAACAATAATTTAACTCTTGAGAGCGTCCGCAATTCAAATGAGTGTAAACCAAACACGGGTCTTCAACGTTTTCAGGCCAAGGACCCCTTAGTTGAGAGAGAGATGAAGCAGGGACCCAACTTTTTCACAGATTCCATAATGGTTTCATTGTGTGACA
Source organism: Nannobrachium achirus (assembly GCF_963921795.1). Classification (NCBI taxonomy): domain Eukaryota; kingdom Metazoa; phylum Chordata; class Actinopteri; order Myctophiformes; family Myctophidae; genus Nannobrachium; species Nannobrachium achirus. Next base: position 56,710,267 of record NC_137832.1, read on the forward strand.
GCACGATCATCAGTGTATTTTGGATTCATGTCAATTTGTGTTTTCAGATGCGTATTTAACCACTTGAACCGTCTATACTTAATAAACCTGACATTCTTTTCCCCCTCTACGCCAAACCTCTTTGCCGAACATAGCCGATCTACAAGCTCACAACACCTTGCAGCGCGAGGCTTGTGAGCTTGTAGTAGATCTGCTATTTTTGCCTAAAGTTCTCAGAATATGTACGCTATAGGATATATATTTTCACTATATTTATTTGTTTTTATCGAATAATCATCCATTGCAGTCGAGGCAAAAGTTTGAAATCATGATATTGATTCGGAGGACACTCAATCTCTCCGTCTCCTCTGCAAAACAGCTCCAGACTGCGTCCCTCCCCTCTCCATCCCGGGGTGACCTCGGTACAATTTGTCAAGCCATTTCATGGCATCACACACACAGGCCCCCCCGCAGACAGCTATCATTGTCCTGGACATACACACAAGCTCACGGTTTGGTGGCTTTGGTCTATCCACGGTGCATGGTGGAAAAAGTCCTACATTTCTTTTACTTAAGTAAAAGTATCAATACTGCAACGTAGATCTGTTACAGTAGGCTACTCTGTTACAAGTAATAGTCCGGAATTCAAAATGTATCTGAGTGAAAGTACAAAATTCAAAATATACTTAAATCATCAAAAGTGAAGAATGTCACATTTCACCAGATCAAAATGTATAAAGCATCTTTTGAAAATAGCCTCACAATTGTGACCTTGTAGATTTGTAAAAATCAGTAACAATCAAAATCTACAAAGTAACGGTAATAAATGTAGTGGTGTAAAAGTACAATATTTTCCTCTGAGATGTAGTGGAGTATAGGAGTAAAAGTATAGAGAAATGGAAATACTCCAGTTATGTAAAAGTACCTCAAAATGTTTCCTTATGTAATCGTAGGCCTACTTAGCTACTTTACACCTGCACTAGCCTCCACCAAGAGCTATAATTTTCCTGGACATACATGCACACCAGCTCACACGGCTTTGGTCCAACCACGCGGCCAGATTTGCTGCGGCTGAAATGCTCGGTGACCTGATACGCCACGGGACACGCAGGCTACCGAGCCTTTCTGGCCAGCATAATTGGCCGGTAAATTCGACCCACGCCGTGCTCCGGACCATCAGGCTCCATTGTGTTGGAGAGTGCCACGGTTCTAAAAATGTCTCATGGCTCACGGATGCGTGGATGCCTCGTGATTTATATTCCCGGGACGTGCTGTGCGTCGTGCCGCGCCGCCGAGAATAGCCAACATACAAGCTCACGACGCGCTGCGTCCCGCCAAACATTAGATTATTTGTCACCGACCACATAAGGCACGCTAACGGGCTTTACATAACAGACGTGCGCGCACATACTGGCACACACATACTGTACATTCATTTGAATAGAATAAAATGGAAGGAATAGACAAAACCGTATTTCTTAGGGCAGATATGACACTCGAACTCGGATGGCTCCACGCCAGCAGGGTACACAGGCGTCCGCAATAATGGAATAATCCAATATAAATTTAAAGGGATATTACACTTTCAAAAAACTTTTTGTCATTGTATGGTCTAATCAGGCTTGTATGAACACCCTGAACAGTTTTTAGTTTTCTTCATTCAGTATTTAGATATTTGATGTAAAAGTTATCTGGCCCTCCAGGCCCAGGGCCTCTCCCCACACACACTCATTGTAACTTCAAACTCCATTTTAACCATGATAGATTCATTAAAAATACCCATTATTTTTTCTGGTGACTCAAACTACCCTCCTAATACGTGAGCAGGCCGTGTTTTTTCCATAACGTTTTTCATGTATTTTTTATAATTCTTTGTGAAAATGGAAAAAATTAAATACAATAAAAATATATAAAAAATACATGAAAAACGTTATGGAAAAAACACGGCCTGCTCACGTACTAGGGGGGTATTATGAGTCACCAGAAAAAATAATGGGTATTTTTAATGAATCTATCATGGTTAAAATGGAGTTTGAAGTTACATTGAGTGTGTGTGGGGAGAGGCATGGGCGTGTCGGGCCTGGTAACTTTTACATCAAATATCTAAATACTGAATGAAGAAAATTAAAAACTGTTCAGGGTGTTCATACAAGCCTGATTAGACCATACAATGACAAAAAGTGTTTTTGAAAGTGGAATATCCCTTTAAGTTCATTTATACGTTATGAATTATCAATAAGCAAGCAATCAAGAAAGGCTGCAGACGTTGGCAGCCAATGCTGGTGCTCAATGCTGGTGCTCACAGGCCTAATACTGAGGCCTACCTAACACACACACACACACACACACACACACACACACACACACACACACACACACACACACACACACACACACACACACACACACACACACACAGGTATGCGTAGCATGGATTTAAATGAAAATATTGAAGCATCAACCCTACCTTCAATAGGGATGGGACGATAAGCGATATTATCGTTTATCGTGATTTTTTGAAAAAATATATATATATTTTTTTACTCTACCAAATCTCTTTTCCAAAAAATAGCCAATCTACAAGCTCACAACGTGTTGCGGTGCGACACGTTGTGAGCTTGTAGATCTGCTATTTTTGGGCAATATGTTCCGCCCCAGGATAATGGGTGTTGGGGATATTTTGATTATCGCAATAATATCGTAAATCGTGATTTCTTTGGTCACAATAATCGTGATATGAAATGTTCATATCGTATCGTCCCATCTCTACCTTCACATTTCACTCCATGTGTGCAGTTCTCACATGCTGTCTGTGACTCGCTGATGAATTTGTTACCATACATCTTTCAGTCACTTTCAGAAATACAGTCTATTTGGTTTCAACACCACTTTGTACCATTCAGTCATTTGACAGACACTTGTAGTGAAAAAGGGTGGGCAGTAGTGTGCTTCAGGTGATATCTAAAGACAAAGAATCCAACTCTATTTCGACCATCGGCAAAAAAGAATATTATTTCTAATCCAGCGATCCAAAGTGATGAGCCTCTATTAGCTTTTGTGAGTATCCACCTGTTTCCGCAAGACTTTACTGTAGCATTATCTGCGGGACATTTCCGGTTAACAGCAGACATACAAGCTCACGTCGCGTCGCAGATGCAACCGTTGTGAGCTTGTAGATCACCGCTCGCCTTCTGCGCAATGCACGATGGGATGTTGGAAAGTTGTGGATAGTGATGAGCCCAATTGTTAACACTATACCTGTTATGCCAGCACGCTACTCCAGCGCCCCCCAGGGGTTCCCTCTCGTTTTTCCCCTTCTCCAGAGTTTCTCCTGCGTTCCCCCCACCTGTTTTCCACTGACATTGATTATTGACTCCTCCCAGTCACAGCTGCGGGCTGTTGAACTAATTATTGAACCTTTATATTGTATCCTGTGATTTTTGTCCTGTGCTCGCTCATTGTTTCCTGACTACTGATCCTCACCAGTACCAGCCTTGTGTTATCTCTCCCCTCGGGTTTGTTGTTCCTTGTTTAGCCCTGTGTGGCTACGTTTATTTCTTAAGACTTTAGCGTTGTGGATTCCGCCTCAGTGTTAAGGTGTTTTTGTTACTTCCTTTGCATTCCCGTTGAGGGAGAATAATTTAGTTTAGCTCACTCTCGTTCTCGACACTCAGTAAAGTTATTCTGTTTTACAACCAGTTCTGTGTCCTTGCATTCTGATTCCACGCTCACGGTCACTGGTTCCTAACAATACCGTCAGCCTCTCAATAGCCTCACACCCTGGCTCACCAGGATCAAGATTCCCCGGGTCTTGTTTCCATTGTGGTCCATTATACTCCGTCACTAACACATACAATGCATACATTGCATAACGGTAAAAGTAGCAGTAGCAGAGAAAATATATATCCTTACAGAGAAAGCATAGGGAGGGAGAGGTGGTCGGGATCTAAGGCCCCATATACACCAAGACAAAACACACGTGCAAAAGTGTCTACATGAATCTGAGAATGCAACAAAACCACAGAAAATGCTGTCGTACATATGCCCGGCCTGTGAGTCGTGCTGTAAAACTGCCACAAAGCATCAAAAAGAGAACGATGTAATTTTTTTGCCTTTCTTTTTATTATGTCCACTCGTTGCTGACAGAGGTAGTGTGGGAGTCATTAGTATAGTTTGCTGTAAAAGCTGATTGATTCACTCTGGGAGCCGATTTCAAAGATGTGCATCTTCGGGCACCCAGGACGCCGTCTATGTGTGGCAGAAAGGTCTAAACGATAAAGAACCAGCACAGAATCAACCAAATTAGTTTTTGTCGGGACGCCGCCTAAGAAGTTGCAATTTGAGGTGATGTTAGGTTATACTATAGTTTTAAGTGTGCATATGGGGAGTCGAGAGCTAGCTGTTGGAACAGTTGTGGCGATAGCGGGGAAATCTCGCTCTTTCGAACGACCGTCATTTCGACAAAGGAATGTTGGGAGGGTTAGCGACTCACCCCACGGAGGTTAGGTTTAGGGTAAGATGACACGTAGTAACAGCGAAACGCTCCTGGCGATAGCCTGGCTCTGGGCTGGCATGCTGCCAGCACCACCAGTCACGGTTAGCCAGGTCATCACCGGCTTTAGTGGACCTGGCATGCAGGCAAAAACATATCTGTTGGAGTTCCATGATCCCTCAAGCCTTAAAACCTCCTTTACGTCCCTTTTTTAGATTGTTTGTATCTTGTGAAGAAACAGTCCTGTCATATGTGTACTGCAGTTCTACCAGAGACCTGTAGAATCCACGTTGGCAGTGGCCGCCCCCCAGGTGATAATTGGCCGGCGGGGGTGGCTGGGAGGGTTGGTACTGCATGGGGGACATTAGACTGACATTGCTTTTGATTTGAAGGTTTAAAATGCACCCCCACTGAAACGGTCCCCCGTGCCTGCCTGGGCTGGCCAATTAAAATCACACAGCAAATTTATTTGATTTGATTTGATTGTATCTGATTTGATTTGATTTATTAGCGTAGCTTCCGACTCAGCCCACTGGGAAAATATCCAGCTGTCCAGATGCCCAGTCCGCCCCTGGGTGAGCTTGTAGATTAGCAATTTTTTCGTTGCGTGGCACCATTGCACAACCAAGTATAAATCACCCCAGGTTGCTAATGTAAAATACATAAATTGGCAAATATAAAATGCCCTCTACTGCAGCACAGCACTGTGGGTTATTATTGGCTACGGTTGAACCCATTGATATCTTTCGCCTGCCTAGAGGGCGTTGAGTCTGGCCAGAGCAAAGCGTGTCTCATCCATTGCGTTATGCTGTGTTTGACCTTTGCGCTGCAGCCACTTCCTCCACACTTACACCGATTTGCAAACTGAGAGCGCACCTTCAGGACTTCACATATCATCACAGGGCTGGGCTGCTTCAGTGGAACAGGATCTGAAGGTCTGGAGGGCGCTTGGCCTGCAATGCCCTGCATGCAAGAACAAGTAGACTGAAGAACAGTTTCCTACCCCAGGCTGTAACTTAAGACTGCTAAGTGTATGAAATGAACATTTTTGTGGTGTTACGGCCTTGTATGTTGACCGTGGTTCTCTTCAAACTGTTTTTTAACTTTTAGATAAGTGTATTCGTTATTTATGTACTGTTTTTAATTCTGTGTATTATGGAGTAGGGGTGGGCGATATGGAAACATACAATATCACAATATTTTCCCAAGCTGTATCACGATACACGATTTCATCACGATTCTTTTTCACGTTGGTTTTGATGGTTCTTTTTCAAGTTACTTGACAAAAACTAGACTCACTGGGTTCCTTTTACAAGTATGTAACTCTGACAGTATACAAATGAAACCAAATGGACCCGTATTGGTTTCATTTGTATACTGTCAGAGTTAAGTGGAGACCTTGACATTTTAAAGTTTGAGAACTACTGATTTAGACCAAAATGCAGGTTTAAATTGAATTCTGCAATGAATCTCTGTATTAACGATTAAACAGGATTTCTTACAAGGCTCCCTCAAGTGTATCACAATATACGATATCTCTGAAAAGGCATATAGTGGAGATATTGTACACCCCTATTATGGAGCACCCCCAATCTTTTCACAGTGCACATACTTGCACATCCTTGTGACAATAAACATCTTGAATCTTGACTAATGGGTAGAGCAGAGTGAGGATATCTGACATGGGAGATGATCTCGATGATTGTAGCTACAGTGGAGTCAGTGCTGTATGGGATCTACAAGCTACAAGCTCACTACTTGTTTGGGGGCAAAAAGACAATGTTTGAAAATGTTCGTCTATCATAATAATTGATTGCGTAAAATAAAATTAACGATTGCGTGGAATAAAAGGCTTATCTAAATTATAGTTGGGGACAATCTGCATAAAACAACTGAATTTAAGGGTAAATGTGAACACTAGGCGGATGGCGATTTCCATCCCCTGACGACCCAAATGACGCCCTAGGATCTAGGCATAGGCAAGGGGGGGCAATGCCCCCCTAGATGCCCTGTCTGCCCCATCAAACATGATGGCATACAAAAATCAAAAATTTCAAAAATAGTAAACTATTTGAAATGTTATGCTACAACTATAAGTAGATGGATAGATAAACTGACAAGATATTAGGGAGAGAGAGAGAGAGAGAGAGAGAGAGAGAGATGTGTAAGACTTGTTTGTATTGCCAAGTGTATTGTATTGCCAAGTGTGCCAAAATGCTTAGTTTTCTATGCATTTCAGGTGTTTTAGGGGGTTTGTCCCCCTATCATTTCTTCCTGCCCCACCTAGTGCTAAAGGCTAGATCCGGCCCTGCACCCTTGACAGCAGGAAAGGACTGGAGTCTACAAAGTAATCTATGGGGACCCATAGTACCACGGGTCACAGACAAGGTTGAGAGAAGGATGTGGCTGGCAGTGGCCAGGGCACTGCATCAGGCACTCGGAACTAGAGGCAAGCAAACTTGACACTGGGATGCCAACCCAGGGCACAGCCCCCCAGTGTACGTAGACACACTGTCGCACAACAGCAGAGCTAACGGCACTGCAGAGGCAAATTTAGATTTTTTTTTAGCCTTTTGAATAAAATGTCATTTGGTTTTAGTCATACTGCAATCATCTGAAATATTCTACAGTTGATTTGGTCAACAAAAAAATATATATTGCCGGGCCTTGATGGCATGGCTGATTTTACACTTGGCAGCATGCTGAAAATAGACGGTCTACATTCTACAAGCTCACTCTGCGACATGTTGTGAGCTTGTAGATCTGCTATTCGTCAGTAGTCTGGGATCATTTCACTTTTCGGGGTTGTAACCGGTCTGGAGCGGAAACCACAACGCGTCATGTTGTAGTACTCAAAGGACTACAATTTGCCGAAAAGATCAAACCGGATTCAGTTTTAACCCAAAATATTCCCCTGCGCTCAAGGACATACTTTTAGGGCCTGCCTAATAAACTCCTTGATGCGGAGTAGTTTTGCTTTTGAAAAATTTGTTTGGTATATGCATCTTTTAGTCCAACTGTTAGCGACTGGCAAGACAACACTAGGCTACTCAAGCATTTTAAAAGGGATTGGGGCCGCTTCTTCTAGTGGTTTCCGTGCTTTAGGCGTAAACCAAACGGCCTGTTGTGAACGAACGAACACCAGGCTTTCTCCCAGAAAGCCTGGTAGGCGAGGTTAATTCGTCAGTGAGAAAAGGTAGACGACGAACATCTTCCGTCATAGTTTTGAGAAACGACTGCAGAGCTCAAGACCTGCCGCTAGACAGGTGTGTGGAGGGCCGCGATCCAGGAGGGGGTGTGGGGGTGTGAGGTATAACAATAGGCATGGGAACCAGCGCTTCTCACAGTATAGGATGCTGTTGATAAGTGTTATTGATTCTCTGTCAGGAGGCTGCAGAGATAATATGCATCTGAACACCCTGTTCATTTCAAAAGCAGAATTGACTTTTCCTATGAGCGTTTGCCGTGCTGCTGCTGCCGTGGGAGGCATCGGAGGTGTTGTTGCTGTTGTTTTGCTGCTGTGGCGTGTGTGTGTGTGTGTGTGTGTGTGTGTGTGTGTGTGTGTGTGTGTGTGTGTGTGTGTGTGTGTGTGTGTGTGTGTTCATATCTTTCTTCATGTACCCCCGTCCTCCCCCCGCACCCTGGCGCTTCAAATTCAGCAATGTGCTTATCGCGCTCTATTTTTGTATACTGTATATATATCTATGTTTTTTACAACGTTCCAGCGGGTGCCGGAGAACAATTACATCTAGTATCTGGGAGCAAGCGTAACGTTTGAATTTTAATGCACCTTAAACATGCCATTGACAGAATCTTTTTTTACAGTGTGTTACGGTCTCACACAGTGTGAATATGGTAAGTTTCAACCTGTCCAATACACTCCTCAAACGGGCAGTGATAAAAATATATATATATAAATAAATAAACACTGTGAATAAGATAACGGCATGTCGTCCCGTGGCCTGGATCCCTGCTTTTTTAATCCAGCACACATCTGCATACCGTTGCTGTCGGCCATGAAGACAGTGGTGGAAAAAGTACTCACTTTTTTTTTTTTTTTTCTTAAGTAAAAGCATCAATACTCCAATGTAGAAAAGCTATCATAAAATAATAAAAATCCTTTGAAAATAGGAGATCTATACAAGCTCCGTAGATCGTCTATTTTCAAATGGCCGAAATGTAAAACTTGACTTCGGTCCATTTTTTGTCTGTTTTATAGATTTTCTTTTATCGTTGATTAGTCGCACCTTTACAACGAGGTACAGCTTGTAAGCATCAGGCATTCGTGGAATGAGCACACAGCCAAATGGGTAGTGCCGACCAAAGATTTGCCAAAATGGCCTATAATACGGTTTTGCAGGCATTCACTCTCGTTTTGGGCTTCAAGTGCTGGCAGGTGTGTGCCAGTCACAGGGGTGTGCTGGGGACAGGGACGTGCAGAGAATGTTAGAGAGGCAGGGGCTGGAATTTCCAAAAGGGCCTTTTGGTGGAAGCACCGATAGCAGACCTCCAAGCTTGGAGGTCGGCTAATTAAAATAAAGTGTGTGAAACCACACTGAACTAAGCATAACCAAGTGAATACTGGAGATGTGGCATAACTGCATGGATTTCTACACAGAGAGGGCAATTATTTCAACATAAGATGCTGCATTCAAGTTAAGGAGAGTTTTGACAAGCAATTCTATTGAATTCTATTGCCTTCACTTCAGGTATGGCATTTGCATTCTTTCACCATAGTAAAATGTGCATTTATGGTCTGGAAAGGGCAGTTTTTACAGACATATAAAAGGGCAGGGGCTCAAGCCCCCTTTGATGTCTTTGTGTGCATGTGCACGCCACCTTTGACTCCGGTGACTTTCAGAACTAGGCCAGATCAATATGGGGATGATCTTGACGTCATTAGCAGGACGTCATATGGACTATAGGATTATTCTTATTGTTTGTTGAAATTTGTATTGTTAGTTGAAATATGAGCATGTAAGGTTATATTCTGGGACATATCTGACAAGTTATGATATTTATCTGGCCTCGATCAGACCCTCGCTGATTAATCCAGGACGTCCGTTTTCGTGGGCAGGATTTATGTTAGGTTGAAATCAGATGATATTCTTGGCCATGCAGATTCGACTAGTCCTGGTTTGACTTGATAGGCCCCAATCGAGACGTCACTGAATGGTCCAGGTCCTGACCGTGCTTCATGCTGGGAGTGGTTATGGATTATGAGCTCCGGCGTCTTATCAGTGAGATGGAAGCACCTGCAGCTGCATAATGATACTGGTGCATGCTGGGAGCTCAGACGCATGGAGGCTGCGTGTGCGTATAGCTCAAGGCCCGCGCTGCTAGATGGATCTGTCAAGCTTAGCATGTGCACGCACGTAAGCGTGCACACGCACGCACGCACGCACGCACGCACGCACGCACGCACGCACGCACACACACACACACACACACACACACAATGTAGGCCTACCATTTACACAAACACACACACACACACACACACACACACACACACACAGAGAGAGAGAGAGACGCGTGCACACACAGAGACGTGTTGCACACACATGCACACAAGTAATTGTGTGCACACACACACACACACACACACACACACACACACACACAGAGGCATGTCAGTGTTATGGCAAGCAGCATTTTTAGACAAGATTGGAGTTATTAACTTCTTCCTGTATGATCTTTCATTCTGAGAAAAATAATCCATGTTGGAGTTCTCCATGAAAAGGCTGGCTGAATAATACTAGTAGCTGGACCTCACCATCAACAGGATCCATTTTACATCAGCCTAGTGCTCTGACTGCAGTGGTCTGTAATTGAGTTCGGCCTCTCCATTATTGAAAACAAAAAAGAAATACTGAATTCAGTTATTGAACAGTGCAGAATCAAGCATTCCACCAAGCCTTGTAACAATGTGTGTTCATATTTAATTTGTTTTTAAGCTTTGCTGCGCTGTGCCTACATTTTCCTTGAGTGTAATCAGTAGCCACAGGGCAAGACGATGATTCCTTTGACAAGGACAGGGGCGTCACGAGGGAGGGGGGGGGGGATTGGGACTGAGTTACTAGGGCCCAAGGTGGAGGGGCCTTAATTATTTTATACTTTAGCTATTGAAAAATAGCAGATAAGCTCACACTGCGAGCTTGTAGATCTGCTATTTTTGAAAAGCCGTGAATTTTGGGGCGAACTAAATATTTTGCGATGGGAAACATTTTTTTTAAACGCGTCGCAACGCAGCGCGTTGTGAGCTTGTAGATCGCCAATTTTTTGGCAAAGAAATTTGATAGAGAGTGAAACAAACTGTATCAAGTATATTAAGTACCTTTTACCAATTATAGAGGGTTTAAGTGGTACCGGATATGCAGCTCGGCAAATAAAAGGTGAATTGATCCCAGAGCATGACGGAGGACGATATCACGATATATTAAATCTCCACAATACGATTATCGTGAGTGTTTTTTTATCACGATAAACGATAATATCGCTTATCGTCCCATCCCTAGTACCTGCACTGCACGCACGCAGCCACGCAGCCACGCAGCCACGCAGGCGCGCGTGCACACACACACACACACACACACACACACACACACACACACACACACACACACACACACACACACACACACACACACACACACACACACACACAGCCATGCATGTGTGCGCCTAGTACACTCTGTATAATTCAAGGCAAAAGAAGGCCTCGTGCTGGAAAGGAGAAGGACCATGAATGCTGAGTCCTTCTATGAAGTCAAATGGGATGTGGATACTTGTGGTGATTTGTGAACCCTTCCTCAGCCTGGGGTTGTGTTATGAAAGATTGATGTTATGAGACGTACAGTAGTGACTGTGAGGCCTAATACTTCACACCCAAACACTCTCTGCTTTCACACACCCAAACGACTCCTGGAAATTAGATGTAAAAGAGTTTACAACGCAAAGGTTGAGGAGGGATTCGCTCTTATTTTCTGCAGCAGTTCTCGACCGTTTCTGGAGCAGGGCCCACTTCCAAAATCTTGAAAATAACTAAAAAGTACATTTACTCAAGTACTGTACTGGCCTGTCACCTAAAGGGTTACTGTCACTTTAAGAATCATCTTAAAAAACAAGTTAATATTTTTATGATGTCATTGTGGGGATGCGCAATTACAAGCCAATCAAATTAATTGTCTGTATAGCCTGACTGTATGACTACTTACTGTACTGGTCAGCTGTTGTTGGGGGGCGAGGGGCAGATTACACTGTGACATGAGCTTCATACTGTTTCAGACCGTTTTCAGAGAAGCTCATGTCACAGTGTAATCTGCCCCTCAACCCCTTTAGGTGACAGTAGCCCTTTAAGTAGTACTGGAGGTACTTTACTTTTGGAGTATTTCCAATTTCCCTATGCTTTTACTTATACTCCACTACAAATATTTACATTTGAAAACATTAGTTACTAGTTACTTTGTAGATTTAGATTATTATTACAAATTATGCATCAACTCATTCACTTGTATACTTCGGCTGATTGAAAATAGCCGAACTACAGCTCACAATGCGTTGCATCGCAATGTGTTTTGAGCTGCTACTGATCTGCAATTTTCTTTTATCCGATTTCTATACATATTGAACTTCTGGAATTGGATATGCTGCATAATGAGTAGCCTACTTTTACTTGGTACTTTAAGTATATTTTTATGCCAATGCCTTTGTGGTTTTACTCACATACCACATCAATGTCGACACTGTACTATAGGCCAGTGTTTCTCAACCACTGTGCCTGGGGACCTTTGGTGTGCCCCTGAGAAGGGTCAAGTGTGCCCCTTGAAACTGCTTGAAAGCCAGTATTGTATTTATCATTTTAAAAATGATTTAAACTAGTGAAAACAGCCGATCTACAAGCACACCGTTGTGTGCTTGTAGATCTGCTGTTTTCACTACTGTTGTGCGACAGCCTTGTATTATGAAGCAGGGCTTTACTTTGTGAAGAAACGTACACATTTGAAACTTGGAGATACAAGGTTTCTTCCCGACAGTGATGATATTTACACATTATTATTAGTATTATGTTGGTGTGCCCATGGATTCTTGGGACATGAAAAGTGTGCCCATGCAGAAAAAAAGGTTGAGAAACACTGCTATAGGCTACCTCAGTTGGTTCTCATACTTTTATTTTTCATGTCAAGGACCCCCTCCAATGTATTTGTCCGTGGATCCCCATCTAAAAAAATATGTTGTGCGCGCGGCACGCTGCCAGGCTGGCATTGCAGCCTAGGGTGCCTGGACCACCGTGCCGGGGCCAAGCTGCAGCCCTTTTCTCTCATACTGTATTGGTTAATATACATTAACAATTCCATATTTTTACAACTACTGTAGCAGTTGCGTTACATTTTCTTGCTTTCTTATTTATCTTTATTTTTTGGTGACCGTTGCCACTCGGCAGATTGGATTGAACTCATTAATTAGTTCATTCTAATGTGGGAAGCGCAGTGCCTCTGATGTGCCGAGGTGACTGCTGAACTGCATGTACTCTGCATGTCAAAAGACTGACAGAGTGTCATGTTTATTGTATCCTGTGGGATTCATTAAACGTATCCACCATGCCCCATGAATCTCATATGAAAACAAGTGGCATGTTAAAACGGAAAAGAAATGATCAATCACTTTGTGGCCTATTTTTTTTTTTTGTATAAATTCTATGGTAGTTAAGTTTCATTTTCAAGGAAAGCGGTGTTGACTGGAAAACACTGAAATGTTAATTTGGAAATGTATTGGATGATAAAACCCTTGAGATGCATCATCTTGTCTGTGTGTTGACAAAACCCTGAATCGGAAGATTTTGTTTGTTTTGATTACTTACCTAAGTTATTTTATACGCTACAGCTCAGGATTAACCACAACCATTTATTCAAATTAACCATTTACCATTTATTGCAATGATATTTACCATTTATTGCCATTATATTGCATTTAGTTTGGCGATGTAGCTCTACTGTGATATTACAGATTACTTACTCGAGAGCGTATGAGAGTTGGCTTGTAGAGAATGAACGTGAAGTGACAAACTGCACTATTGAGAGGCTGAATTAATTTAAACTTGTTAGCAAATGAATTGGGGGGGTGGGGGGTGCATTGTAGATTCTGCATATAAAAGTACTTCCACAGGCTCAATTTACATTCCCCATTCCCATTATCCCCAAATAAATGCCCAATTGCCCATATTTGGCTTTTGCAATACTGTCTGGTTTGGTGTGGAATAGTGTGCCCCTGTCTGGTCCAGGTCATCCCACACACACCTTGAGGACACCCAGCTCAACACAACCATGGGAACCATAACCGGGACAATTCTCTCCACACCACTCCCCTGGCTCCCTGTCCTATCAAACACAGCCCCTCCACTTAGTCCGAGCGTTTCAGGCAAACATTGTGCACTTTATGAAAGAAGCATGACATTTGGCACATAGTTAGAACATGCCATTATGGAACATTTTTGGCTATACGGGCATCGCAGATTTGTCTTGGGAAACTTGTGGGAGCCAATCGAAGTTGCTCTCATAGACTTTACTATAGAGTAAAATAAATACAAAAAATAAATATGCTTTAAGTAGCATGTGAGGGGTCAAACTAGGTGTTATTCGGGATTCTGAATCCAATGCAAGCATTTGTTTTGCACAAAAAACATTCCTTTCCGAGAAACGGCCGCCACTAAACTTTGAAAAGTGATGACTCATCACTAAACCATAGATTTATGGGGTCCGTTTTTAGCCCAAGGAATGTTTTTCCTGCAAAACAAATGTTTGCATTGGATTCAGCATCCCCAAAAACACCTAGTTTGACCCCTTACATGCTACTTAAAGCATATGTATTTTTTGTATTATTTTACTCTATAGTAAAGTCTATGAGAGCCCAACTTTAATTGGCTCCCACAGGTTTCCCAAGACAAATCTGCAATGCCCCTATAGCCAAAAATGTTCCATATGGCATGTTCTAACTGTGTGCCAAATTTCATGCTTCTTTCATAAAGTGCACGATTACATCAAAATACTGCCCGAAACGCCTGGACTAACATATCCGGCGAGCAGCACTTACTCAAAGGATGCTTCAAAAGGCCAAAGACTCTCCCCATCTACCAATCCATGCAGACATATACAACCCACCCACTGCTCGTGGGTGGGTTGTAAGCTTTAAACGCAGCACAAACGATGCATTTTGATCTGCTACTATACTGTAGCTACAGTATATGTTTGAATTCTAAATTAATATCTAATTTCAATTCTCCTTATACTTCTCCATAATTCTCCAATACTCCTTCGATTTTGGAACCCATTATGTAGATCGGCTATTTTTGCTACAGTTGTGTGATAAGGTATAGTATGACAAATTTGGGCATTAACATGAAAAGAAAAGGAGAATGGCAACATAAAACTTTGAAATGAAGAGATACCTGGTTTGTGCTTTGACAGAACAACGAGTTTAATATTATGAGCACTAATAGACTAATCGTTATTAGCAATTGTCTTTTATTGCTTCACTTTTTGGAACCATTTTTGTTTCGGATTGCATTCACACCTACAACCGTACTCGCGAACCTTGACTGTTTTTTTTTTTTCTTTTTCTGGTCCGCACCTGTGTTTGTATGGCAGTTCACACCAGCACAGAAGAATCGCACTTTCTGACTTTTTTTTTTCTTTTTTTTTCTGGTCCGCACCAGTGTTTGTATGGCAGTTCACACCAGCACAGAAGAATCGCACTTTCCGACGCTCCAGGCTTCGTGCCTTCGTTTTAACAGAACTATAACGTCCAGGTACGTGACAAGTCAAGTCACCCTTGTAGTCACCCATACTGGGGGCGAACCTGTGTGAGCTTGTAGATCGGTTATTCCCGGCAAAGATATTTGGTGTAAAGGGGGGAAAAAACAAGGGGTATACTATACTACAGAGACCACCTGGGGGGACCCATCTGGTCAACAAAGCATATAGTGATAAAAAATCATGGCTCTTAACTGTGGAAAGCTTATTTTTCGCTCTTTTCTCCGTTCAATCTGTTCTCATTAACTAATATCAAAGCCAGGAATATAAATCCCAAGGACTTGGGTTTTTTAGCTTAAAGCGAAAGTGAAGAAATCCTCTTCTGATAGAACCCCCCCACCCCAAGTCTGTGGAGAGTGAGAGAGAGGGACCCTGAGAACATGCATGAATTGCTGTATTGTACTGAAGAGGGGGAGAAAATAAAAGATAAAATTCCCCCCATTTCTCTGTATAACGTGACCTAATTCCTAATACCTGGGGGACATATGAGGCATCTAAAGCTCTCCGTGTCTGCTGTTCCAGCACTCATGCAAGGCGGTGCGGCGAGAGAACGATTGCAACAGAGCACAATGCATATCGTCTTTGTCGGGCAGAAACCTTGTATCGCCAAGTTTCAAATGTGTACGTATTTTTTTCGCAAAGTAAAGCCCTGCTTCATCATACAAGGCCGTTGCACAAAAGTAGTGAAAACAGCAGATCTACAAGCACACAACGGCGTTGTGTGCTTGTAGATCGGCTGTTTTCACCAGTTTAGTTCATTTTTTAAATGATAAATACAAAATGAATGGTTTTGGACATACAAGGTTTCCACCCGACAACGACGATATGGGCTCTTTCTTTTTTTAATACAAAGATGGGGGTAAAAACCTGGAACGTTTCCGTGAAACCTGGAACTTGACAGCATCGGTTCTCAAAGTGGGGACCCCCGGGGGTCCTTGTGGGAGGGGAGGGTACTAGGCAGTGTTCGTTTTGACAGCCGATTTTGACCTTTCTGTACAACGATGCCCCACACGATCATACTACCAGTAAGACTCCCTAATCGGGAGATAAGCGACCGTTGGTCGCTTATCTCCATAAATAGAGCAAAAATGTGTTTTTCCAAAATCTTCCTGATCCATGTTGTTGACATGAGTGTAGACATACTGTGTAGTGATTTTCGTGATTTTAGGGCAAAATCTGAATCGGCCTCATGGTGGCGCTAGTTGGCCATGTGAGAAATGAGGGGTGGGGTCTCCTCGCCGCCAAGGCGGACGAATAGGTACCGGCCCCGGCTCTCCCGGTCGCTCCTAGCCCGAGTTACGGCATTTTATGTGAGCTGCAGTGGCAGGGGGTCCTCCACTGGGGGCGCCACCACTTTTGCATCCGTTCTGGAGCACCAGGAGTGGGTGGTCCCCGGGAATGCCCCGTGAGCAGCCCCGTTGGGGTGGTCATTTGGTCATTTTTGCACATTTGGTAATTTTTTACACCTGGGGGTCCCCCAGGGACCTGGGGGTCCCCGAAACTCCGGGGGTCCTTGGAGGTTGTAGTTTGGCAGGCAAGGAGTGTGTGTGCAAAATCTGGCATGGATCGGGGCAACGGTTGCAGAGATATGAGCAGGGCAAAAGTGTGACGTGTGACGTGTGACAGAGGGAGTGACGGAGTGACGGAGGGACAGCCGGTGGAGGTTTGGATAGTGTGCAAGTAACTGCGACCTACGGTCGCAACAAGCATATTTCGATGGAAATGGCGATACGATGGGAACTACTGGTTTGCACGAAAAAACACATTTCACCCACTTCTTCTGTAGACCTGTGATGTGACAATAAAGCTGATTCTGATTCTGTTGCACAAAAGCATCAAAAGTAGCAGATCCACATGCTCAAAAAGCAGCACGAAGCGATGCGTTTTGAGCTTGTGGATCTGCTACTTTTGGTTTGTTTTTGTTTTTCCGGGGGGAATCCTGAAAATGTATCATTTTGGACATACGAGGTTTCCACCCGACAGAGACGATAAGGCCTTCCTAAAATGTATTATTTCATGGCCTATAGTCAAGTAAAAGCCATAAACGTTTCTTGAGCGTTTTGAAATTAACATTGGGCAGTGGACCATTTCTCAGCGGTAAGGATCCCTGTGTTGTTTCATTCTCAAGATGTGAAAGAAGCCTATTTGTATTTATATTTTTATTATTGAGACCTTTTCACACCTGGCTACGTTTGGCTGTGTTGCCATTTGAACAAAAGAGGAAAATAAATGTAAAAAATTATATATTGCAGTGCAGTGCCCAGCATGCATGTGAACAAAAGCTGATTTGATTGGTTTCTTTCTCAGCACTGATGAATTATGCCAACAGAAGACTATCGGTATGCGATGCACTTGCAAGTGACTCTATGGTCCAAAGTTACAAAGGAGATCCAGTCATCCCTACGGTATATTCACTTTTTCAAACGTGGCTCCCTGTGAAAGAAGTTTGGACAACACTGCTCTATAGCAATGGTTACTACCAGAATGTAGAGTGATTTGAGGCCATCAATATAAATGATACCTCATTTGCCGCTGCAGTTCATTGGAGCAACCTGTAAAAAAGGGAGGTGGAGGGGCGGTAGTGCTAAAGTGCGGCGGGCGGCTACGCTGCCACTACTAGAGCTCTTCACCGGGTTCCCGATTCCGAAATTACCCGCTGCCCAAGAGACCCGTATGGGTTTCAGTCAGTGTTTTATCATAATCACTTGGGACTGGGTCGGAATCGGTCGCATTACCTCGCATTAGCGAGGAACTCGGAGCTGTCTATCATTAAGTATATTACCTGAGTGGGTCTGAGAAGACCTGTGGGCCTACTGTGTGTGTGACATGTTTGTACTTGGAGCATTTTTTGCAAATTGTTAAAGTTAGGTTAAGTAATTTCACTTTAGTTTCAGTTTCAGTTTTCATGTAGTTGATTGGCAAGGGCCTTCCTCCAATCATGATCAGGTGGGGGCAGGCCTTGGTGCATCATGTAAGGCCCGCCCCCACTCAACCATGATTGGAGGAAGGCTCCACTCTATCCTGATTGAAGAAAAACCTGGTGCCACACAGTTTTTTAAACTGCTTTTTTTCCCTCCTCACAGGAGATAAATCGGAAGTCCAAATTTGGACCAAACACTTTATAGTAACTAGTACTATCAGAACATACAGTAGACCCATTTTGTTATTATTTGAATTAAATGAAATCACTATACCTTTAATATAGCAATCAATCAATGTGTGCGCACCAGCGTGCGCTCTGCTGCTGCAGCTGCATGGGCTAATGCTCACTGATCAGGAGACTGAGAGAAACGCAATGAATGAACTGAACTGAAGTGCTGTTCAACTTGTGTGATGCTTTAGGCTGACCTAGGATGATGGATCGGGTTAGTGCAGCAGCGAGCCAGCGACATGAATGGCTGTGTAACTTGTGTGAGGATTATGCTGGTTGAGGATCAGATTAGCAGATGTGTACCCTACTACAAGGCAAGCCAGGCTGCTGAGGCCAGGTTGGTTATAGAAAGCACTGGCGTACACTCATGACAAACAAACCGAGAATTACTTACAGTACCTCTGGACTTAATAGAAAATAGCCTAAAGCGACCCTTTCTCCCTGGCTTTTGTTTCAATGTAAATATTATAGATTCCATGGCAACCAGCAACATTGGACAACAATAAGGCCTACCCAGATCACGCTGGGCCTACCGAACTTTCTGTGAGGCACGCGGAAGCTTGCCCTCCTGCCCGCGATACAGATGCCCCAGAGCCGGAAAAGGCATCTACCTTTTTTTTTATGTTTAAGGCGCACAGGTGGCGCAGTGGTAAAGTTGCTGCCCACCACAGCAGAGGTTGTGGGTTCGAATCCACCGTGGTGCTTCCGGCTTTGTCGAGCGACTATACGAACACAGTTGGCGCGTGTTCGGAGAAGGGAAGCTGGGCAGGGAGGGTGATATTAGTCACTGCACATGCTCCTACGCGCTGGCGCGGCGCCAGTCAGCAGGGAGTGTTGGGTGGGAGGAGTAGGACAAAGGCTACTACGTCCTCCCGGTGGGGGCTCCTCGCTGGTAGGTGAGTCAGGATAAAACAACAGCATGGGGAGGAATAAAGTGGCATTAAAGTGCGGAGAAATATAATATATAATAATAAACTATATAGAACTTTCAAAGGACAAAAAAGGGTTCATATTTTCTATAGTAATTATCTTTTCTTTTCTCTAATTATGGAAAGTATGAACCCCTGTTGTAAAAAAGGAAAAAAAGTTGTCCTTTAACACTTATTTTGAACAAAAACAAACATCCCTCACTGCACCTTTGAACAAACATGTCGAACAGCATTGCCCTTTTCCCACATTTATGACTGTATTGGTATTAACTCTCAAATACCTGGAACGCACCCGAGTTGCGTTAGATTTTAACCACTTAACCATTATTGTATGCTTTAACTTTTGAAAAATAGCAGATATACAAGCTCACAGCGCGGCACCAAGTGCCGCACTGCGAGCTTGTAGATCTGCTATTTTTGAAAAATCGTGAAAATGTGTGCAAGTCTTTGATTATCTTTGACCCGATCTTTGACCCGACTTCTAAATCCTTCTTCTAAATCATGCTGTTCTCAAACTTTTTCATGTCAAGGACCCCCAAAATTACAGATATTTGGCCACGGACCCCCATCTCAAAATATGTTGTTCCAGGGACCACCCAGAAGCAAATATTTGAGTTACAAATGTTTCCTTTAAAAAAAAAAAAAAAAAAAAAAAAATCTTGATTTTTCAAAAATAGCAGATCTACAAGCTCGCCGCGCTGTGATCTTGTATATCTGCTATTTTTTAATAGTTAAAGCATCTAATAATTTCAGGCCTAAATCTGTTAATGTCTGGGGTCGTTATTAGAAAGGTTGGCATCTTCTCCGCGGAGGCCGAGAGCTAATGTGTGTTGTTGTCAGGTCATTGTGGTGTTCATGAAGATGGATGCCCTGCTCCTGGAACCATCACTCAGTGCATTATGGGGTAGATAAACGTCCGGTTGTGCTCCCATTAAGAGCCATTAGCACAAGGGATTGCACCGGCCACGCCCCCCTCCTCCATTGTTGCACAAATATATGCTTATTCCGCACCAATAAGTATCACAGGCTGCGTACGGTCCCCTGTCGGGTAGAAACCTTGTATCTCCACGATTTCAATGTCTGTAATTAGTTATTCCTGCAAAAGTATAGCAAAAATAGCACATCTAAGCTCACAGCCGCTATTTTCACTAGAGTTTTTAAACATATTGAAAGTGAATGTACAGTAGTTAAGTCTGTGTGTTTTAAAAATATTGAACCAATGAAAAGTATTAACATACTCAATAACTACGTTGGATTCATTGGAACACAGGTATCTTGGAAAAGCAATACATTTGGACATACAAGGTTTCCAGCCGACAGCGACAGACAGCACAACAAAAAAATTACAGCACTTATTTTTTTCCCTGCCTGAGAATATTCTGTCTGAGCCTGAGCCTTTGTGTGACAAAAAAAAGAAAAGTCAATTCTCAATGAGCATTCGACACACTATTACTGTCATTTCTGTTTAAACACACGGTGACATTTTCAGCAAACTCTAAAAATCCACTCAGAGAAAATAATAAATACTCGAAAAACAATAGAATACCTATTCTTTATTTATGTATTTGTTTTGGGTCGGTGAAGGCCAAACAAATGAAGGACGGGGATTGCTTGTAATTAGGCCAAGAGATCAAATGGAGGAATGCGAGGTCGAGTCGACGGGCGACAAACAAACCGATGCGAACGCCTCGCCGTCTCTGGAAGGCAGCGTTCCGCTTAATGCACTCCTAACAATCACAGGACTTCAACCCTCCGTCCACCAAACGGAGGGTCAGGCGGACTGACCTTGTATCGTCACTGTCGGGAAGAAACCTTGTATCTCCTAAATTTGTATGCTTCTTCGCAAAGTAAAGCCCTGCTTCATCATACAAGGCTGTTGCACAACAGTAGTGAAAACAGCAGATCTACTTTTGAATTGATAAATACAATACTGGCTTTCGAGCAGTTTCAAGGGGCACACTTGACCCTTCTCAGGGGCACACCAAAGGTCCCCAGGCACAGTGGTTGAGAAACACTGCTGTAGTCTACTTAAGTACAATTATGAGGTATTATTGTGACCATAGGTCACAGTTTACTATTAGAACCGTCACATCTTGACCGTATCTGTCTGTCCGGACGGACAGGTAACGCTTGACTTTTTTGTTGATCTCACGCTCTGACATTACTGTGATGTCATGGGAACCAAATCCCTTTTATGCCCATGGATATATGGAGATCCCTGTGATGCCAGGGGAAACAAATCCCTTTTATGCCCATACATGGAGATCCCTGATGTCATCAATATTAAGCCCATATCTGTGAATGCCAATATACTGTATAATCACTGTGATGTGAGAGGAACCAAATCCCTTTTATTGCCTTATATGGAGATCCCTGTGATGCCCAGGAAACCAAATCCGTTTGGCCAAATGGCCAAGACATGGCGCTTTTCGCCCTTAGGTGTCTTACTGGTTTTATAGATTTGATTTATCATTATTATTACAAAACATACATTCAATTTAGGACGGGACCACCTTTTGAGTTTTTACCTTCCAAGACGGGAACTCCATTTGGGGTTCTTGTTATTATGTACAGCAACAATTATTTTAAGTATATTATTTTAATGCCAATAGTTTTGTACTTTCAAGAAAATGTTGAATACCGGAGTATTAATAACAGAGACGATATCATCTCTTGTCGGGTGTAAACCTCAAATATCCAAAAACTGTTACTTTTCAGGATTCACCTTCAAAAATATCAAAAGTAGCAGATCTACAAGCGCCTTTCGAGCTTGTGGATCTGCTACTTCGGATGCCTTTGTGTGGAAAAAGAGGCATTAATTTACAAAGGTAAACATCCAATAGAATACGGAGATAAGAGGTTTCTGCCCGACAGCAACGATATGCAAACAGACACGGCAGGGCTGCAGCAAGCAATAAACATGTTAATTTGAGTGAGTGTAACGGTCACTTATCTGAAGCCAAACATTATAATAAAAGAAATTGGTCCCATCAGAAGCGGATTATCGGTTGTCACGCGCAGAGAGTAGATGACCTATGAGCTCATAGTGCATCGCATTTGCCTGTGGTAAAATTTTTGCCAAGGATTTACAAAATGAAGAAAAGGGAGTTGAGCCGGAATTAAGGCAAAGCTCTCTGTCTACCGAGCAATCTTCGTTCCTACTCTCACATATGGTCATGAAGTGTGGATCATGACCGAAAGTATAAGGTCGCGGGTGCAAGCGGACGAAATGGGTTTCCTCAGACGGGTGGCTGGTATCTCCCTTGGAGATAGGGTGAGAAGTTAAGTCACCCGAGAGAGACTTGGAGTAGAACCGCTGCTCCTACACTTGGAAAGGAGTCAGCTTAGGTGGTTCGGGCATCTAGTACGGATGCCCCCCGAGCACCTTCCTAGGAAGGTCCTCGATGCACGTCCCACTGGGAGGAGATCCCGTGGCAGATCAAAGACCAGGTGGAAGGATTACATCTCCAAACTGGCTTTGGAACGCCTCGGTATAGTGGAGGAAGTTGCACGGAAAATCTGGAAGTCTCCGTTTGAACTGTTACCCCTGCGACACGGTAGAAGATGGATAGATGTTTTTTTTTGCCAAGGATATACAAAATGAGTGGACAATCATTTTACCAAAAACGCATAAAGAGCTAGCACTGAATGACCACAACAGGCTAGGTAACTTTGAGAGTGTTCAAATGGAACCAAATGGAACCTTACGGGAGTTAAAATAATATCTGAGAATATCTGAGAACCACTAGTACTAGTTGGATTCCTAATACATGTATGCCATAGTGTCGTAGTAAATAAGTGTCATATATATTCTGAAGCAAACCTGGGGACTTAGTACCTTAAACCTAGGAATCACTATTTGGTTCTTATGATCAAAAGAAGAACATTGTAATGGTGTGTAAAACATAAAATCTAGAATTTGCCATGGACAAGACCAAGTCTTTTTCACAGACACATTTGTCCGTGTACGGACATATTGATGACCCCTGACCCGCACAGGTCCTTGAAGAGCTTGTAGATTGAATATTTTCATCAAAGAGGTTTGATGTAGAGGCGAAAAGAGCAGACCAAGTACCAGGCCAAAGGTCCACTTTCCAAATGATTGAGGGTTTTAAGTGGTTAAATGTCCAATGTGTCCTGCTTGCTTCATCTCTATCTCAGCTAAGGGGTCCTTGGCCTGAAAAAAAAACATTGAAGAGCTCTGGTTTAAACAACATTAAGGAGCAAGCAAGCAGCTCATATAAGCGACTACAATTTAGAAATAAGCTTATAATAAGCAGACTTGGCAACACTGGAGATAAGCGTGTCACTGCTGTGTTTTCTTTTTAGCCCTCCACCCCCACAACTTATAAAATATTAAAGTGTTATTTTGATTGGAATAACATAATCATCAGTCCCGGGCATTTCCATATAAAGTGTAATGCTTTCACTGGAATAACGGCTGCGCTCAAGGACAGCATAATATTGTTAATGGAAAAATGTGTAGCGACCCTCTATTTCTCCCCCGGGCTCTCAATATAGGGCCGGTTTTGTGTGTGTGTGTGTGTGTGTGTGTGTGTGTGTGTGTGTGTGTGTGTGTGTGTGTGTGTGTGTGTGTGTGTGTGTGTGTGTGTGTGTGTGTGTGTGTGTGTGTGTGTGTGTGTGTGTGTGCTCACACTACATACTATACTACTAGACACACACACACACACACACACACACGTATGATATACTCATATATGGTTTTGCCAAGGTCGTGACCAATGGGTTCAATTTTGTCCATGAAACGCTAAGGCAGGAAATGAGTGTGCAAGTGCGGCGAGACAAGCTCATTGACTTTCAAAATAAGCCAGGTGAATGTTGACTGTCAGAATGCTGATGATGGCTCACCAATGTTAATGTCGTCCACTCAAAGCTATGATGAAAAATGTCCATCGACTACCTTTTTTACTGCTGGAAACGGAATACAAACTAAGCCATGATGACAATGACCGAATACGATGACATTTCCGTCAACGTATAAAAGCTAGACTAAAACGTTAGGGGATGGGCTCGAGGACAAGTCGTTTCATGCTTGGCCACACGCGGATGTCGCTCTCGAAAATAGCCGATCTACAAGCCCACAACGTGTCACAGACGCGCCACAGCCAGGCGCGTTGTGAGCTTGTAGAGTATAAGTCAGGCACTAAGACAGCATCCAGGCTGGCTAAAACACATTTCAGTCGGCTAAATCAACTGTAGATTTAGCTGCCTAACGTCTCATGGTATTTAGTCCATTAAAACTAGACTAAAACTAAAACATGGTATTTAGTCCATTAAAACTAGACTAAAACTAAAACATTTCACGAGACTAAGACTAAACGGAAATTACAGAATTGTATTCAAAAGACTATGACTAAAGCTAAGTAATACTTTTCTGTTAAAATCAAGACTGTGGCTCACAAACATTACTAGTGGTAGGGCTAAAAAAATATTGCAATTAACGATCGAATTGTATCTTTGGCATTGAACTTCAGCATGTCACATCGTAGCACATTGTCGTTCGTGTGTGTGTGTGTGTGTGTGTGTGTGTGTGTGTGTGTGTGTGTGTGTGTGTGTGTGTGTGTGTGTGTGTGTGTGTGTGTGTGTGTGTGTGTGTGTGTGTGTGTGTGTGTGTGTGTTTGTGTGTGTGTGTGTATATATCGTCACTGTCGGGCAGAAACCTCGTATCTCCAAGTTTCAAATTTGTACGTTTTTTTCCGCAATAAAGCCCTGCTTCGTCATACAAGGCCGTTGCACAAAGGTAGTGAAAACAGCAGATCGGCTGTTTTCACTAGTTTAAATCATTTTTAAAATGATAAATGCAAAACGAAGAGTTTTGGACATACAAGGTTTCCACCCGACAACGACGATATATAGCTATGAAATGATCAATAGCACACCTAACAAGCATCAGAGGGTAAAATACATACAGTATACTGTGGACCTCCTAACCTGATGTCTTTGCCTCGTTGCAGCACACGCAGTGCTGTTATATTGTACTGTATATACACTGGGGAGGCCTGTTCACAGGAGGACCTTTGACACGAGTACATGAAGTATTTATATGTTGTACAGTAGGTTCCAGATGCAACATGAAGTATTTATTTGCTAGAATGGACTCCTAGACGGGCAGAATGTACCGCGTGTCTTGTTAGTTGCTGTGCTGCGCTCTAACACGCTGTTCCAACAGTGACCTTTGACATAGTGCTCATGTACACGTGCACGCACGCACGCACGCACGCACGCACACACACACACGCACACACACACACACACACACACACACACACACACGAGAGAGAGAGAGAAACACCCAGGGGCGTCACACCAAATTGTGGGCCCTGGGTACAAGGATTCACTTCGGGCCCCCCATGAATGTTAACTATTAAAAAATAGCAGATCTGCTATTTTAGAAAAATCGTGAAAATGTGTGCAAGAAACCTATGTTTCCATGTCAGTGGTGCTAAAACAAATTTTCATGTGAAAGACCCCCAAAATGTTCGCTTAAAAATACGTATAGGCCTATCCAAAGATTTGCACTCATTTTCACGTCTTTTCAAAAATAGCAGATATACATGCTTGCAGCGCGGCACTCGTATATCTGCTATTTTTGAAATGTTAAAGTATAAAATAATTCAAGGCCCTCCACCTTGGGCCCTAGTAACTCAGTCCCACTTTCCCCCCTAGTGTGACGCCCCTGGAAACACCTCACCTTTATCATTTCCCGAGCCGCAAGGTTTCGCTGTTCAGAATGAAGCCATTGCGTAATTAAATCGTTGCAGCAGCAGGTGGCGGTAATTCCCCTCCTGCGGGTGCAGACTTGACACAAGGTTTTATTACCTTTTAGTAAAGCTTTTCATGAAGACTTTACATTTTCAGTCGCTTGTTTCAAGGCTTTCCATCACGCAGCACGATTATGTTGACGTCATTACGTTCACTGCCAGCCTTGGTGTGGTTCAGAAGAAATGGACAACGTGCTATCAGAATTGTATTAACTGCTGAAGCACTAGGGATGGGACGGTATGAACATTTCATATCACGATTATTGTGGCAAAAGAAATCGCGATTTACAATATCACGATAATCAAAATCCATTATCCTGGGGCGGAACATTTGCCCAAAAAATAGTCGATCTACAAGCTCACAATGCGTCGCAATGTGACACGTTGTGAGCTTGTAGATCGGCTATTTTTTGGTAAAGACATTTGATAGAGAGTGAAAAAAAGACTGTATCAAGTACATATAATTATTATAAGTTCCTTTTACCAATTATAGAGGGTTTAAGTGGTACCAGATATGCAGCTCTGCAAATAAAAGGTGAATTGATCCCAGTGCATGACAGAGGACGATATGATAAATTAAATCTCCACGATACGATTATCGTGAGTGTTTTTTTTATCACGATAAACGAAAATATCGTGTATCGTCCCATCCCTATTAAGCACACTTGGTAGCTCTGAATGAAGACCAGATTGTAAATGTTAAAGTAATTGCTTGACGTTCTATTTAAGGGACATTCAAGCTTAGGCTGTGAACGTTAGAAGAACTACTATGAAACATTGGATTGCATTTCAATAAACATCAAACAGTACTAACAAAGTGAGATTGAATAATGAACGTATTAGATTATATTGTACACGCACACAGATACTTGTGGAGCTCTTCACAGTTTCAAAATGACGGACCCAAACCCTAATGGACACCTGAAATTGGTTTTGAGATCTTGAGCGGACCAAAAAAAGACTCACGTGCGAGGCTGTTCTACCACAGCTGTAGCAGCCTACAAAAGGAGACGATCGTGTTTTCATCTCGATGAATAAGTAATCCACGATCACATTCACACATGCCATGGTTCAATTTGGAGGTTTGTTTGGTGCGTTTTGTGCGGACACTTTCCTCTCGGCTCTCATTTTGACGAACGGGGGAACAACTTCGTTCCCCCACATATTGTGCTGTGCTGCAGTAATCTGATCATACTGACTGATCCCTGGTCAGTCGATCATAGCAGCACTTCATTCTGGCTACCCAGGCTTATTTCACACCCACAGCCATCATACACAAATAAACAATTTGTATTAGCCTAGCTTGTCCGACGCCTAGTTGATCGAGTTACGTAGCCACTATAGCCAGCAACAGAATGGTCATTGTCAAACAAACAAACAATGCAGCACAACACAAGGGTAACACTGGGGTGCGCAGCTAGAACTTGTGGCGGTCAGAGAAAATACATAAATAAATAGACCAGACAATCGCATTCAGGCCATTATGTCCCCCCCTCCAGTGCCTATGCTCTTTGTCCTTATAGTCTTATTTTTACATAATTATGTTCCACTAGACTAGACAATAGCAAACCTTACAGCAAGGGTCATCGACATATAAGAGTTGTCTAGGTCAGCAACACACATCCACAATCTTAAAAAATACCACATTTTCATGTGGTATTTGTACGTGGTATAATACCCGCACATGATTGCATCAGGGGAGGACGACAAGACAGCAGTAATGTAATGTTTGCTAATAGCTGCCTTAATTACCTGAAAATGTCACAACATGCGTTCAATCCTTTGTGGGAGAAACACCTTTTTCTCCTCTAAGACAATAAATTAGACCCATTTGCGGCAAGCCATTGTGACACTCCATTCCTTTTAAATCCTTTCACGCCCTTCATTAAACACGCTTCATATCTGTTTCTCAAGTGTCTTTTTTGCAATCTCACATTGGCGTACCTTCTCATCAACATGGAATACCTGTTCTCCTTGAGCTACTACCGTAGGAAAGAAATATAATAATAAAAAATTGTGTAGCTGTCCTCAAGTACTGTATGTACTGTCCCCTGAAAAGCCATCAATCTCTACAGCCCAATAGAGAGTGCTGGGTACTCTCCTCTCTTAACCCTTAAGTTCTGTTCAGATTCACTACACCTTCGTTCTGTTCGGGTCATTTTGACCCGGTGGATATTTGGTTTAAAAAAAACAACACTAATATAAATTTTAACTTAACAAATCATCATGATACATTGACTTTGACTCAATAACAAACAATTCATATGATATATTTGGTAAATGTTTGCATTTCTGCTTTGCTATATCACATTAAACACTGAAAGAGCTAGGCGTTTTTACTGATTTAGCTGAAATCCATGTAAAAAAAACTACTTCATTTAATACTGGGCAATATTGCTCATGCTTATAGGAAGGGGGGGAGGGTTTGGAATGGGGCTTCGGAAGGGGGGTGTTAGAAGTGGGGGTGACTGTGTGTCTGTGTTTTGGCATAATACTGTGTATTTCTGTGCTTCCGGGTCAAAATGACCCGAACAGCACTTAAGGTTCAAAAAATATGAGGGGGGTGTAGCATGGGTGTAGTGCAAAAATATTTTTTTTACATGTTCATCTCAGAAGAATCTTTAAGGCCAGTGAGTTTCAGGTGGAAACATTTTTAACTTCTACCTTTTTTTTCCAAATGAAAATGTAAAACGGGTCAAAATGACCCGAACAGCACTTAAGGGTTAAGTTGGTCTCTGGCAAAGAAAATACATTTTCACATTGGCCAAAATACATACTGTATGGATTTGGGGGTCCTTGACATGAAAATGTTTGAGAAGTAAACTTTTCTACAGAATTAATTCACTGACCCTCAAATCACCACATATTTCCACCTTCCTTTACTTACCATGTCTCTCTATTTATAGACAACAGTTGAGTGGGCTGCGTGATGCCGCTTGCATCCGTTTGAACCTTCACTCACGTGTAGGAAACGGAGTGTACGTGGGTTTGGTCGACGGTGAAAGGGAGAACATTGAAGTACAGCAGTGGCCCAACCCGCGATCTACTTTGAAAAGAAGAACAAACGCTGGCATGTCTGCAGATATACTTTCTCTCTCTCTCTCTCTCTCTCTCTCTCTCTCTCTCTCTCTCTCTCTCTCTCTCTCTCTCTCTCTCTCATTATGCTAAGTATATCAGAGGATTGTGTGTGTGTGTGTGTGTGTGTGTGTGTGTGTGTGTGTGTGTGTGTGTGTGTGTGTGTGTGTGTGTGTGTGTGTGTGTGTGTGTGCGTGTGCATGTGTGTCAGGCAAACAGGCAACTAACTCTTTCCCCATTTCTCTCCATCTTGTCTGTCATTTCTTTGAGGTTCTATTTCGCTGCATTAGTGTGTGTGTGTGTGTGTGTGTGTGTGGGGGGGGGGGGTGTTCCATCTCAGATAGAATCAGTCTCTGGGTCTGTACAACCATCTGTCATTAGCTCTCACTCCCAGTGGTGCAAAGTAACCAAGTACATTTACTCAAGTATTGTTACTTGAGTATAATTTTGAAGTACTTTCCATTTTCTGATTAAAAACAAATAAATAAATAAACAAAATGTATACTTTGCACTTCTACTCTCAATCATTTGCCGGTTTTAGTCATAGTTATACTTTTCGATGACTTTCAATGACTAATACAAAACCTACAGTGGAGCTCTATTTTATACTTTGGCTTTTTAAAAACAATAGCCAATTGAATATTTTGACACCAATGCCTTTGTACTTTTACTCAGATGAAATGTTGAATACAGGACTTTTATATCGTCTCTGTCGGGTGGAAACCTGTCCCAAACGGTGGATTCAAATTCAAAAAATGGCAAAAGCAGCTGATCCAGCTCAACGTTTCGAGCTCGCAGATCTGATACTTTTGACGCTTCTTGTGTGACGCTGTATGATCATTTAGGGCGTCAATTGACACAAAAAGTTAGAGAACACGGAGATAAGATGTTTCTTCCCGCCAAACGACGATATCATCACTGTCGGGCAGAAACCTTGTATCTCCAAGTTTCAAATTTGTATGTTTTTTTTTCCGCATAGTATCATACACGACTGTCGCACAAAACTAGTGAAAATAGCAGATCTACAAGCGCACAACACCTCGACGTTGTGTGCTTTTGTCACTATTCACTATCGACTATTTCAAATCATTTTAAAAACGATAAATACAAAACAAACCGTTTTGGACATACAAGGTTTTCACCCGACAACAACAATACATAACAGAGTTCAGGTTCAGGTTCAGGTTTATTAGTCACATGCATATCCATACAGGTACAGACATACAATGAAATGCTTGTGCCAGGAGCACTCTCAGCCTTATTACACACAAAAACATCAACCCACAACAACAAGACAACAACAAGTCACCCAAGACAACCCAAAAACAACAAAAACCATACAGTGTAACAGTGTACAGTTTAAAAACTGCGTACAGTGCACATGACTACCTAGGTCTCGCTTTCATCTCTTCGTTAAGCAACCTGATTGCTTGAGCATAAAAACTATTACTGAGACGGGTGGTGTGCGATGAGATGCTCTGGTAACGTTTTTTGGATGGGAGGAGATAGAACAGGGAATGGGCGGGATGACTGCTGTCCTTTAAGATGTTCTCTGTCTTTTTCTTACAGCGTGTGTTATAGATTGTGTGTAGCTGTGGTAATTCTGTGCCAATGATTTTGGCAGCTCTCTTCACAATTCTCTGTAACTGTTTACTGTCTTGAACAGTCACGTTACCAAACCACACTGTGATGCATCCTGTCAAAACACTTTCTTTGGTACAGCGATAGAAATTTACAAGAGCCTTGGTGCTCAGGCCAAATCTCCTGAGGCGCCTCAGAAAGTACAATCGCTGCTGCGCTTTCTTAAGGATACCTTTGCTGTTTAGAGACCATGTGAGTGAGTTTGTTATGTGAACACCCAGGAATTTGAAACTGTCCACTATGTCTACAGGTGAACCATTTATGGTTAAGGGACTGTGATTGACTTTAGACTTCCTAAAGTCAACGATGATCTCTTTTGTTTTACTAACATTTAGAGAGAGATTGTTATTCTGGCACCATAGGGTTAGCTCTTCAATTTCCCTCCTATAGGCCCTCTCATCATCGTTGGATATTAGTCCTATAACCGTGGTGTCATCTGCAAACTTGAGAATAGAATTTTTGCCACACCTGGCAACACAATCATAGGTGAACAGACTATACAACAAGGGACTGAGGCAGCAGCCCTGGGGCGCTCCAGTCCTGGTCAATATCTTAGATGAATGCTTGTTCCCTATTCGTACAGATTGTGGCCTGCCTGTCAAAAAGTCAAACAGCCAGTTGCAGATACTACTGCCAAGACCAAGACCCCTGAGTTTCAACACAAGCTTAGATGGTACAATCGTGTTAAAGGCAGAGCTATAATCTATGAAGAGTAGTCTGACATAAGAGTTCTTTTTCTCCAGATGTTTCAAGGCAATGTGTAGTGTGAGAGAAATAGCATCATCGACTGATCTATTAGCACAGTATGCAAACTGTAGTGGATCAGTATTGAGTATCTCTACACTCGTCGTCGCTGCTACTGCTACTCCAGTAAAAAGACTCAGACCAGAGTACTCCCCTCCAGCCCCATCTGTCATGTCTCAGTCCCAGCCAGGTGCTGGGCCCTGGGAACAGGCTGAGGTCGTCAACAACACCTCATTTCCGCACACAGCTGCCATACCCTGCCATACCCAGCCACGTCCAGCCACGGCGGCTGGTCCAACCTCGTACGTCCAAAACCGTTAGGCTATTCTTCAAAATGAATAAATAAACATGTGTTCCATGTAGTATGTTATTATATATGTTATATCCACATACAAACCCCAACATTCATATTGTGGGGAAAGCTTTTTGCTGGAAATCATGGATTGACAAGCGCTTGGCGGTTGGCTATTTTCAGCGAATGCTTTCCCCCAAATAACATGAAACAGAACATACACTAGTATAGATAGGTCAATAGGGTTTAAAGGAGTAGTTCACTCCCAAAATGACATTTTTTCAGTCTCCATCCATGGCACGAGTAATAAAAAAAAAAAAAAAAAAAAAAAAAACGTTTTTAATTTTTTAATTTTGTATTAATTGTTTTAATACCAAAAATAGCAGATCTGCAAACTCACAACATGTCACATTTAGTGATGCTATGTCAGCTAGATCGTCTATTTCTTTATTTTTGCTACATTTCCGTGCCGCACTAGCATGACAAAAGTATAGAAATAAAATAAATATATAAAAACATGAAACTTGAAATGCAGAGATACAAGTTTTCTACCCGCGACAGCCGCGATTTGATAAACGCTTTGATTTCCAGCTAGGTGTCTTTCATCAGAAGATCTCCAGGGGAGTGAATTCAATATCCTTTCAGTAATATTTCAGCTGTTTGCTCTATAAACAGAGCTGGGTGTCTGCAGTGTGAGAGAGGCCACCTCTGTTATAGTGTGATTGTGTCCCACACTTTATGATGCTGTGTAATGTCAGGAAAATAGCTGAAACAACCAAGTGATTCCTCACTGCAGTTAAACACTTTCCTGTTATATTTCTTTCTTATTGGCTTTCCATCCCCCCTTTTCTGCCCAATTCAGTCGTTATGCCAATTGATTCCTCCCCACAGCCCACACACTTTTCTGTGTCGTCGTCACAGCTGTTGTTCCCTACTGGCTCGCCTGCCAGTGAGGAGCCCCCACCGGGAAGACGTTATAGATTCCTCCCGCCCAACACTCCCTACTGACAGGTGCCGCCCCCCGGGCCGTAGGAGTATACGTGCGGTGACAAATATCACCCTCCCCGCCCCGAACACTGGCCAATTTCGTCCATACAGACGGTTGACAAAGCCGGATGCACCGCGGTGGGTTCGAACCGCTAGGCTCCACGGTGGTGGGCAGCTACTGTACTTTAGCTCCACCCGACCACTTTCAACGTGGTGTACCGATGTTTGGCCTGTCATTTTAGGCAAAAATATAATCAAAAGCTTGTAGAGTGGGGTAGGGGAGGGCGATCATGTTTTGTGGCAAGCATTTACTAGTTTTGAAAGTCTTCAAAACAAATACCGGTATTCTCTCATGGGGGTTCCTGGGGCAAAAATCTTTAAAATCTTTTCAAATGGGGGTATGCAGCCAAAAAACACATAGGCCTATCCAATTTGGTGTGAAAATGTCAGACTCAACTTCAGCACTGTGTATTATACTGCAGTTAGTTTTCACTGTCCATGGTGTCATGAAACAACGCTGTAATAACCTCAGATAGTATATATTCCAGACATGACACACACGACTGTAATATCTCCGATATTAACAGACATATCCAGAGCTCTCGGGCGGCCGATATGGGTTTCTGTTTCCGTTTTTCTCTCTCTGGCAACTGGAGACGCTGTGATGAAGCAGGGGTTCAGTTCCCTGACACATGATGAATGAGCTGCCAATGCGGGCGGAACATGAAATATTAATAGCACCTCATAGTCCAGAAGGGAGGATTCCAGCGCGGATAATGATTCACGATCACGTGATCTCTCGAGTGTCTGTCGGTACTTTTCCAGCCGAGTCCCAAAACGACGCCTCGGATTATAATTACATTCGTATTAATTGTTTTGTTTGTGGCGAGGAGGAATTGATTTCCGTTGTGTTTTGTGTTCATATGAGGCCTATAAGTCGTGTTGTTATTTGACTATGATGTGCTCATGATTACACTGTGGCTGGATTGCGTCCAGGCTGTGGAATTATGATCACAGGAGGCTGAACAGACCTGTGGACTATGCATTGTGAGGGTCCCGGGGTAAACAAACCAAATATATCTTTTGGGTCTCTAAGCTGAAAACTTTGGGAAGCCCTGATGTGGATCATTGGACCACAGACAGATCCCATTTGAATTGGCCCGGTCCAGAGCTAGCAGTCGATTGGTCCTGGCCTAATTGGAGGATAAAGGTCACATTTTAACGAGGCTAGTGAATGTAACCAACACTATCGATCCCAACGGCCCCATTTGTCAGAGAACACCGACCGAAACAGACAGGGAACAAAAACAAAGTCACTCTTTGAACGATTTCACAGAGATAGCAGAACCTTTGGCAGGACAAACATGTTAAATGTAAGTTCAGTTAAGATGGAGCTAAATGTAATAAAGGTAATAATAATGTCTGTTCAGTCAGTCCTTCCGTCTTTCCGTACACATTTTTACAGTCTATTGGTTCCCTTGTCACTGTGACATCACTCTGACATCATGCTCTGATGTCACTGTGACCTCACGCTCTGGCTTGATGTCCCTTCTATGCCCATATATTTTATGCCCATATATAGTCGACAATTTGATGTCAGAACATGCCCATATATGGGCATTCCCAGATCACACTTGCAAATTAATTACATCCTTGTCCGTTTTATGCCCATATATGGAGATCCCTGTCCCGATGTCATCAATATTAAGGGCATATCTGGGAATGCCCATATTTGGTAATGCCCATATATGGGCATGTTCTGCCATTGACTGCCAATCTCAACAGGCACTGTTGAGATTGGGTAACTGGTCCGATATACATCACTGGCCAGATAGCCAAGAATTGGCGCAACCTCGCCCTTTAGGGCGAGGTCAGATGTCGCCCTGAGGCGTCTTTCTAGTAATAATTGTTTGCAGAGTAAAGTCATTCCTTCCACTGAGGCAGGCTCCTGTGTCTGTTGTGGTAAATGATCCCCAGCACACCCAAGCAGCATTAAAGCAGTGAAGAAGAAGTGAAAATGAGGTTCAGACATCACAGGTATTATTTGCTGAGACAATTCAATCATGTAGCGCTTGGTTCCGTCGCCGCCCGCAGGCTAGAGCTGCCGAGCTACAGGGTCTAGTTTTACCAATAAAAATCATCTGCTGCTGAGAACTTGGAAGAGCACAGGGCCTTTGAGCCACAAACGCAGCAAGGCAACAGGACTCATTAGCATCGCAGGAGTTGTGGAGCAAGATTTCGTTAAACGCTGAAAATCCAATGTGAACCCTGGGCGGGTGCGTAGCGCTGCTCCGACACGCAACGCCGATGTTGCCTTCGTCCGACTCTGCCCAATGCTAACTCTATGTCTAACCCTAAGCGCATGCATAGCCACGAAGTCGGAGTTATGACACCTCGGACTGACGTATTCCTCCCACCCTGGCGACACTTTTCTCGGGACAGGTGGACAAAGCCAGATGTAGGAGAGGTTAGCTCCTCACAGGAGCACCGCTCAAATATCAATAGAACCACAAATCTCCATATCTGGAGTACTGTGATGTCATCGTTATGACATCATTGTTTGGTCTAGACCCCATATTTGGGCATGGAACAAAGAACTCAGGCTGATACAGAAATCTCCATATATGCGCATACCAGGGACACAGACAGGCAGATACAGAAATCTCCATTTTATGTGCATGAAAGGGACACAGTCAGGCAGATATACAGAAACCTCCATACATGCATGGGCATATAAAAGGGACACAGACAGACCTACGGGTCCAACAGGTATTGCATAACTGGCTGCGGAATGCATTTAGAACTTACATCGCTTTACTTGCACCGTTCCCCCCGGCCAAGTCTTGATTACCTCCTGTAAGAGAAAATATGAGGTATGCTTACAGCAGTAAGTGCCGACCGTTTTCAGAACGTCAAGCGGCAGTCTGCGACAGAGAATGAACTTGTACCGCAAGTCAGCTTTTAGAAGACAACACAAACGTTTGCATTTCAGATGCCAACGGTTACCATTTCTGCAGTGGGTGCTTAAAGAAATGAATATTTCAAAAGTGCTAAACTGTCAAAGAGCTATAACAAAGATGCTGATTGTTGAGAACAACTGCACATTGCTGCAGGTTTTCTGGAGAAGTCTGTGACGGCTTCAATGTTTTCTTAACCATCAGTGGCGGTGCCATCTGCCCAAAATTACTTTTCTAAACCCAAGCTGATTAAAAGTTATATTATGAGGAGCTTAGCAGTGTTAATTTTGACAGCAAATTTTGATTTAGTTTTTTTAATTTTTTTTATTAAGGGAGCGATTCAGCTCTTTCGTGACCAGCGCAGCTGATTTATTTGTTTGATGAGACTGTGCGGTAGTGCTCATTATTTGCACGGGTAGAGAACTATTTCAACCAATCAGATTGCTTCGTCGGAACTACTTGTTTTATAATTATTTGTATTTTTGCATACTTGTGACGTTCACTCCACTATATTACCAGTAAGACTCCCTAATCGGGAGATAAGCGACCGTAGGTCTCGCTAGAAGAGGGCCATGTGAGAAATGAGGGGTGGGGTCTCCGCGTTGCCTTGGCGGACGAATAGGTACCGTCCCCGGCTCTCCCGGACGCTCCTAGGCCGAGTTAGGGCATTTTATGTGAGCTGCAGTGGAGGGGGTCCTCCACTGGGGGCGCCACCACTTTTGCATCCGTTCTGGAGTACCAGGAGTGGGTGGTCCCCGGGAATTGCCCGTGAGCAGCCCCGTGGGGGTGGTCATTTGGTCATTTTTGCACATTTGGTATTTTTTTTTACACCTGGGGGTCCCCCAGGGCCCTGGGGGTCCCTGGAACTCCGGGGGTCCTTGGAGGTTGTAGTTTGGCAGGCAAGGAGTTTGTGTGGAAATTTTGGCATGGATCGGGCCATCGGTGGCCGAGATATGAGTAGGGGGAAAGTGTGACGTGTATGTGGTAATGTTTTTACACCTGGGGGTCCCCCAGGGACCTGGGGGTCCCTGGAACTCCGGGGGTCCTTGGAGGTTGTAGTTTGGCAGGCAAGGAGTTTGTGTGGAAATTTTGGCATGGATCGGGGCAACGGTTGTGGAGATATGAGCAGGGCAAAAGTGTGACTGACTGACGGACTGACAGACAGCCCGTGGAGCTTTTGATAGTAAATGCGACCTACGGTCGCAATAAATATGAATATTGTACGTTGGACTCCACTGCATTTCTGGGAAGGGGAAAAAATACAATACAGTTCCAATTCAGTTTTTCGGGAAGCGAATCTGGGACCTTGTGCGGGCGACAACCTGTAACGTATTCCAATTTATTTATCTTATGTGGCAAAAACTAATGTCAGTTACTTTTATATCTCCATCTCCTTGCAAGTGAAATTGTCCCGACTTGCAAAGACATAAATCAAATAACTCACACTTGCAGCTGCAGTGTTAGTGATTTTCATTGCTTCTGTATTTACCAGTAAGACTCCCTAATCGGGAGATAAGCGACCGTTGGTCGCTTATCTCCACAAATAGGCCAAAAGTTTGTTTTACCAATTATCAAGACATACGGGCAGTTGAAAGTTTGCCATGGTTACTCATTGAAGTTGAATCTCCATATATGGAGACATAAGTTGCTCATACCATAGCAACCATGTTTTTTACAGGGCCTGGGATTGATGACATCAGAAATCTCCATATATGGGCATGAAAGGGATTTTGTTTCTGGAAATATGTCTGTGGGGTGCCACATTTGGAATAAAACACTTAGATCACACATCTGGCTATCCATACAGCCCATCTAGTTTGCCTGTGTCCATTTATGCCCATATATCTGATGACATTGGGACAATGATCTCCATATATGGGCATAAAACTTATGTTAATTAGTAAAGCCTGGGGATCTCCATATATGGGCATGAGGGGTACCCTAAAAGGGCATCATCTGGGAATAGCAAATATAGTTATCCTAGAAAGTGAAAATCTTACATCAAAGGCCATAACTACCTACCTACCACCATACTGCATTCCTCATTAAACTACCTACCAGTAAGATGCCTATAGGGAGAAAAGCAAAGGGCGAGGTTGCACCATTTCTTGGTCTTCTGGCCAGTGATGTATATCGGACCATTTAACCATATATGGAGACATCTGGTACCCAAAGATATTCACAGATATGGGCTTAATATTGATGACATAAGGGATCTCCATATATGGGCGTAAAAGGGATTTGGTTCCCCTGGCATCACAGGGATCTCCATATATGGGCATAACATGGATTTGGTTACCCTGGCAACACAGGGATCTCCATATATGGGCATAAAAGGGATTTGGTTCCCCTGGCATCACAGGGATCTCCATATATGGGCATAAAAGGGATTTGGTTCCCCTGACATTACAGTGATGTCAGTGGCTGGTTCTACAGAGGGGATCTCCATTTATGGGCATAAAAGGGAATGTATGTATGATGATGTCAGATATCATAGACGTCATAGGACTTTCACATAACGAATAACTGAGTAAGCATGTAAACCCGTAAAATCTATATTTGGGCATGGCTGATTTATGACCTCATCATGATGACACAAGCAAACACAGCTGAATTGTATAAATGATCAGTGCAGAAACCAACAGAAGTATTTGACCAAGACTCTTCGATTTAAACATCAACAAAGGTGTGACGTTTGTTGATGGTCACAAAGGTGTGACGGACGGACGGACGGACGGCCGGTGGAGGTTTTCATAGTAAACTGCTCCCTGACGGTCGCAATGAAACCCACACGTAACCACTTTCCCTTTCAAAACACTTTTTTTCAAAAATAGCAGAAGTAGCCGATCACAATGTGTCACATTGTGACAATACGTTGCATGAGCTTGCAATTGGACCGGCTATGTCTGCCACGACATGGATTTGTGGGAGGAGAAAAAAGAAACACAATGTTCCTACCCGACAGTGACCAAAAGAAAAAGAAAAAATATAAAGCCAAAAAATGATATATATAAAATAAAGCATTGTGTAGCCAGGTAGACAGCTACAGTATCGCTGTGTGTTATGGCTTTGCACTTCACACAGATCGTGCCGTGAAGGGATTGCCCTGAGCGGGCGATGACACAGTGCATTCACACGGAGGGCCCGCTGCGCGTCCCGCAGAGGGTAGAGAAAAAAACTGGTCTTTTCCGTGTAGTTCAGTGAGGCCGGCAAGCAGAGAACATGAACACAATGGCCGGCTCAGTCAGCTCCTGCCTCGGTGTGAGCGGTAAACGGGCTGTGATGGAATACCCAGGAGTGTGGGCCCGAGCGTGGGCTTTGCTTTGCTGGAGAGAGATGGATCTCGCTGAACTCCAGCCTCCAGGGCCAGCAGGAACAGAACGGTTGGAAGGAGCTTCTCCTGGGACTGCAGTGCAACGAAACTTGGGCTTTGAAAGAAATAAAAGAAGAAAAAAAAGCTGCACATTCAGACGGTTTGTCGAGAATCGACGGCGGATGTGCTGTACTATAGGCTATGCCTACCACTCGCGTATGCATGTAAAGCTTCGGTATGTCGGTGGGTCTTGTTGCGTTTGATTGATTGAGTACTTTATTGACAGTCTGCAAACAGAAAGTACAACAGGGAAGTACAATTCGATACAAGAACATTCTGTTCCACAGAATTGTACTAGACAACAATTATATAAAAAGGCCTACTGCAATGCACATAATATAGATGCACACGAATCGCACATAAAAAAACAATGTAGTCTATTCAAGATAAAAAATATATATATCTTCAAATGTGTTTTTTCCTTTTTTTTTCTTGAATACGAGGTTCTCCGCCACCGGACAGTCCCGTAGTAACTCTAAAATTAAACCTTAACACCCCCCCCCCCTCCAACATATCACTGCACCTCTCAGCCCACAGCAAACTGTGCTGTATAATCTAGCACATCATGCTAGAAGGGTCCAAAGTGCTGAGTACTGAAGAAAACCTTCTTTTTTTTTTTTTTTTTTGCAAACTGGGCTCAGCTTCCCTTCTCAGTTTTCTGCTTACCGTTACACTTTATCTG
This sequence comes from Nannobrachium achirus, assembly GCF_963921795.1. Classification (NCBI taxonomy): domain Eukaryota; kingdom Metazoa; phylum Chordata; class Actinopteri; order Myctophiformes; family Myctophidae; genus Nannobrachium; species Nannobrachium achirus. The sequence continues at coordinate 56,750,159 of NC_137832.1, forward strand.
CATGCAATATTTACTCAGAGACGAAGGCCCTAGCTATAACGCTCTCTCGGATGAAAAGACACTGGCCTCTTTTTCTCCACCCCTCCACCACCCCCACACCCTCCTCCACCCTCTCCGCACGTTTCTGATATCCAGAGTTCCGTGTTTGATTTCTCGCTTGATGAATATTACTCAGCCGTTGTATGTGGGGGAAAAAAGGCCATCCGTAACGTTGTCATGCCAGCTAGTGATGAATGGAGGGAGGGGGGGATGACGACATGTAAACAGGAGATATGGGATATGTAAATGTCTTGTACCGTGGCGTGTAGCTGCCGGCTTGCTCCGTCCCCACAGTCAGCAGCGCTCACATGGGATTCTCCAGGTCTTGGATCTAAAGGGGAGGGGGGGGATGAAAGACGCCTCGGGGCGATCTCCTCGTGCAAGCAGCAATACGTTGCGGCGGGAATCGACTCCGCCACTTGTTGGAGGGTTGTTGCTAAAGCTTTCACCGCTGTTGTCTTTTTAATTTAATAATTTCATAAATGTTTTTGTCATATTTTATTCATCAGATTTGTTTTGTTTTAGTCTAGTTTCTAAATATCGTAGGATTTTAGTTGACTTAATCTACACAGTTGATTTTGTCGACTGAAATGTATATTGAAGGGCCTCGGATGGCATCGTAACGCCATTTTGATTACACCCGGACATTGTCGTTGAGCCATTTGTGCCACGATGTAGGCCAGATATAGGCCAGATGTAGGCCATGCTTCAGAATCGTGTAGGAAAGCAATTTTTAAAGTATTTGGGCTAGGCCACGAGGCCTCCATATATTATATTATGGCATGCTATTGGAGGTCTCGGACACAACTATGTTAGCGGCTAAGATACCATGGGAAAAGGATCTGGAGGTAACTATCTCGGATGGGGACTGGGTTAAAATTCTTAAGAACTGTAGGAAAATGTCAAGAGAGTTGCGTATGAGACTTATTCAATTAAAAACTAGACCAGGTCAACCTGGTTGTGCCAGACCCCGGTTCTGCCAACCCCCTGTCTGTCATCATCATTTATGACATCATGCCTTTTGTAGGCATGTCATCATCATGTCATCATCTATACCCTTTATATAGAAAACCCGGACCGACATTTGCTTATGTAGGCCTACCCATTTCATGGGTCTGGCAATCATAAATAGGATTTACTGGACCCCATCGAGACTGTGTTTGTGTTGGTTTGTCTTTTATTTCCATTGTGTCTGTTGTTGTATTTGTAAAAAAAAATAAACTAATAATAGAATACTAATCATAATAAAAAAGAATCGTATAGAGCTCATACTGAGAACCACACAGGTCTGAGAATTATCTTAATTTTTTTCTTAAATAATTTGTAACTTTAATGAATAATTTAATAATATAATGGAAGTCAAAGGGTCTCGGATTTTCTAACTGTTGATTTGTTTAAAATAACTAGATAGCCTCTTTCAGAGCAAAGCCATCTATCTATAAGTGGATGGCGGTCAAATTGACCAATGAAACACGGAGTCATACGTCATTATCATGTCATAATGGCATAAGTGGTGTTTCCATACTGCTTCTTAATGCGCATTTAAGGCTTATTCGCAAAATCTTTTTATGGAAACACTTCAAAATGCGAATAAACTTTCATTATTCGCAAAATAAATTATCCGCTTGGAGGAGGTGGATTTTGAGGCTTTATCGAATAAACTAAATGTGCATTTGTGAATGGAAACGGGTCAGACAATAAATGCAAATAAATTATGAAGTTCTGGTCCATATTGTCCTCCTATAACACTTTCCCCCCAAGCAATGCCGTTATTAGACCCCATCTTGTTTAGTTCTTGATGTCAGTCCGCGTAGCGCTATTCCCGAGGTCCTGTTTCGAGGTCCCAGTAGTCCGAGGCTAACCTGCCGAACCTGCCGACCTTGGAATATCGAGATTCTTCCAGTCCTATCCGTTTCCTCTCTCAATGTCCATTTCTTCTCTCAATGTATTTATTCTCCATGAAACTGTTGATTAGGGATGTTAATCTACTCACAAAAGTCAATGTGTCAATCTCATTAAAACATTTTTGGGGGAAAAATTCTTTTTTTTAAAAACGACTTGACTCAAATGTTTTGATTCGAGATTAGCATGAGTCGGTAATCAAGACGATTTTCGGCTGTTGATACTGTGGTTCAGGTGGCTCCGCCCAAGTGCATTGTGGTAGTTTGCAGAGACTTCTGGAAGGGAAGGTGGTGACGACCGTGCCATTGAAGATACAATGGAGGACGGACCGATGGGATAGACATGGCAGGGTTCTCTCCTCACACACGACTAGAGCCTGTGCAATGTAGCTGTAGTTTTCCTCGAATCGAGAAGAGAAGCTGTTTCCAATGATGGTCAACTGAGGCAAAGTTTCAATAGTCCAGTTCTTCCATAGCAGGTTGTTGTAAAGTTCTGGCGCACAGTGTATCATGTAGAAGAGGGTGGGTTTAGTCGTCAACCACTTCCCTTCCTGATTCTCTGGGATTAGGGTTAAACCCAGCTTCCTTAGGACATCCTTCTCCACTGAGGAGAACACAGGGTCATAGACAAAGCAGTCACTTAATGGAATCTGCAGGGCGTCAAGAAGTAGTAGCAACATGGCGAGCTGATAGTGAGCTGAAGGATTCTCGGACGTGAAGGAGCCCAGACCGTAACACACACACTGTTGTAGTCTATCGGTTCTGTCATCCGCCTTGTTCTCTGAGTGGAAGTCAGGCGTCTCAGTGGCCAGAGTTGTTCCAGTCGCTGAGGGTTCAGAGAGCACTGTTGGTCCTGACACTGTCAGTCATTCTTTCATTTGTTGCCAAACTTCCTCACCTCTCAGATAAGACATCGATTCTATGATCTCCCGTCTGATCCGCTGAATAGCATGGCCTGTCACCAAGCCTGTCCGCAGCCGACGAGGTCTCCGCGCAGGTTTCACCATATTAGAAAGAATATAATGTATGTATATTACAAATGAAGGAAAGTTATATTTTAAAGATCTTTCCAGTCAATTGAAAAATCTAGCTCTGATATGCTTGCTTTAACCTGATGGTGGAACTCTGACGAACTGGAGCCGTCGGCCAGTTTATATACCCTGAGGCAGTGGTGTGATGTCATAAGTTATGACATCACACCACTATGACTCACCACTATGACTCATAACCATGTCACGACACACGTGCATATCTCCCTATTTGGGCCGTTCTGTCTGTGACATCAGCTGTGATGATGTCGGCCTCTGCGGACCCTCTATGCCGCCAGTCTCATATGACGAGATGGGTTATGTGCATTCCTGACATGTCTAGGCCTACGTCCTTGTCTCCATAGATGGAGTTCCAGACAGTATGCCCTGAAATGTTCTTTACAGCCGCCCCACACAGAGCATACGAGCGGAGCGGAGTGGGGAGCGGATCAGGGTTATTTTTAATTGAGCGTGAGCAAGCGAGTTTTAAAATGGTCAGAGCGGCTTGGAGCGAGGACCGCCTGCTGCTCGGGGATCAGGCAGCGTACCACATGTTTGAGCATGACCAGTCGCACGGACAAAGAAATCCCCAACACCGCTGCAGCAGGATTGTGAGCGCATAACCAAGATTTCTTTCAAATTTCTCCATAATCCACATGTTTATAAATACCTTGGGTACTGTTTTCGTCGGTTCAACTACAAAATGACGTCACTTGCATCTTCTAAGCTTTACCCCGAATTAGAGTGTGGAAAGCTGTCCGACGAAACGTTTGGTGGTCAGAGACTGTGTGGACAGGCCTTTAAGTTAAGGCACCAGTAAGACGCCTAAGGGCGAAAAGCAACCTCGCCCTAAAGGGCCATATATGGATTCTGTTAGTGTGGTTCTCCTAATAGGGCATCATCTGGGATACAATCCCTTGTATGCCCATATATGGAGATCCCTAACAGAATCCATTTTAATGCCCATATATGGAGATCTGAGTATCTGACATCACTGTGATGTCACCTGTTTATGCCCATATATGGAGATCCATGTTCTGATTATGTGACAATCAGTGACATCACTGTGATGTCACCTGTGATGTCACAGTGATGTGTCAGGGGAACCACAGTGCCACGCGTTACCCGTCATACGATTTGAAACGCAAGTGACAGATTTTGGATCAACTAATCACATTCATCATCGTCATCTCTTGAACGGCACTGCAGTGATTAATCATTAACCCACAGGATTTAATATGGTCCGTGTTACGAACGTTTCGGGGCAACAAGCTAAGAAACCTGTGCACGTATGGGGAAGTGTCGAGGTCAACGTTAGGCATTTTGGCCTATACATGGAGATCTTGAGAACCCTATATATGGAGATAATCCCTTGTGTCACAGGGACTGTCGTCATAGATGGCATGTCACATGAGACTAGCGTCATAGACGGCATGCGTTGACGGGCCGACATCATAACCTTGTACAATGGCAATGACCGTATAAGGAGATGTTGCTACGAGGCTAGGCATTGGACGAGTCTCGTCAACCCTCTCAAGAGGCTGGCAGTCTGTCTTATTAAAAAAGACTGTCTACATAAAAAGGAAACTTGCAACATATGCCTATTTGTCCATCTAGGCTAATGCGGAGGAAGAGCTAGAGACCTGCAGCTTCTGAACGGTGCGGGGAGCGACCGGTGAGCAAAGAAATATGAGCGACGGGGAGCGGAGATGAGATCAACATGATACGAGTGAATAGTGAGTGGGACAACAGACCCCTGGAGCGAGGAGTGCGATTTCTCCTCGCTCCACTCCGCTCGTGTGCACTGGCCCTACAGATTTCCTTTAGGAAATAATATTTCCTGAATTATGTAAACACGACACACATGCATATCTCCTTGTATGGGCCCTTATGTCTGTGACGTCAGGTATCTCACATGAGACCTGCATCATGGAGGCATCGCAGAGGCTGTCATCATCACAGCTGATGTCACAGACAGGAAACAGGGATATGCACGTGTCGTGACATGGGTATGACATCACAGGGTATATAGACTGGCCGACGGCTCCAGTTAGTTCGTCAGAGTTCCACCATCCAGCTACCATCAGGTTCAAGCAGGCCAGCGTCAGAGCTAGATCTTTCAACTGACTGGATACTTCTTTGAAATGTAACTTTCCTTCGTTTGTAATATATTCTAATATGGTGAGAGCTGCATTGAGACCTCGGCCAGGCTCGGCACACCATGAAAAGCGGGCCAAAGCTATTCAGCAGATCAGAAAAACAATGTCTTATCTGAGAGGTGAGGAAGTTTGGCAACAATGGAAAAAACGACTGACAATGTCAGGACCAACAGCGCTTTCTGAAACCTCAGCAACTGGAACAACTCTGGCCACTGAGACGACTGACTTCCACTCAGACGATGATGCACCAAAGAAGAAGAAGAAGAAGAAGACGGATGACAGAACCGATAGAGTACAACAGTGTGTGTGTTACGGTCTGGGCTCCTTCAGATCCCGGAATCCTTCAGCCCGCCATCAGCTCGCCATGTTGCTACTACTTCTTGACGCCCTGCAGATACCATTAAATGACTGCTTTGTCTATGACCCTGTGTTCTCCTCAGTGGAGAAGGATGTCTTAAGGGAGCTGGGTTTAACCGTAATCCCAGAGAATCAGGAAGGGAAGTGGTTGACGACTAAACCCACCCTCTTCTACATGATGCACTGTGTGCCAGAACTTTACAACAACCTGCTATGGAAGAACTGGACTATTGAAACTCTGCCTCAGTTGACCATCATTGGAAACAGCCTCTCTTTTCAGCCGTACGGCTACATTGCTCAGGCTCTAGTCGTGTGTGAGGAGAGACCCCTGCCATGTCCATCCCATTTACGGTTTATCTTCAACAACACGTTCGTCACCACCTTCCCTTCCAGCGGCCTCGGCAAACTACCACAATGCACTTGGGCGGAGCCACCTGAGCCTACTACTCCAGTGAGGCCTTGTTGTTAGACTGGTCCCCAGAACTTCAGAGTTCACAGGTCGAAGAAGTATGATCTGGTTTTAAAACCAAATCTAATGCTACTTCAGCCCTACTTCAACCCTTGAAAACCACCAGGGTTAAAGCCCGCCAAGAGCCATGGTTTAACTCAGATATTGAGGAATCAATTAAACTCAGACAAAAAATATGACGAAAAAAATATGACTCAAAAAACAATTCAACCCTGACCTCAAAATCCACATCAAGCATCTTACTGCTCAGGCGAAGAGACTTAGAAACCAGACAACCGCCCTAGTTAGATCCACCAAAAATAACATCATCGACGACAAAATCGACGAATACAAAAACAAACCATGTGACCTATGGAAGTTGCTTAACAACCAATTAGGCTTAAAACCTAAAACCATATGCCACAACATAAACATCAACAATCAAATTTCAACACACTGAAGACCATAGCTGGTGCAATAGTCCAGCCCCTCTTTGACTACGGAGTCCACGTATGGTATCGGGACGCCCCACAAGCCCTAAAAACTAAGCTCCAAACAGCCCAAAACAAACTAATTAGGATTCTGCTTAACATTCCCTATCAGACTCACCTCACCGCTACTCACCAGTTAAGAGTGGGGTGGCTCAGAGTAGATGACAGAGTACAGCAACTTGCAACTACTGCATAGTACTGTGTTCTATCCGTCTGTCATACAATGTTATATGAGATACTTCAATGGTTTCCTATGGAGATAAGCTTAGTCTTGTCTAGGATCTCCTTTTAGTAGACCTTGTACCAGTGAACTGTACCGTCATGAAACTGTACCTTTTCCTATGCAAACTTCTAATAAAGTCTTCAATCAATGCCACAGTATCAACAGTTTCATGAAAAAAAGAAAAGAAAAAGAAAAAACTTAACTAAAGTTGTCCAAAGTTGTCCTCGTGGAGTAGAAGTAAAAAGTACTGAAAATAGGAAATACTCCAAGTAAAAATCGCACCATGGTATCAAACACGACACACGTGCATATCTCCTTATATGGGCCCCTCTGTCTGTGACGTCAGTTATCTCCATACATTCCGTTCTCATTTATACACATACATACATACATACACACAAAGCCAGACGTATGAGCGGTTAGCACCGCTCAAAGATACCTCAAAATTGTACTCAAGTACAGTACTTGAGTAAATGTACTTAGTTACAGTACTTACATTACACCAATGGTGGCCTGGCAAAGGCATATAGCCTCTTGAGGGAGAGGGGATATGAAGTCAACATTCAAAGTTAAAAGCAAATGAAAATGACACAATATAATAAATCACAAGAAAAAAAACAGTAGTGGAAAGAACACGATCAATAAATATATATTAAAAAACAGAAACAGAAATGTTAAACCGCAGAGACCAGTTAATACAAACAATAAAGGGGCTAATAGTCTAAAAGGGCAGCAGAATGTATCTTCACGTGCAACATCCATGAGTTATGTTTTAATGTGTTGCAGTCCTGCTTTGCCAAATCGAGAAAGCAAGGCCAGGCCATTCCTCTCTTCCTCTGCAGCTGGGGTCATTATAGTTGAATAAAACTAACAAAATAGACCAAACTGTATACTCCATGCTACTCCATTACTGTCCACCACTGCTGCGTCTGACCTTGGAGGTTGAACTCTCCCAGATTCCTATCCCGCTGCGTTCATATAAAAGAGGAAAGAGTCGGGACCACAGGAGCCGCTGCTCCGGGTGAAAGCTTTCATTTCTGGAGCTAATGGAAGACACACGGGGGTAAATGGCACAGGAACGGACAGGACCCCCATCCTATTTAACGCTGTGGTTCGGATCCCGTGCAGCCTTCCCTTAGAACAGGCGTTCCCAAACTGTTTGGGCTCAAGTCACCCCTAGAAATGTATCTTTCATCTGAGGCATCATTTTCACTCCCAGCACCTTATATTTATAGCATATTTTAGCGATTATGTTGCAAGGAAAACGTTTCGGTTAGAACTGACTGAAAATAATGTTGTATTTCAAGTATAAAATTATACTAGTAAATATATATTTTTAAGTGTACAAAATAAATTCCAAATATTATCAAATTATCTCGTGGCACCCCTGGACTGCTGTCACGGCAACCCAGGGTGCCCTGTCACCCACTTTGAAAACCCCTGCATTAGAGACCCCGTTTTTATATCTGACGCATGACATGAGAACCTTCCTCCCCCCTCCCCCCACACGCACGCACACTCTCTTGTATTTTTCAAATATGTTAACCACTTAGGCGCTATATGTCGGGCAGAAACCTTGTATCTCCAAGTTTCAGATTTGTAAGTTTCTTTTTCTTCTTTTTTTAGTCGTAAAGTAAAGCCCGGCTTCATCATACAAGACTGTCGCACAAAACTAGTGAAAATAGCCGATCTACAAGCACACAACGCCTCGCATTAAATCACTTTTAAAATGATAAATACAAAACGGTTTTGGACATACCTGGTTTTCACCCGACAACGACAATGTACTTTCCGCAAGACAAATAGTGCAAATAGCGGGCCAATCTACGTGCCTTACCCCGTTTTATGAATTCTTTACTATTCTGAAAGATATTTTAAAACCTTACAATAAATGCACCAAATCTCTGTACAGTATGTAGACTGTAATCCACGTATCTCGAGAACCGTTCGGCCGCCCGACTTGAATTTTGCGCCGCGTGTCGCAGATGACACGAGGGAGTGCAGTGCCCAGGGTCAGAAAGGCGGTTGTCCAGATTCCAGAACCAGAGAATGCGAGGATGCTCTGGCCGTGGCATGTCCCTTGTCTATATATGGCCATATACCGATAACATCTGGGATCTCCATATATAGGCATAAACGGGACAAGGATGGACAGATATACAGATCTCCATATATGGGCATAAAAGGGACAAGGACAGACAGATATAAACAAATGTTCACGATTTTTCAAAAGTAGCAGATCTACAAGTGTGGCGCTGCACCAAGCTTGTATATCTGCTATTTTTGAATAGCCAAAGTATAAAAGAATGGGTTAAAATGGTTAAAATCTAAAGTGACAGATGCTTTCCAGCCAGGTCTAAATGGGTTAAAATGTTTTTGAGTGGTGCTAACCGCTCCTTCATCTGACTCAGTCTGTATGTACAGTACTTATGTCCTTTGTCTGTCCGCACTGCCATTGGTCAGAGCTTTGTATTAGAAAGTTCTGCCATTGCAGGGTCAGAAACAGTAGCCTTGCAAGCCATCCCGAGTTACGTCATCACCAATGTGCTTCCTTTCTCGGTCTGGTGTCCCTCCCATCGAGTCTCTTTATTCGAATTTGGTTCTCAATTTCCAATCAAAAGGCTGCATTTCGAGCGAACCCGCCTCACACCGCTCCTGATTGGTCGAGCGGCTGCTACAGCTCTTGCATTTTGACAACAAACATGGCGGACCCCATGTCCGATGCGAGTTCACAAATCGCAAATAAAAGCTGCATTAAGCGAAGTTTTATCTGAAATCAACGGCATCTCATAACTTAAAAACAAACAACAGTTTGCACCTTTGGAATTTCTGTCTGGAAAAGACGTATTTCATGTTCTCCCGACGATGTTTTGATGCGCTGATGACTACTGAATGGACCTGTCAGTCAAAGTAAGTAACTACGTCATCGCGTAATGCATTGTCTATGGGGAACTCCCAGACTCTCTGGCTGTTGCGAGGCTACAGAAACAGTGCCTGTCACGTGGTTTATGCAACTCGAAATGTCACTTTTCCCTCATAGATTCCAATGCATTCTGTAAACTTCCAGTTTGCGCTTTGTCACTATTCGCCAATATGTGTGTATGTAGAAGACCTGGCCCCATGAAGTGAACATCCCACATAGGCAAAGCTTCGTGAGACGCTTAATAATGGAATTAACTCATAAATAGCAATGCTCACTTCACATAGGTGTGTTTTTTTTTTTTTTTTTTTTTTTACGTAAATAAGTAACATAAATTCCTAAGACGTTAAGTGGTAAGGCTAGATAGAAACCCGCAAGTTACATTCTGAGCTTGTAGAGCTGCTATTTTCAGCGGAGATATTTAGCACAGAATGATAATGGATAAGTCACTAGTATTAGAGCCCTGAGGTACTCCAGTCAACCAAGTAAAGGGTTTAAGTGGTGAATCCTCTGGAATTAGTCATGCGGGTGTGTTTTGGACATATAGCATAGATTAGACCAATATCGCCTCATTATACGTGCAAGATATACGTACATTTGTGATATCTTGACATATTGACTTCAGTTATGCCTCTTTAAACCAATTAAAGCGTGGCAGACAGACGAGTGTGTACTCATGTGTACTCGTGTCTGTGCGCCCCATGCAGGGGCGTCACACCAAATTCTGGGCCCTGGGTACAAGGATTCACTGCGGGGCCCCTGTGCTTTAACTATTGAAAAATAGCAGATATACAAGCTCACAACGCGGCACCGAGTGCCGCGCTGCGAGCTTGTAGATCTGCTATTTTTGAAAAATCATGAAAATCTTTGAATATTTCAAATCCTTCTGAGTTTTTTTTTTTTTTTTTTTAAACCTATGTTTCTATGTCAGTGGAGCTCAAACCTTTTCATGTGAAGGACCCCCAAAATGGTATGTATTTGGCCACGGGGTGACGGAACCCCATCTCAAAATATTGAGTTCCAGGGACCCCCCAGAAGCAAAATTTGAGTTACAAATGTTCACTTAAAAAATACATATATTCAAAGATTTGCACACATTTTCACGACTTTTAAAAAATAGCAGATCTACAAGCTCGCAGCGCGGCACTCGGTGCCACGCTGTGAGCTTGTATATCTGCTATTTTTCAATAGCTAAAGTATAAAATAATTAAGGCCCCTCCACCACCTTGGGCCCTAGTAACTCAGTCCCACTTTCCTACCCCTTGTGACGCCCCTGGCCCCATGCATCGCATGGTATCGGAGCTCTGTGGACATTAACGACCGCTAACTGCTGTCCATTGAGCGGAAAGAGATATAAAGAAAGCCAGGAGGCGATGGTTTCGTGGCATTCTATACAGGATGAGAGCTATTTGAAGATATGCCGTAATGAAGTGCAGGCTATACTGCTAATTGAAATACATGCATCTATTTCCCTCCCTCCCTCCCTCCCTCACACTCGCTCTTCAGAGCTCATCTCCATGCAGAGAAACGGGCGTTTAACCAAAGCTAAATGTATTTATAATCTTTTATTTTTATTATTTCTGGATTCATATACAGAATAAGGCTTTCTGTGGAGCTCACGTGTCTTTACACAGACAGTGATCTCTGTATATGGGCATAAAAGGGACACAGACAGAAATATTGATAAACACACAAATCCACATTTATGCATGGAGAACCCTGATTGCAACCGTAGGTCGCATTTACTAGGACGGAGATGCGAGAGACTTGGAAAGTCTTTTGTACCGGATGCTCTTAAACTGTACAATGAAACACACAATGGTCGATTGACTAGCATTGACTGCTATGGTCACTTTTGATTTGGACACTGTATTATTTTGATAGTTGTACTTAAGGACACTTTATGTATATTTATATTTATATATTATTTGTTCCCTCTCTTGATGTACCTTGCTCTTTACTGTACTCTGTTCTTGTTTTTCTTTTATCTTTTTCTTACTTCTCTGTAACTTTGTAAATAACCTTAGACTGCTGTGCTGCCTCTGGGCAACTGTTTTTCCCCCTTGGGATAATAAAGGTATCTATCTACTGTATACTGCAAGAGTTGCATGGAATGATCTACCCAAAATAATTAGGTCTACTACCTCTTATGGCCAAGACAGAATTAATAAGTGTGACTCGCGTAATGGCAACCACACTTACAAATTAATTCTGTCCTTTTAACCCTTTTATCCCCATATATGGAGATCCCTGATATGATCAATATTAAGCCCATATCTGCCCATATATGGACATATTTTGTCAGGCTCATGATAACCAGGGTCCTTATCCCTTTCATGCCCATTTATGGAGATCCCTGGTGTCATCAATATCAAGCCCATTACTGGGAATGCCCATATATGGACATATTGTGTCAGTCTCGCCCTAAAGGTCGCTTCTCTCCATTAGGGCGTCTTACTGGTGTCGTTGATATGATGTCATATATGGGCACAAAAGGGACACAGAGATACAGACGGGTATACTCTGGGGTCCAACTTGCATCGTTCCCGAGTAGGCTGTGCACCTAGTATAGGCATATAGGGACACAGATAGACACACAGACAGACAGACAGACAGTAGGCTGTGCACCTAGTATAGGCATATAGGGACACAGATAGACACACAGACAGACAGTAGGCTGTGCACCTAGTATAGGCATATAGGGACACAGATAGACACACAGACAGACAGTAGTAGTATATGCATATAGGGACACAGATAGACACACAGACAGACAGTAGGCTGTGCACCTAGTATAGGCATATAGGGACACAGATAGACACACAGACAGACAGACAGTAGGCTGTGCACCTAGTATAGGCATATAGGGACACAGATAGACACACAGACAGACAGTAGTAGTATAGGCATATATGGAAACAGATAGACACACAGACAGACAGTAGTAGTATAGGCATATAGGGAAACAGATAGACACACAGACAGACAGTAGGCTGTGCACCTAGTATAGGCATATAGGGACACAGATAGACACACAGACAGACAGTAGGCTGTGCACCTAGTATAGGCATATAGGTGCACAGATAGACACACAGACAGACAGACAGACAGACAGACAGACAGGTACAGCGGGTTATCTGACAACGGGCGCAACGGGTTCGCATAACCGGAGGGGCATACGTTCCCAATGGTCATCGTTCAAAAAGGGCATCGGCCTGTAGCATAACATTTAAAGTCCGATTGCTCCCTTTGTGATCGTGCAGCTAGTGCCCCGCCAAAGCTGAGAAAATGAGGCCATTCCAACGCACGGCACTCTTGTAAAACAAAGTCGACGGGCCTTCTCCGAAAACACACAGAGGCACGGCACAACTAACAGTATGTCATCAGAACTAGCTCGTTGCTTTTACATCGCTCCTTACAGCATAATCTCGTCAAGGCTACGACGGCGTGTTGAACTGAATTCAAACACGCACAATATCGTTGCTATGAAACTCTGGGGTTTGGGGAATTGCCTGAATTGCTGGGTTGAAACGCGATTTCCCATTCATCTTTTTTTTACTCCTTCTTCCCTCCGTGGCGGAGTGAGTGAGTGAGTGAGTGAGCGAGGAAGTGAATCAAATGGAGAGTGAAATGCAGACGCTCTTGTGAGAGGCAGCTGGGTCCTCTTTGCCTCCCCGTAACTTCATCTTTCACTCTAAGCAGCTGGGGGGGGTGCATCTGTCATGCAGTCTGCCGGATGCTTGATATGTATGGTGCCGGGTGGAAACAGGAGGGCGGCCTAAAGGCTATGGAGCCCATGGGGGGATTACAGTCAAATACGGTTTAATGTGAACAACATAATCATTGGCTGGTTATTATTATTGTGAAAAATGTAGCTATGCTTTTTCGTGGCAGAATTCAGCACCATTATCGTCGCTGTCGGGCAGGAAACTTGTATCTCCATATTTCATACTAGCAACGGACTGCAAAAAAGCTTTCAACGAACAATCACTGGTGACCTTTTGACCCTGCCGTCGGCACAGAAACCTCATATCTCTGCGTTTCAACTTTTGTATGATGTTTTTTTTTTTTTTTTTTTTTTTTTTTTTTCGTTGTAAAATGCCGACCTAGTGCCAACCAAATTTAGAACAAACGTGGGAAAGTTCGGCAAAATGTCCAGTCCGACCTCCCATTAGTTCGAATTAGGGTTAAGGTTAGGTTTAGGAAAGTCCGACGCCTCATTACTCCCGACTACATGGCTTTGTGTGTGCGGTTAGGGTTAGAGTTCTCAATGGGCCTGAAAATTAAGGCCCGGCCCTACCTGGGTTAGGGTTAGGGTTAGACCCGACTAGGTAGCATACATTTTAGGCCCTACCCTACCCTAAATGTCGGGTCGGGTTCGGGTATGGTCGGGTTCTCATTACTCTATCACAGAGTAATAGTAATAAAATAATAAAACAATATTTTTTCTTTTTTCATTGAGCCCGAGGCCCTACCCTGCCCGACTAATTATCATACATTTTAGGAACAAACGCAACTTCAGAATAATGAGACGTCGGAACAAAGCTACGCACCCGCGTCAGCGGCTCCGGAGGCTTGTCTTGGGCGGTGCTGTTGTTGATTTACAATCGCGCTGTTTGTCTGTCATTTCCCAGTCGTAAATGCAAATTTCCCATCTTTTTTGTACACAATAGTGTTTGTTTCTTGATGACATGTACATTATTATTGTGTTCATTTTGTATGCTATGTTGATTATCCTTATAGCTTTAATGTACCACGTGCTGTTCTCATTTCTGACTAATAAAGTATTCAAGCAATCAATCAGTCATGCAAGAGTTAGACAACCAAGCAAAATAGACAATCTACAAGCACAATGTGTCACAAATACAACACATTGTGAACTTGTAGATCGGCTGTAAAGGTATTTTAAATGTATAAAAAGGGAGCAGTGTTGGGCATACAAGGTTTCCGCCTGACATCAATGTAAAGCGACTATATGACCGCAAAACACCCATTTAGGCAGTAAAACTTTTTTCACGTCTCTCTCTCTCTCTCTCTCTTTCTCTCTCTCTCTCTCTCTCTCTCTCTCTCTCTCTCTCCATGTATCTGCTCCAGATAAAGCTTACACAGCAGAGCGGGGGAGTTATTTATCGTGAAAAAAAGCCGCCGAAACGCTTCCTGAGTTCATGTGCGTGTGTCAGCAGTGAGCACCTGCAGACCACACTGAAACGCATCCGAATATACACCTCTATCACACACAGGGGCGTCACAAGGGGTAGGAAAGTGGGACTGAGTTACTAGGGCCCAAGGTGGTGGAGGGGCCTTAATTATTTTATACTTTAGCTATTGAAAAATAGCAGATATATATTAGCTCACAGCGCTGCGAGCTTGTAGATCTGCTATTTTTGAAAAGCCGTGAATTCTTTTGCAAATCTTTGAATATATGTATTTTTAAAGCGAACATTTGTAACCCAAATTTTGCCTCTGGGGGTCCCTGGAACTCAATATTTTGAGATGGGGTTCCGTGGCAAAATACATACAATTTTGGGGGTCCTTCACATGAAAAGGTTTGAGCTCCACTGACATAGGTTTTTCAAAAAACCTCTGAAGGATTTGAAATATAAAAAGATTTTCATGATTTTTCAAAAATAGCAGATCTACAAGCTCGCAGCGCGGCACTCGGTGCCGCGCTGTGAGCTTGTATATCTGCTATTTTTCAATAGTTGAAGCACAAGGGCCCCGTAGTGAATCCTTGTACCCAGGGCCCAGAATTTGGTGCGACACCCCTGATCACGCACATTAGCACGTACGCACGCACAGACGTAGGCACACACAGACGTACACATGCACATGCGCATGCACATGCGCATGCACATGCGCATGCACACACGCACACCAGTGTCAATTTAGTAGGCCAATCTGAAAAGTTTTAGTCTAGTTTTAGTCAACTAAATCTACAGTTGAAGTTGTCGACTAAAATGTATTTTGGCAGGCCTTGATGAGGTCGTAATGGCAGATTTGATACTTGGTTGTATAAGCTCACAATGTGTTGCAGCGCCACCGAAACCAAACATAAAATGACTTTTATTAGTTCCACTGGATCTTAGACTTTAGACTTTGGCCCTCACAAGCACAGCGATACGTGTGTGTGTGTGTGTGTGTGTGTGTGTGTGTGTGTGTGTGTGTGTGTGTGTGTGTGTACACATGCACACGCACACAAACACACGAAAACAAGACTTTCCCAGAAGTGAATGCAGCGCTCAGGTAGAGAGGAAACGGCTGTATCTCGGGTACAGGCATACCGTGTAAACACGGAGACCTTTTGGGAGCAGGAGCGTTCGTTCCCCAACTCCCCGCTGCTCACAGGCCGTGCCAGACGCTTCTCACAAACAGCGGAACGTCTACATGTGGCGGCGTTCTGCTGCATGCAAACTATGCTTTTTTTGCACTGTATCTCTGGCTCCGTAACACTATTACTGACTCCTTGCCAGTGGTGGAAAGTAATAATAATTAAATGTAAAGTAATAAGTAAGTTCTGCAGAGTACAATTTTCTTGTACTTTCATTTTACTTGAGTACAGTATGTCCATTTTTATATACTCCACTATATCTCAGAGGCAGCTATGGTCTGGTGCATTACCTCTGGCTGTTGAGGTGGGGTCGGTACAGTAGGTAACCAGTCCACTCGCCGTAATTCACACTCGCCCTATTTTTCCCGTCGACCTCATGCCGACTGCTCGGTGGGGCGGTTCTTGTATTTGTATTTGCTTTTACTTATAGTTTTACTGAGGTTAAGATTTGGAATAGGGTTAAGTTTTGGCACAGTTTTACCGAGGTTAAGTTAGGAATAAGGTTAGTTTACGTCTAGGAATACCAGGCAGAGAGCAGTCTACCCCGCTGGATAGACGCCTGAGTGTGAAATTTGGTGAGCGGACTGGTATTTATACAGTAGCCAGCTGGCTTTCCCGAGGAGCAGAGATTTGTGTTCTTTGTGAGATGGGCATCTTGTAGTGCAGGACACTATAATACAAATTCTATCTCTCATATCTCTGTGGCAAATATTGTATTGTGTGCTCCACTACTATTATTTGACATTATTTTCATCCCACGGGGGAACTTCAGCTTCACCCAGCTGAGTGAGTGCTGCAATGTATTAAAGTGTCTTAGGCCTATAGCTGCGTGCCAGAGTACCGTGCACTGAGAATAGATGATAATAAGCTCACAACGTGTCGAACAGCGATGCGTTGAGAGCTTGTAGACAGATTATTGTCAGTGTGCCACACCTTTACACCCATCAGTGTCAATTGTCTAATGTAATCCTGGGTGCTTGACTCCCTCTGCCAACCTGGGGAGACAACGCACTGATCTCATGCTTCCTTCTATGCATGAGGACTCCAAGCCACTTCTTTTCACCTGACAGGAGGGAGTTTACCCGGTTGGACGTACAGTAGAAGGAAGGAACATGTTAGGAACATGTTAATCCAAATAGATCCTTTCCCCTCCATCAGGCGCCCCGGCTGGCCAGGGGGAGGCAGTATAGAGATCAGGATTGCAGCATGTTCTTTTGCAGGGTACCTACCCTATAGGGGACACAGGGAGAACATGCAAACTCCACACAGAAAGGCCCTTTTTGCCAACCCCACCTCGGGTATGGCATATGGGCACTGATGATGCGGAGGAGAGAACGTGCTGGTACACCTTATAGGGTTTGAATGTTTATGTTCTCACAGGGATGGTAATGAAGCGTGTGTGTGTGTGTGTGTGTGTGTGTGTGTGTGTGTGTGTGTGTGTGTGTGTGTGTGTGTGTGTGTGTGTGTGTGTGTGTGTGTGTGTGTGTGTGTGTGTGTGTGTGTGTGTGTGTGTGTGTGTGTGTGCGCGCACACATGTACTGTATACATGTGCACGTGCAAACCGTAGGCCTATGTGTACATGTGCCTGCAGCCATGCATAAGCGCTTTACCATATGGGCATGCATCTAGCCGTGACAAGTGTGTGTATTTCATATGGTGTGTGTGTGTGTGTGTGTGTGTGTGTGTGTGTGTGTGTGTGCGTGCGTGCCAAGTTTAGTAATTAATTGCAGTAAAGATGCAAAACCAAACTATTCATCTGCATTTGTTTGTGTGCTTACAGTACCTTGGATACGCCCCCCTGAGATCCCATGGTTGCCATGGTTACCAGTGTGGGTGGCAACGGTTGGGGGGGGGGGGCGGTGGGAGATGTGTCACACCTGCTCAGGTTGTGTATTTCCTGAAGGGAAGCCTTTTCTTTTACAACCTTAAATATACCGCCACTGTCAGGAAGAAACCTCGTAGGCCTACAGTATCTCCATGTTTTTTCTTTCGTAAATTACGGCCCTGATTGATCATACCATAGAGCAGGGTTCCCCAATCAGTTTTCCCCAAGGGCCGAATTATGTCTAGGGCACCAAGCCGAGGGCCACAACATTGCAGGGGGCGACAGTGGCATTCCCGCTACTCCAGCAACAGTTCAGATATCGTCGTTGTCGGGAGAGAATCTTGTAGGCCTATGTCCAAAACCGTTCGTTTTGCATTTATCAATTTAAAAATGATTTAAACTTGTGAAAACAGCCGATCTACAAGCACATGCACAACGCCTCTGCATTTATCATTTTAAAAAATGATTTAAACTAGAGAAAACAGCCGATCTACAAGCACTTGTAGATCGGCTGTGTGCTTGTAGATCTGCTGTTTGCACTGCTTTTGTGCGACGGCCTTGTATGATGAAGCAGGGCTTTGCTTTGCGAAAGAACGTACAAATTTGGAGATACGACGATATACTAGTGTTGTTGCTGCTCTTATACCACCATTATTACTGGGGTTGGTGGGGGCCAGACAGTAACCCCCGCGGGCCGCAAATGGCCCGCGGGCCACCTATTGGGGAACCCTGCCATAGAGTCACACAAAAGTTGCAGCTCAAAACGCTTTGAGCTTGTCGATCTTCTATTTTTATGTATGTATGCTTATAGGCTATATCAAGCCCCACTTTGTCAGATAAGGGTGTTGTGCAAAGGTAGCAAAAGTAGCCGATCTACAAGTTCATAACACGTCAGGATGAGACACGTAAGCTTGCATTTTTTTATTGTTTTAGTTTCATGAATACTTAACCAAAGGAATCTATTAACAAGAGCATGTGACTAAATAACAACGCTGGTTCTAAAGAAATAGAATAAAATACATGTTTTACCAATTTCCGAAAATGGACATACAAGGTTTCCTCACAACACTAACACAATATAAGGATGCATGGCAGAGCTGTGGAGAGGCAGAGCTCTGGCTTCTGGTGCGCAAATCAGGGGAAACACATTGAGTTATGTTCACCGCCGGAGGAAAGTGATACTTACATTTGTAAGAATGCCAATATGACTGCAAAAAATTACTATACGAAAAAAATAAAAAATAAGCAGGAACATGTAGGCTACCGTACAGCAGCTCCCAGGGTTCTCCTTTAACAAACATTTCATGCTCATGGCAATCGATCGTTACTGCTACAGTACAAGCTTTTAACCATTTTTCAACCAAGAAAAACCTTGCAACATTCATTCAACATAACTTGTTTTAGTGACACCCATAGTGGTTTAGTTGTCATTACAGTTGTTGTCTATACAGAAGGAATATTTGGGAAATCAACAACATTAAACGGTATTAAACGGATAGTTCACTTATTTTGTCTATTCATTACTCACTTGAATTCATGGATACATTGTTAGTTTTAGTTTTTGTCGCATACCCTAGCCGAAATGTTTCTCAACCACTGTGCCTGGGGACCTCTGGTGTGCCCCTGAGAAGGGTCAAGTGTGCCCCTTGAAACTGCTTGAAAGCCAGTATTGTATTTATCATTTTAAAAATGATTTAAACTAATGAAAACAGCCGATCTACAAGCGCACAACGCCTCGCACCACGAGGCGTTGTGTGCTTGTAGATCTGCTGTTTTCACTACTGTTGTGCGACAGCCTTGTATGATGAAGCAGCCAAGCAGGGCTTTACTTTGTGAAGAAACTTACAAATTTGAAACTTGGAGGGGCGCCCGCTGGCCTTGTGGTCAAGGCGCATACCACATACTAGGCTATGATGCCTGCTGGCGTCGCCGGTTCGATTCTCGATCCGGACGACCTTTGCCACATGTCATTCCCCATCTCTCTCCCCATTTCCTGTCAGTCTACTGTCCTATCAATAAAGACATAAAAAGCCCAAAAACAAATCTTTAAAAAACAAAAACAAAATTGAAACTTGGAGATACAAGGTTTCTTCCCGACAGTGACGATATTTTCACCCCCGTATTACTGGTGTGCCCATGGATTCTTGGGACATGAAAAGTGTGCCCATGCAGAAGAAAGGTTGAGAAACACTGCCCTAGCCAATCATTTAATGACCAGCAGTGGTTCCCTATAGGTAGACACAAAGAGTCCTCTCAAATTATTGGCACAGGAATGCAACAAAAACTAAAGAATATCATTTACCATGGGGTGAGTAATCGATAGAAACAAAGTCATTTGGGGGATGAACAATGCCTCTAAGGTGCGCTCCTCTGGCTCAGCTCCATCTATTCCACCAAAAAGAACGTTGGTTCTAAGTTCTAACCAGTGCCGTTCAATAATCTTGGAACCGGCTTGTGTTTCCACCAGATTTGCGGGCCCCTCCTGCAAACTTTGAAAGCCACTCATAGCCAACAGGAAAAGTCTGTCGGATGCATCTTGCTGATCGCACAAATGCGGAGACAATGTGTACCAATTTGCATGAGGTTTGGACAAAATGTGTAGGAGTCGTATAGCAAAATATTTGTATAATTATAATTATTAATACCCCTATCATTCACTCATACCCCTATCATTCACTCTCTTCTCTTCCTCCCTCTCTCTCTCTCTCTCTCTCTCTCTCTCTATCTCTCTCTCTCTCTCTCTCTCTCTCTCTCTCTCACACAACAACACACACACACACACACACACACACACACACACACACACACACACACACACACACACACACACACACACACACACACACACTCCGACTCCTGAAGAGCTCTTGAAATTGAACCTGTCTTAATTCCATTGTGGCCCAATGTATTCAATTCATCAACTGAGCAGAAAATATGATCATCTTGCCAAAGGCTAAAATGTCATTTAGAGAGCATGTTATGTAGACAGATGGCAGGTCATTCTGGTTTCCTATAGTTTGTATAGTCTCAATGTACAGATCTTGTTATGGTATGTAGCAGAGTGACTCACTGCCTCAGCCTGATGTCCTCAAAAGTCTAATGGCCGGGTTTCCCAAAGCGATTTTAGCCCATCGTCGCTTACGCATGGTCGTAGAGACCAAGCCCCGACCGCCATGTTCCCGTGTTCACATGGGTTCGGGCAGAGCGACTTATTTAGCCCCCTACAACTACACCATCATTCAGATTTCACAAAGTGCTTAAAGGAGTAGTTCACCCCCAAAATGACTTTTTTTTCTATTGATTAGTCACGCCATGGAGAGTAGAGTTCAATAATATTTTTTGTTTTTTGTCACATTCAAACAAAAATTTGATTTAAGTAAATTTACCTTGATTGATTCCGGATGGGGACCCGTTTTGAAACAGGTCCCCATCCGGAACGAATGGGGGTAAATTTATTGTTATCACATTTTTGTCTTAGGAATGTGACAAAAAACTAAAAATATTATTGAACTCTAGTCTCCATGGCGTGACTAATAATCAATAGAAAAAAAGGCATTTTGGGGGTGAACTACTCCTTTAATAAAGTCTCACGCCTGTCTAAATACTGTACGGCATTCTATAATTACCTGTATCCTCCGTGTTATTTAATAAGAAGAAGGGGTTGGTGCGCATGGGGAACGCCAGGAAATACACGGGAAAACAGAAAGCGAAGTTATCATTATGTCTAAAATAGCAGATCTAGAAGCTACCAACTTGTAGATCAGCTATTCTCAAATGGTTAATGTATGTTTTGTAATTTATACTAATCAAAACCTAGTGGAGTAGAAAGTACAGATAAGTAAAAGTAACTGGTCTACAGTACTTAAGTATACATTAATACATAAAAAAAAAGAAATCTGTATCACAATTGTTCACAGTTTTAAAGAGAAAACTGCCATGTCATGATATTAGAATTTTATTTAAATACTATCGTTATGCTATCATTATAATCGTAATGTTTGCCAATTATTTGGGGGCCCATTTGTGATACACTCAAGGCCCGCCAAGTGGGCCCCGGTCCCAGGTAGATTTTAACCTTGAAGTCAGAGAAGGTCATAAAAATATAGCAAAAATAGATGATCTACAAGCTCAATGTTCTGCAAATCTCCTAAAGATCTACGGCCTTGCTAATGGCAGGAAGTGTAAAGTTTTGAAATGGCACATTTGTAATACATTTTCACCTGCATGGGCTTTGTAAATACCAGAAAGGTTTTGTCAGTAATTATGCAGATCATTCAATAATCATGATTACGTGTGCCTCCAATTGCTCCACAGTAAGCGCAGAGCTGGGCTGACTCCCAACTGAACTGCTTACAAACCAAACGGTATTTAGAAATAATAAGTACTGGTATTATTGTGGGGCTTGGCATTTTTTCCTGAAGCTTTTTCAGAGACGCTCAAAATCTTCTTATCGATGCGAAGAGAGGAGGGGGGGGGGGGGGAAAGTGGATTTACGGTGGCTCTGTCTTCAGTTCCAGCCAGCCACGCGCTAATTACCCTGCAGCCGTCGCTGCTTTCACCGCTGTTTTCAAAATCTGTGAGGGGGAGGGGGATTTTTTTTTTCTTTTTTTGGAAAGGCTCACTCCCGATTCATACTTTGTCGCGTGGCGGTGCCGCCCGCCGGAAACCTCCGATCCACGAACTCGCAAAATGTCACGTCTCGTAAGTGTTGACGGGAGTGTCTTTCCCGTCGTACGACGGCGTGAATGAAAACGGAGCGCTGGGCTTCACAAACATGTCCCTTTTGAATTGGAAATGGAAAAATGTCAAGTGCACTGACGGCTCAGTGGAGGAGAGGAGAGGAGAGGAGAGGAGAGGAGAGGAGAGGAGAGGAGAGGAGGGAAATTGAAAATCCCCCCTTCGCCCGCAGGCTCCCAGTGTCTCTGGGAGCTAACAGGCTCTTCCACTGCCAGCACAATCCTCTCTGTGTGGAATTATTTGCATAATGTGAGGTGTATTTAAACCATGGTTTCCCAAACAGTGCGTCGGGACCCCCTTTTTTTTAGAGTCCATAAATTAAGTAGGTTTTCCAGTCCCCTCCCCCTAATAACCATCGGTACACACATGCAGGACGGGAGGGCCGGCTGTACGTGCGGTGCAATGAAAACGCTCCCACGATAGTGTTTTTCACGGGACGATCGCACCACTGAACGGTGAACGTGAACAAATCATTTTAACGGATCATTACCGTGAACCTGAACAAAATGATTGCTTCACTGAAGTGAACAGTTTTGCCCATAGATATAAAAAATACCTCATCTACCGTTGCAGTTCATTGGAGCGACGTGTAACAACTGGAGGGCCGGACGTCCGGAAAAAAACGGAGGGAACGCTGCCAGTCAAAGTGACTACTGGCAAAACACAGCTCGTCTTTTCCGGGACTCATCAATTCAATTCAACAGAGCTTTATTGGCATGTTTCCATGGAGGCTGCGTACGAAAAGACACCTGCTGCCGATTGGCCTACCAACTACCGTTTCTGTGACGCACACGGAAGCGATGCACACGGAAACGATGCATAACTATGCCCCAGAGCCGAAGGAGGCGTCTACCTTTCTATGTCTAATTTGCCCACCACTAATCCTCGCCATGTGAGTTACGGTGGTAAGGGCCGGGCACAGCCCTTGTGGGAGGCGGGCTTGACTGAGCTGCTGTTGAACGGGGGCAGCGGGCTGCATGCGGGCCCCAGGCTGAACGCAGGCCCGGGTTGCTCCCACGCTGCTGTGCCGGCACCGAAGGGCCACGGCTCCTGAGCTCATTACAGGATTATGTTGTGGGCATTCTTATGTGCCGTGTTGTTATGTCATTTACCTCCCGGGCAAGCTAACCTCTCATCTCCATATATTTTAATGTTTTCGTGTTCTTTTTTCGTAAATGTAACGACCCGTTTGGTCACGCAACCGTGTCACGTGGAAGCGCCAAAAGTAGCAGATCCAGAGGCTCAAAACGCGCCGCTTCGCGCCGCGCTTCGAGCTTGTGGGTCCGCTGCTGTTTTTAAAATTGAAATCCTGAAAAGGAACAGTTTTGGACATATGAGGTTCCCAACCGACAGACGATATCATGGTGTTCGTTGGGTCATTTATGTTAGTGTGGTTTCAATGCCAAGACCACGATTCTTGTGAATCCGTCTTTGGTTTACTCTGTTTGTTTATTCTAGACGGCGACACAGCATATTAAATGAACACTGCAGTACATACAAATGTAAATAACACCGGATTTAGCAAGAATGCTAATTGTCATCCGTAGTGCCCACAGAAAAATGAAGCGACGAAACACAATTTCAATGCAAGGAATTTACATTCTTGCATCACATTGACAAAGGCGATGAAAAAAGAAGTACATATACAGTCATGTGTTTGCTACGTATGTTGTATACACATACTCACACCTGTTATGTACATTAATGTACGCACACACACACGCACACGCACACGCACACACACAAACACACACACACACACACACACACACACACACACACACACACACAGATAGTAGTGAGATACACGCCTATAGAAAATATTAGCGGCTCGCAGATTTATTTGTGTGGCCATTATGTTCAACCATGGACCCTTAAAACAATTTTAAAGATGTCATCAAATGGCTTTTTGGAGACTTTCTGTTTTGCTATGCTTTTGTCTTAAATGGAGGCGTTTTGTGGTTCCACCAATCACAGCCCTGTCCCCTCAGGCTATGGGGCCCACAGGTTGGGGATCGCTAAAGTACTGTGCGTGTGTGTGTGTGAGAGAGCAGAGAGGATATTTCACATCTTCTGCTCTCAAGGTCATTGGTTGTTATGTAATGCTAGAGCTAATGGTTCTGACCATAAAACCTGTCAGCTCTAACCTGCCTCATCTTCTATTTACTTGAGTACTGCGCTTTCTTTGAGTATTTTTATTTTTCCCTAAAATAAAAGGACAGACAGATACAGAGATCTCAACATATGGCCATATCGATCGGATCGGCGGTGCGACTTGAAGTGTGGGTCCTCAGGGTCGCACAGGGGCCCAATCCTCTAGTACGCCTATAGAGAAAAAAAGCAGATCTAATCCAAACATGTTGCAACGTGACATGTTGCAACGTGACATGTTGTGAGCTTGTAGATCTGTCATAATATTCACTATCATTGAATTCCAAATTTGGTTCGTCTTCATACGTTGAAAATCAGGGTTGGTACCTCACCCTGTGCAGGAGCGCTAATAGGCTCCATGCACAGCAGCAGCCATATTCACAGGTGTTACCAATGATACTAACAAAGGCTCTGTTTCATTTAGTGTAGCCTTGCGTCGCCAGACCTCCCCACCTCGGAGGAAAGCCTGGTATTTATTATATAGCCATGTGATCCGGTTTAGAAAGAATAAATAAATACAAAAAAGAAGAAACGGTGGTTCAGGGTGGTTGGTTCCGGCTGCCTGATGACTACGACAAACTACAACATTCAACTTTGACCCAAAAAGAAATGTTGCCATATTTTCCCAAATATGGAGAGCACAGCAGTACAGTATAAGGTTATTTACAAAGTTACAGAGAGGTAAGAAAAAAAAAAAAGAAAAAAAAAGTACAGTAGAGTACAGTAAAGAGCAAGGTACGTCAATTAAGGGAACGAATAATATATATATATATATATATATATATATATATATATATATATATAAAGTGTCCTTAGGCACAACTATCAATATAGTACAGTGCCCCCAAATCAAAGTGACCATAACAGTCAATGCTAGTTAGTGCAACAAGTATCTCACCATCATGTCAAACACAAGCAAAAAATACTCAAAACTACTAACACAACGTAATAGTGCAGTGTCCAAAGGTCAGTGCGATATAAAAACAAGTAGAAAAAAGAAAGAAACAAGAGAGGGTGACCCAGCAAGACGCACAAGAGCACCCTCCCTGGAAGGTCATTAGAGGTCAGAGATGACTGATGTCTGACATCATAGATGTCTGACGTCATAGACCACATGGGACTTCTGCTGAGTTGGGATGAGGTGTCATGCACTGTGACGCACAGGTCTGTAGAAAACCAATGGATGATGTCACGGCTCGCTTCTCCATGTTTCTTCTTACAGTATACTGTTTGTTCCAGTTACCGTTCAGAGGCCAGGCCACTGTATTTCGATGGTTTGAGGTCAGACAACTCAGTACCACAGGCATTAGCAGACTTACAGTCCAGCTCGCACCGCAGGCTTTAGCGGGCTGACATTCAATAACCACGTTTCTTTGTGACTCGAGTGCTTGTCATACGTGTGGTGGAGGTTGTTTAAAGACAGCCGTCTAGCCCGAGGTTATTACCGTAAAGGAAATACTGTACAGCAGCACTGGTCTGCACTCAAACTCACACTGACATTGGAAATATAAACCACTCTGAGTTGTTTTGATTACGTCCACATGTCAAGATCTGTTTGGTAATGTGTTGGGATATTACAGTACTGGAGGTCTGGGCCACTATGTGGTCCTCACATCAAGAGTCCTCTATTTTCTCTACTGTTGTGCGGCACTCTTGTATGATGAAATAGCGACTTAAAAAAAGGACACAGATCTTCAAGCTAACAACTCAATGAGTCGCGACACTTTGTTAGCTTGTAGATCTGCTCTTTTTGGCAAATGACGCCACCATGACACCGACAGGTTGATTCATTCTGTCTGAGGCAGAGTGTATGTTGTTTGGACAACAGAGAGAGAGAGAGAGAGAGAGGGGAGGGAGACAGTTCTAACAGCAAATGTAACTTAGTGAGGGTACAGTCTTCAGATGGAACCAAATGTACGATATTTGGTAAACCTTTCGTTTGCATCTGCCTGCAACGGCTCTGCACTGCAAGGCTTTATGTGTGACTGTGTTGTGTTTTCTTGCCTCGGCGTATGGGCAGTAGCGTGCACGTGTGTGCGTGCGTGCATGCGTGCGGGTGGGTGGGGTGTGCACGTGCACGGTGACCCCAACAGAGAGAGGTCAGCAGGCCAGTACTAATGGCTTTGATGTAGCCTCTAGAAAACAAAGCGTTCATCAGAGGTATGGGTGTAGGAGTTTGAATCAGTCCATTAAAGCCTCACCAAGCCTTTTTCTCTCTGAGACGGAGGGAGGGAGAAAGTACATTTACTCAAGTATTGTACTTAAGTATATTTTGTTCTTTTGAATACTTTATTGCCTATTCTACCAGTGTTAATTTCATTGACCGAAACTATGACAAAAATGTGTGTTCCTTTTTTCTTTGACGGAAATAAAATGAATAAGCTGTGAATAATAATGAATAAGCTGCTAAAACAAAGACTAACTACACTGACAATTTCATCAACAAATAAAAACTAGACTAAAATGTTAGAGGGATGGTGAATAGATCCAGCACAACTAAAACACAATCATGTACATTAATTGTTTGGTTGCGCTCGGGTGTTGCGCTCTGAAAACAGCAGATCTACAAGCCCATCTGCGACTTGTTGTGAGCTTGCAGATCTTCTATTTTTGGCATACAACCAAGTGTAAAATCAGCCGTTACAACGCCATCAAGGCCTGCCAAAATACACTTTTATCTATCAACTATAGATTTAGTTGACAAAAATCATATGATATTTAGAAAAAAACTATACAGCACGGTCTACAGTGGTAGTGTGGTCTCACCTGTAAATGTGTACACTACACCTCTATACACTACATCAGGGTGCCCAAAGGGTAGACCGTGATCTACCAGTAGATCACAAAGACTGTGCAGATAGAGTTTATTTTATTTTATTTTATTTTATTTTGTTTTATTTATCACGCCTACTACCTGTTTCCTGTTGGAAACCGGAACAGATTTTTTTCTTTTACAGCAGATGGAGATCGTTGCGATAAAAATGAAAAAAAAAAAAAAAAAAGGCAGCGATAACTCTGGAAACTCGTGTTTGGTAGACAATGAGTTAATACACAGTGTGTCTATGCACGCCGCTTACTCTTATTAAGCATTCAGCACAAAGTGGAACACCGCTGCACTGCAGAACCTCAGCTAAAACACAGCTGACTCAGTCAGCAAAACCCACCCAGATATCATCTCCAACCACAAGCAGCTGAAACCAGCGGCGGAAAGTTTTACTCAAGTACTGTATTTAATTTTCAGGCACTTTACTGGAGTACGTCAAATGTTCTATACTTTTATTTACTTCTACTCCACTACATCACAGAGGCAAATATTGTACTTTTACTCCACTACAATTGTTTGAAAACTTTAGTTACTTTGTAGATTTTGATTATTATTACAAAACATGCATTAACCACTTCAGCCCTATATACATTTCGGCCATTTGAAAATAGCCGATCTACAGGCTTGTAGATCGTCTATTTTCAAAAGTTTTGTGAAATGACTTGTGAATTGGGACATTCTGCATAATGATAGGCCTATCTTCTACTTTTGGTACTTTAATACATTTTGAAACCAATACCAAAACCAATAACTACTTTTACTGAAGTAAATTTTGAATTCCGGACTTGTACTTGTAACAGAATATTTCTACATTGCAGTATTTACTTTTACTTAAGCAAGAAATTTGAGTACTTTTCCCACCACTGGCTGAAATACAGAACAAGTTTGGATGTCCGCCTCACTGGACTGTGTTCACATAGTCGGTTCAGAAACTGCTCACACTCTGTCACCGTCACTGTTATGCCGATGACACTCAACTGTTCCTCTCCTTCCCCCTCTGCCACTCAGGTGGAAGGAGAGCGCATCGCTGCATGTCTGGCTGACATCTCACAGTGTCAATCTTCTCCCCACCTCAAGCTGAACCCAGGCAAGACCCAATAACACTCCCTCTTCTTCCCAGGTAAGTCCTGCTCCACGCAGAATCTAACTCAGATCGAGACCCAAAAGAGAGATTAGATGTTAAAGAAAGTTATTTCTTTCTTTTGGGAGAGGGGAAAATCGTTTGATTGATATCGTTGTTGTCGGGTGGAAACCGACAACAACGGTTATCATTTTAAAAATGAGTTAAACTAGTGAAACAGCTGATCTACAAGCACACAACGCCTCGCACCACGAGGTGGTGTGTGCTTTTACTTGCAACAGAGTATTTCTATAATGCAGTATTGATATTGGATATTTTTTCCACCACTGCAAAACAGAGCAGGAACACGAGTCGTTCAGCATCCCAGGGCACGCAGGACACACACAGATGGACAGAGAGGGGAAAGGAGATACAATGCAATAATATTCTCTTTGGAATTCATTCAGCGACTCTGCAACACAAGTATGTCATTTGGTCCCGCGTATCCTTCCACTTTCAATCTGGCCTCCGCTCTGACTTCACTGTCTACCCAATTCTCTTTATCCTATACACACACGCACGTACGCACGCACGCATGCACGCATGCACGCACACATACACACACTCACACACATTTGTATTAGTACAGTTGTGAGGACATCAACATTTTAGGGCAGCAGTTTTCCTCACAAGTCTCTACAAGGATAGGATAGTAATACAAGGACTCGCACACACACAGAGTGCCTTTTCTCCCTGCCGTGTGTCTGTGGCTTCAGTGTTGAGCTGAGAGAGACAGGGAGAGAGAGAGAGAGACAGGGAGAGAGGAGTTGGGGGAGAGAGGGGGAGGGAGATGGGGAGAGAGAGCAAGACATGGAGAGAATGAGAGAGAGAGACCTTTAAAGCAGAGAACAGAGAGAGAGAGAGAGAGAGAGAGAGAGAGAGAGAGAGAGAGAGGGGATGTTGAAGAGAGAGAGGAAATGGGTAAAAGGTTATCACTGACAGTGTATATTTATTTATTTATTGTCTATAGGGAAATGTTACAGGAAAACTAAACAGGAAAACACCTCAAAACAAAACAGGATACTATAGGAGCTGGGTCCCAAAATGCCAAGTAAGAACAGAGACCTCTGCATATTATGTGTGTTGCCCCAAATGTCACCAGTTGGGCAAATCAGATATGGTTTCATGGGGAGCTACTGTAGGATAATACTGTACAGTAGGTGTGGAGATGTTTCTGTTTACAGACACATGTTACGACCTGGAACGCATTATTACGCATAAGTACTAAAATAAATGCAGATACAAGCTCGGTGCCATGCTGCGAGCTTGTAGATCTGCTATTTTTTGAATATTGAATATTGTTGACCCGATTCTATAAATGTCTTCTACATCCTTCTAAATCAGTGATTCTCAAACTTTTTCATGTCAAGGCCCCACAAAATTACATGTATTTGGCAGTGGACACCCATGGGGGGCCCCCGCGGGCCCCCCCCCCCCCCCCCCCCCCCCGCGCGGCCTGGCCCACTCACATTCGAAATCTCATCTCGCAAGACTTCCTATTCCTATTGGATTCAATACAATTCGGAAGTCTCGCGAGATGAGATTTCAAACGTGAGTATGAGCCCCACGGCTCCAGTTTTGAGCTGTGGTCGGGTTGCCAAAATCGATAATGCTTATTTTGATAAAATAACATCTGGACAAGTTTTTTGGAGACAAATTTATAACACAACAAGGTAAGAAAGCCATTTCAACCGGAATTCTCCTTTAACTGAGCGTGTGTATCTACACATTATGTTACAAGCTACACAAGTCATGGATGTTTGAATTTAGTTTGTAAAAACAACATCTTTCAAGGGTCTGCTCAGCTCAGTCCGTTCTTTCAAAAGGTATTAAAACGCAACAATAACACATTGAGGAAAGATAGCTGTGCTGTATTTTATATTTCTATAAAAACCTTTATCCAAAGGCATCCGCCTGCTCATCGGAGCAATTTAGGGGTTCAGTGTCTCGCTCAAGGACACTTTCACATGTATTGAACCAATGCAATGAAAAGTATTATCAAGCGCTTGTGGACATCAATAACCCAATAACTATACATTGGATCCGTTGGAACACAACAACACCTTTTATTTCATTTATTTTTTCTCAATTTCCTGGAAAGTAATAGTGAAGTTTTCCAGCCTACAGCAACAATGCGATGAGTAGAAAAGGGACTGAGAATACCACATCAGTGGTATGTCCTCCAACTAATCCTACTGCAGGGGTTATTATTTATTTTAGGCCAAGGACCCCTTAGCTCTTAGAGAGAGAGAGAGAGAGAGAGAGAGAGAGAGAGAGAGAGAGAGAGAGAGAGAGAGAGAGAGAGAGAGAAAGCAGGGACTCCTGCTTACAAATTGTAGATTTACATATTCATAGATTTTATAGTTAGCTTAGACTTGTTTGACAGCAGTATCATGTTGAGTTTTTTTAGTTTTAGTTTTTTGTTTGTTTATTTCTGAATGTTGACCCCTGAATAGGATAGCTGGGTTTTAAGCTGATTAAGCAGGGTTGCAGTTATTGTCCATGCAAAAAATATATAATAATATAAAATCCACTGCTATTATCATACTGTATAGGATGGGTGATTTCTGTTATCTCTCGGTTCCTGTGTGTTTGAGTTCCTTGTTTGAACTGTAAGGGTCCATTTGGTTCCATTTGTAGACGCTCATAGTTACACATTTACATTGGGACCCCACTTTGAGAGCCACTGGTGCAGCAGAGTATTTCCAGTGAGCCAACATGCACAGCATCAGCAGCAGCCTCCCACTCTGTTTGAACACAATGTTACAACTAGTAGGAACTCTGAAGGAAGTAAGGAAGCGGCCCACTTTCTTTCCGGTATGGCTGTTGTGCATAGAGGCTATTATTACACACTTGTAAGTACATTTACTCAAGGACTCAGGTACAATTTTGAGGTATTTTTCACTTTACTGGACTGGAGTATTTCCAATGTTCTATACTTTTACTTCTACTCCATAAACATTTTTTGTGAAAATATTGACGAAGCCCGGTGGCTGCTGCTTTTATTTCCAGTTGTAGGCTACGATTTCAAAATATAATATGTGTTGAATGATCGTATTACAAATATCCAATAAAAAAAAGACTTGTTTTGAAATACCCACTGTTTGGAGAGGAAACAGAAAATATTGGGCCCTTTGACGACCTGGCTAAAAAACAACAACACAGGCATATATAGAATATAAACACAAGACGTTGGGGCAAAAGTTAATATTTACCATGCTCTCTAGAAGACAATGTAGGCATTTGGAAGAAACCATTCTCTTTCGCCCGTGGTGAAAACCTTGCATCGGGCCCGGTGGGGGGTCACTACACCACTGACTTTCTCCCACCACGGCCAGACGGTCCCTCTGTCTCTATTTAGCGGTGAAGCGGCGCGGCGTGTTGCGCGCAAATCAAACGACAAAGGAGAAGCGGCTGGAATTATGAGAAGGTCAGTGTGTTTTCCAGGCCGTTGCACGTCCTAAATGAGTCCCTGTTGTGTCTAAACGAGGATGGATGCTGAGCTGGAAGACGTTGTTTTCCAGTGGTCTGAGTACAGCCTCCGTTTGCAAGGCCCCTCGCTGAACACAAGGTCACAGCGGGAATGAACTCCCGCGGTGGTCAAAGAACTCCACCTCAGTGCTTGAGGGAAAACATACTGTAGATCAGTGGTTCTCAACCTGTGGGTCGGGGTCCCCAAATTATTTGGGGGGGTTCCCAGATGATTAACTTAATGTGCAACATTGTTTTCCCACTCAACAGTAAACAAACCAAGTGTAGAGCAGGGGTTTTCCATTTTTTTTTTTACTCGGGGCACCCTGGTAAATAGATTTTTCATCCATGGCACCCCTGAATTACGCTGTTAATTTTTTTTAATCCGATATCATATTACGCTAGTTAAATATGTTCATCTTTACACCTGAGATACGGTAGGCTTTGTCACAGAGAAATATCTGTTTCCATCAGAACTGACTGAAAATAACTTTATACTGTATTTGACATTTGACACATGTGTTGGTGGTAAAAGCAAACAACATATCCAAGCATTCATATATTCTTTATTTTCCTTCAATAATTAGTTTCTTAATTTTATCTGGTCTCTAGGCAACAATAGTTTTCCAATAGGAGAATGTTAGATTAACTTTATGACTTCTTATTATTAATTATCTTATATATACATTCCTCTAAGAGCCGCATCCCACTTCCAAGCCCATTCACGCCCCCTTTACATCGACTTCAACTCATAGGTAGAGCGTACGGTGTTGGTAGAACGTAAGGAATACCGCCCATAACTCTATCATTGGCCCCCCGTGCCCAGGTGACCGCCGTCCATTGGCTCGTATTCCCAGCTATGGGACCGGCGGATCCAATTTCAACCGAGGGGGGCGCAGCCAGAACACACACACACACACACACACACACACACACACACACACACACACACAGACACACACACACACACACACACACACACAAAAATAGCTAATAGTTAGCTCACAACTTTCCACTTTTCTCTTTCACCTCAACCGGAAGTGCGTCCGGCGGTCAAATATGTCCGACCGGAAATGTGCGCTGCGCCACAATAGTTCCGCCACAATAGTTCCGCCACAATAGCTCCCCCCCCCAAAAAATATATATATATATATATATGTTTTTTTTTTTTTTTTTTTTTTACTTTTTTTTTTTTTTTTTTTTTTTTTTTTACTTTTATTTTTCAAAAAACTTTTTTTTGTTGAAAAAAAAAAGTTTTTTAGTAAAGAAGTGGGCGTTCGGGCCGCGAACCTCTAGTCTTTTACATACTTCTTTGCCCAAGCAACAGGGAGCCATGGGAGAGGACCTACGTAAGAGCCACATGCGGCTCTAGAGCAGCAGGTTGCCTATCTCTGTTCTATGTGAAGAACTGGAGTAGATGAAGAGAGATGAAAATAACTCAAGTACAGTGCAAATCATGTCTGTATTACTGAAGTGATACTGATGCATTCCAAATATTATCAAATTATTCTGAGGCACCCCTGGACTGGCATCAAGGCACCCTAGGGTGCCACAGCACCCACTTTGGGAAACCCTGGTATGAAGGGAATCTGAACATTTCTAAAGTGACAATTTAAGGATACCTCTAAAATGACAAATTAAACATTGGCCAAATTGTCAAATATCAGAGGCAGAAATTGTGAAAATAGCCGATCTACATGCTTCGCCAGGCATTGTGAGTTGTGATTCTTGAGTTGTGCGTTGTGATTCTACAAATGCCTTCCAAATTTTCATAATTCAAAACGAGTCATTCAATTGGGTCATTCTGCATTCATTAAAATTTTGTAACCCATTCACCCGCATGCTTCCTTCAGTGCATGAGTAGTGAGCAGGCCACTTCTTATCACCTGACAGGGGGAGCTTCCCCGGTTGGACGTAGCATGTGGAAGGAATACGTTATTCCAACCAGTTCCATTCCCCCTCCATCAGGCGCCCCGGCTTCTTAGTCGTGCCATGTCCATTGCCGCGGTATAGATACGATGAAAAAAAGAAATCCATCTTGATGCAACCAACTGCTCCACAGCTACAAGCTCACAAGCTCACGATCAGAAAACAGAGAAATTGGCGTTTTCATGGGACCCAAT
The DNA here is from genome assembly GCF_963921795.1 of Nannobrachium achirus. NCBI lineage: Eukaryota > Metazoa > Chordata > Actinopteri > Myctophiformes > Myctophidae > Nannobrachium > Nannobrachium achirus. The sequence continues at coordinate 56,784,304 of NC_137832.1, forward strand.
GCAGATCCGCTTTTTTCATATCCGGTTTGAACTGTTTCCGGGTCAAAACAAAGTTGCGCTACTTTTTGAGCAGATATAAACACCAGCGTAATGTTGGACTAAATTAAGGAATATCGGGCGTGGCGGCGAAAAACGTTGGGAATATCTAATGATATCTCGGGTTAAGTAAAATCAAATTGAGTAGGTCTACTTTCCCCACCACTGGCCTGAGAACAGCCTCCCTTGCAAAGCTCTGATGAACACGACGTCAAAGCAGAGTGTGAACTCCAGAACTCCGACTGAGAGAGTGTTCCAGTGTTGAGGACTTGTTGGACAGAGAGCTGCAGAGCGGGCTGAGGTCAAAGGTCACCTGACCCCGAGCCCTCTGCTCTGACCTCTGATGGCAGCAGCAGTGTGTGGATTGCTAGAGGTGGGACGTTCGTGAACGAGTCAAGACTTTTGAACGGCTCTTTGAAATGAATGCTGGGGTCCGGTTTGCAGTACAGGTTTGCAGTACTTAAGTAAAAGCATCAACACTGAACGTGGAAATACTCTGCCACAAGTAGAAGTTCGAATTAAAATTTACTTTTTGTAGCATCAAAAGCATCAGATCCATGAAGCTTTCGTGCCATGTTTCGAGCTTGTCGATCTGCTACTTTTGAATTTGAATCCTTCGTGAAAAGTAACAGTTTTGGATATATGAGGTTTCCACCCGACAGAGACACAATTATGTATGCAGTCAGTGAGAAATATTTGTGTTGAATTTTTTGTTTGTTTGTTTTTTGTAACAAATAGGTCTGTGTTCCGAGGTTGACAGACCTATTACAGCTCCTTAATAAATAAAGTTAATGCTTTTTGGGCGTTGACACTTTGCCGGTCCTGGTATTAAGAATGCAGCCAGTCATTTGCTGTACAACTTAAGTTTAACCTTTAATAATACAAATACAAACTAAATCATCATAGAGAAAGTGATATTTTTACGGTTAGAGGTAGTTCGCTCTTTGGTGAGTTAAAGATCTATAAAGTGCATTTGGTATTGATTGCTATAGACTAGACTAGAGCAAGGGTCTTCAACAGGGGGTCTGGGACCCCTAGGGGGTCCTCAGAGTTACTACAGGGGGTCCTCCAAATCTTTGTGATATACATATATTTTTCTATATTAACCGCTTGAACCCTAGTGGCCATATTCTGAGACATTTAGCCAAAAATAGAAGATCTACAAGCTCACAACGCCTCGCAGCGCGAGGAGCTAAATATCTGAAAGTTAAATATCTGAAAACACAAATTGACATGAATCAATGAATGTCTAACCTCTTAAGGTACGAGTGATAGTGGAACATAGCGGCCGCCAGCCAAGTCCCGTAAAGACGTGCTGTGATTGGCCAGAGGCACTTTGAGTGACAGTTCACTCCCAACATGATTTACTATTGTGTCCCTATCGGTACGTAACCCGGCGCTGAGTCAGCCCAAGCGACCTTCGCAGCGCTCGACATGGCGACTCGCTCGCTTTGACTCTCTCGGCGGTGACTCTCTCGGCTCAAGGTTGCTTGAGATGGCATGCCTCCTTCCAGTTGTTGGGAAAGTAATGGTAGTGTCCAGGGCAGGAATTTCATGGAGGCCATGAAGGCCATGGCTGTCGTTGCTCCTCAGTTTGGCCTTGTGCCCCTCCAAAAACTGGCATGACCTGAGGCCACAGTGGCCTTAATGCCCCAGCTGACTGTATACTTTCTCCTGTCTCTGTCTTGTCAATATGTCTCTTTCGACACCAGTGTCTTTTGTTGAGTCCCCATTTTTAAACCAATCCAGTATCTTTGATTTGTGCAGGGCTGAGCATGGATCAGATTGTAAATACCAATTTATTTATTTCACACCAGATAGTCTACATATTACATTCAACCCTTAAATTCAATTAATTCTTTCAATGGACTACGATTCCCTATTACACGTACTGTACATACCTGCTGCTTTGTGTACCTACCGATGTGTGGCCACGTGTGTGTGTGTGTGTGTGTGTGTGTGTGTGTGTGTGTGTGTGTGTGTGTGTGTGTGTGTGTGTGTGTGTGTGTGTGTGCGTCAGTGTGTGTGTGTGTGTGTGTGCGTGCATGTGTGTGTGTGCGTGCATGTGTGTGTGTGAGGGGGTGGGATTGGGAACCGCAGATTAAAAGGGTGTATGGGACTGCACTGTAGGGTAGTTGGCATGATTTATAGTCAGTCTGGGCTAAGTGCATGTGCTTATAAATACAGCAGGTCCCTATCTGTTTCAAACTGCACACAGGATGTCATTATCTCACACATCGTCTGCGTCGCTGTAGGAAAGCTTGTATGTCCAACGAAAACGGTGTTACTTTTCAGGTCACAGGGGTGAAAAACTGAAAAAAGAAGAGCCTGTGCATTCCAAATGATTCAATGTAGTTATCTTAGTCACATAGCTCCTGTTCATACTTCAATATTCATAAAAAAATATTAAAAAAACTGTGTCGATTGGCTTTTATGACAAAGAATAGGGCATTCATTCACAAAAAACTAAACTAAAAACTAAAAACACTAAAAGGTCTAAACGAAGGAGATACGAGGTTTCTGCCCGTCAGGCAGAAACCTCGTATCTCCGCGTTTCAGATTTGTACGTTTTTTCGGCAAGTGAAGCCCTGCTTCATCACACAAGACTGCGCACAAAACTAGTGAAAATAGCAGCTCTACAAGCACACAACGCCTCGCACCGCGAGGCGTTGTGTGCTTTGTAGATTGGCTATTTTCGCTAGTTTGAAACCATTCTTTAAAATGATTGTACAAAACGAAAGGTTTCCGGACATACAAGGTTTCCACCCCGAGCAGTGACGATATGATATCCACAAGGAGAAAGTGGTGGAACGCGTCAAGGTCAGCCTGATAAGGGCAGTGAACAGCGGCGGCCATGTGGGTGACATCATCTTTTCCAGGAACGCGCCGGGCGCTGCTAGCTGCCCCGCCACTCCGCGTCTCCAATAACCACGCATCCTTCACGGAAATATGAGCATATTATTATTTTCCTCCCACATTTCAACCACTTTAAGGCCCGCTGGTCTGCAGCCAAACAGACGTGAGTTACGACCGCACCTATACGACCGTCTACGCCAGTGGTTCTCAACCTTCTCAGGCTGTGACCTCCAAAATAATCATATTTTAACTGGGTTGAAAGAGAGTTGAGGCATTACATTTTGTATAACACAATTCTTTTGTGGAAATAGCAGATCTACATGCTCACAACGCCTCGCAACGTGAGGCGTTGTGAGCATGTAGATCGGCTATTTTCACAATTTCTGCCTCTAATGTTTGACATTTTGACCAGTGTATCATTTGTCATTCTAAAGTCCTTAAATTGTCACTTTAGAAATGTGCAGATACCCTCTACACACTTAAACCGTATGTTGGTTTGTTCACTGTTGAGAGAGAAAACAATGTTGCACAAAATACCCCCCAAAATAATTTGGAGACTCCCCTGGGGGTACCGACCCACAGGTTGAGAACCATTGGTCTACTCTACACCAAAATATACCAGCCAAAAAATACCAGATCTACAAGCTCGCGATGAGTGAGTTTTGCGATGGATCACAAGCTTGCAGATCTGGCGAGCTCAGCCTTATGGTATCATGTTATGTATGTACCCAGTCACACCTGCACACTGACGCTACTGTTTCTAAAGGTTCTGTACACACCTGCATATTACGCTGTCGCTAACGTTCTAAATATGTAATGTAATGTATATCCCTGCATGTTATCACATACCTGTATACTGTAGGCCCATACAGTACAGTATGTACAGTATGTATATGTTGCACTTTTATGCACTCTCCCTTCTTCTACAAAAAAAAGACCTGTAAAATTGTGGCGTAACAATAAAAAAGAAAAGTATTATGATGTGCTTTTGTCAAAATAAGTGTTAATTGCGACCGTCAGGTCGCAAGTTACTATGAAAAGCTCAACCGACAGTCAGTCAGTCTGTCACGACACGTCACACTTTTGCCCCTACTCTTATCTCTGCCACCGTTGGCCCTATCAATGCCAAACTTTGCACACACACACTCCTTGGATGGCAAATCACAACCTCCACCCCTCATTTCTCACATGGCCCTCTTCTAGCGCCACCATCAGGCCGATATTTGCAAAACACTTTTTTGGACACTGCTCCTACAGATTTTGGCCTAAAATCACACAAAGCGGTACACAGTATCTCTAAAGTCATGTCATCAACATGGATCTGTCCCATATTCCCTCCTGATTGGCTACGACTGCCTTCTAAAGTGTGTGTATGCAATGTGATGGTCGCTTGATTGGCTACAACTGCATTCTAAAGTGTGTGTATGCAATGTGATGGTCGCTTATCTCCCGATTAGGGAGTCTTACTTGTAGCTCTATATTCGGATAGCAAGGATCACTGTGTGAATGTGAGTTCAGTAACGGGAGTCTCCCTGTCTTCTCCAGATCTTTTAAGTAAACAGAAAATGCATTAGCAGGTCGAGATATTGCATCAGTCAAGAGAGAGCATATAGGAGCTTCTAGATCTGCAAGTTTTGCTCAGTAACAGTTGGAATAGCTTTGAAAGCAAATGTGGTGCGAGTGTCTGTGGATTCTATAAATATTGAAATATCCCCATTTCCTGGTGTCGAAAATACGAGGTTTAATTCCGCCCTCCAACAGCTGACAATATGAATTATTGGAACAAAGCAAGATGGGGGTGGGCATGAAAAAAAAGAGTTGATTAAAAACGCCCGAAACCCTTATCAAGCCCGATATCAAATGAACATTTCACACTGGGGATCCCCATTGCAAGTCTATGGGAGATGACATACCATCACAGTGCCATATAATGTACTAATTAAGTTTTATTGGATTCCCACTGTGCAGGATGACACCTGGAGGCCATGCTGGGGCCAGGAAACATGGCAGTGCAATCATGAAGACATGCAGTCATATAACCTCGCTCATGGTGGTGCCATGTTCTGCTGACTGCGTGCTCAGTGGTGGCCGGTAACCACGTATAGGCTAGGCGTTTACTGGGGTTGTGTACAGGGGCGTCACAAGGTGTGTGTGTGTGTCCTGACTGGCTGCTTCACTGCCTGGTATGGCAGCTGCACTGACCTCAACCGCAAAGCACTGCAGAGGGTCGTGCGGACAGCCGAACGCATTAGCGGAATCGATCTCCCCCCCATCCAAGCCTTGTACGACGAATGCTGTGTCAAAAAAGCCCAGGGAATCATCAAAGATCTAAACCATCCCAACCACAGTCTGTGAGGGACAGCGAATACACTTTCCGGCACCGCTCTTTCTGCAGTCTGTTCAAGATGTTGCTTCACGGAAAACAACATTGCAGTCTCAAAGCTACTAGCAACAGACTGCAAAAGAGCTTCTTTCCATGAACAATCAGGCACATGAACAAACTGTCAAAGATGAGAACGGTCCAGGGCAAAAGGAATTGTCTGTAAGGATGCCGAACAAAAATACGTTTTACTCTTATGTACTGTACCTGTACAAAAGACGTAACAATAAAGTACAACCTTGAACCTTGAACACTCCCTCAGGGAGTATACCGAGGTGTTCCCAAGCCAGTTTGGCAATATAATCCTTCCATCTGGTCTTTGGTCTGCCACGGGGTCTCCTCCCAGTGGGACGTGCATCGAGGACCTTCCTAGGAAGGCGTTCGGGGGGCATCCGTACTAGATGCCCCAACCACCTAAGCTGACTCCTTTCCAAGTGTAGGAGCAGCGGTGACTGAACTTCTCACCCTATCTCTAAGGCAGATACTGTACCAGCCACCTGTCTGAGGAAACCAAAACTACGCCGCATCAAGGGTTTTATTGGGTAGGTCCTAAACCTAAAATGATGTCCTTGAGCACAGGGAATTGTTTTGGGTTAAAACTGTTTCCGGTTTGGTAGTTCCGGCCAAAGTGTAGTCCTTTGACTACAAAATGATGTAGGCTGTTTCCGCTCCCGACCGGATCAAAAACCCGAAATTGGAAGCGATCCCAGGTTAACTTTGTTGTAATCAAAGATCTACAAAGTAACTAGTAACTAAAGTTCTCAAATAAATGCAGCGGAGTAAAAAGTACAATATTTGAATACGAGACGTAGAAGTGAAAGTATTGGAAAATTGGAAATACTCAAGTATAATACAAATAGCTCAAAGGGTTACTTAAGCACAGTACTTAAGTAAATCTACTTAGTTACTTTCCACCAGTGCTGACCGTAACAGTGTCCAAGTGATCCACGGACCCAACCAGTCACACACTGGGCAATTTTAATCTGGGAGCGTGTCGATATTTCAACATAACATTACATTTTGTTCGGCGTTCCATTTGTTCGACACGGGTGAAATGCTAACCTGCTGATGCTGGTGAATGCTAACCTGGTGAATGTTAACCACTATGCCTAAGCCTAACCCAAACCCTAACCTCAGTAAAACTATGCCTAAACCTAACCCTAACCCTTAGTTCAGGGGTCTTCAACGTTTTCAGGCCAAGGCCAAGGACGAGAGAGAAATGACACAGGGACCCCACAACCTTTTCATAGATTCCATATAGTTTCATTGTTTGACAGCACAATCATCAGTGTATTTTGGATTCATGTCAATTTGTGTTTTCAGATATTTAACCACTTGAACCGTCAATACTTAATAAACTTGACCTTTCACTCTGTACTTAGTCTGCTCTTTTTCCCCTCTACACCAAAGCTCTTTGCCGAAAATAGCCGATCTACAAGCTCACAACGGCTAGTTCTCAGAATATGGACACTAGGTTTCAAATGCGTCATAATAAAAAAATAGGAAAAAAAATTCTATCACACAAAGATTTCGAGGACCCCCTGTAGTAACTCTGAGGACCCCCTAGGCGACGGCGTCCCGGACCCCCTGTTGAAGACCCTTGCCTTAGTTGAAATAATGACACGTAGAAATAGTGAGATTTCTCCTTTTAATCTAGCGGATAAGTGTGTCTGTGTGGCTCTTTATAAATATTGAACCAATGAGAAGTATTAACAAGATGTTGCGACTAAAACGGAACACAGGTTAATGTTCTCCGCTTCCTGATAATGTGAGGCAATAACTCAAACGAGGGGGTAAAGCAGCTTTGTTTAACCTTTTAGTGGGAAAGACTCCAGCAGCTCTGAGTCGGATGCAGGCGGTTACAGGTGGAGGTTACCATCTGTCCACCTGTCTCTCTGCTCTACAACACAGGCACGTGTTGTGAACACATAGACATCACAGGGGGCTTGAGCCCCTGCCCTATTACCCGTCTGTAAAAAGTGCCCTCTCCAGACCATGAATGCAGTTTTTACTATGGTGAAAGAAATGCAAAATGCCCCCCTTTCCATGCCATACATGAAGGCAACATTCAAGAGAATTGCCTTGTCCGAACACTCCTGAACTTGAATGCAGCAGCATAGCTCAGGGGTAGAGAAACCGTCATTAGAGCACAAAGGGTTCCCGAAGGGTTCCCAGTTCGAATCCGGGCTCCCCCTGAGTTAGTGTCGAAGAGTCCTTGAGCAAGACTCTGAACACCTAATTGCTCCCGGTGAGCTGGTTGGTGCCTTGCGTGGTTTCCTCCGCCATCAGTGTATGAATGTATGTGTGAATGCATGGGTGAATGTAATGCACAATCTATGTAAAGCGCCTTGGATAAAAGCACTATATAAATGCACCATTTAACTTGAATGCAGCATCTTATGTTGAAAGAATTGCCCTCTCTTTGTAGAAATCCATGCCGTTACGCCACATCTCCAGTGTTCACTTCATTATGCTTAGTTTAGTGCAGTATCAAGTACGAAAATGGCCGACCTCCAAGCTCCCGCTATCCACGCTATTTTCAATATTTTCACAAAAAGGCCCTTTCAGACATTTCAGCCCCTGCCTCTCTAACATTCTCTGCACGTCCCTGCTCCTCTCCTCTCCGACATGCCTGTCTGTCTGCCCGTCTCTCCTCTCCTCTCCTCTCCAACTGTCTCTCACCAGCGGTGGTGTAAAGTAACTAAGTACATTTACTCAAGTAGTTTACTGTAGTTGAGGGGGGGGGGGGGGGGGGGGGGGGGGGGGGGGCAGTTCAAATATGATTATTTTGGGGGGTCACGGCTAGGGATGGGACGATATGAACGTTTCATATCACGATTATTGTGACAAAAGAAATCGTGATTTACGATATTATCGCAATAATCAAAATCCATTATCCTTGGGCGGAACATTTGCCAAAAAAATAGCAGATCTACAAGCTCACAACGTGTCGCTTTGCGACGCGTTGTGAGCTTGTAGATCGGCTATTTTTTTGGAAAAGACATTTGATAGAGCGTGAAAAGAACACTGTATCAAGTACATATATTATAAGTACCTTTTACCAATTATAGAGGGTGGCACCAGATATGCAGCTCAGCAAATAAATGGTGAATTGACCCCAGTGCATGACGGAGGACAATATCACGATAAATGAAATCTCCACAATACGATTATCGTGAGTGTTTTTTTTATCACAATATCGCTTATCATCCCATCCCTATAGGCTAGTCACGGTCTGACAAACATGTTCATGTCGAGGAGACGAAGACCCCAAAACGGATAATGTATTTGACTGCGGACCCTGCATGCAGAAAATATTTTGCGCTAGGGACCCTCACCCCCTCCATACAAGATGTGTGTCGTAAAAAACTAACAATTCCAACTTTTTCCACATAAAAAACATAGCCTATATAATAATAGCAGACCACAAGCTGCACTACATGTTGCATTGCAATTTTCAAATAGCCAACTTGGTTAAAGTGCAGGTTCACTGATTGCGATGCTATGTTTCTACACCAACACATTTTGCTGGGGAGTAGTGGGGACCCCATGGGAACCCCATCATCAAGGACCCCTGGGGGTCCCCGGGCCCCACTTTGAGAAGCACTACACATGCATGGCATGGTCTTCTTTGGAGATGGGATGGGATGGGATGGGATGGGATGGGGGGAGGGCTTTAAATTTGGGACTCGAAGAAGTGATTCCGGAGAGAGATAGGAGGACTTGTGCTTGAAGCAGCTCAGATATAATACAATTCACCCCCGCAGGAGGATTTCTGGCAACGCACCGCGTTTCGTTTGGCCGTTGCGGGAGAGAGAGACAGCGTGCGGTGCGATAAGGGGAGAGGGGAGGAGGGGAGAGGAGAGGAGAGGAGAGGAGAGGGAGGGGATGAGGAGAGGAGGGGAGGGGAGGGGAGGGGAGGGGAGAGCGTTTGGTATCAGTGAGAGACAGCGCCCCAGTCGGTCTACAGTGACCCAAACACCCCCCCCCACCCCCCACCCCCCCCCCCCCCCCCCCCCTCTCTCTCTCTCTCTCTCTCTCTCTCTCCCTGGTCCGTCCCGGGAGGAGCGCAGAGCAAGCGCGCGAGCACACACGCACTGTTTCCACACGCACTCACTCATAGACGCGCACACGCTCTCTCTCTCTCTCTCTCTCTCTCTCTCTCTCTCTCTCACTCTCTCTCCCCGCTGTGTGTTTTCCACACCACTGCGGTAAGAAGACGTATACCGGAGGCAGGCAGGCAGGCAGGCAGTGGGAAGGCAACGCGAGGAAGGGAGAGGAGGACGCGCACACACACGCACGCACAATTCCACAAACACACATACAGAGACACAGACACACAGTGAGCTTGGATCGTTCGTGGCACCGACCGACGCTCATTCGTACACCAGGTGCCTGAAGAAAAAGAATCCCGTTTCGTTGTCCGTCGCCGAACAAGCACATAACCGCTGAGTTGAACCGGGGGTGGAGAAACTATATCTTTAACCACCGGGACTTGGACCGCTCTTTCTTTATTGGGGAGATTTCAACAACCCATCGGAGGGGGAAGGATCGCTCATCGTACTAAAGGAGCGGATTGCTGGGAGGAAGAGCAACTTTTCTATCTATCTAGTCTTCGATCCTCTTGTCTTGTGCGTGTGTCTCTCTACCTGCTCTGTTTAACCTTGGTGGGTGCGTGGGAGAGACACGGACTAACAGAGGAGAATGATGGGACCGCTACTCGCCTCCATCGGCTTCTTCTCGGGTCTGGTGATGTGCGTGGCGGCCGTCCCGCAGATGCTGAGAGGTGAGTGCGGTGCCGGAGGAGACAAGTCCCACACACACGCAGTGGCGTCAGTTCAGCAAAAAGCTAAGGCAGTGATGTTGTCATACCTTAGCAACAGGCACGATGAAAAGTACATTTTATTATTTCTCCTTGCTGTAGCCAAGGTATGGCAGCTGCCATAGCTTGCCATACCCAATTGACGCCTCTGCACACACGCACAGATCGAGATCCACCATCACGCACAAGAGATCCACGCGCGCACAGTGGATCTCCGTGCGTGCATGGTGGAGCTCTGATGTGCGTTTGTGCTCGGCTGTGATTTGCAAAAAGAATGATGATGATGCTGTTATTTTGACCCCCTTTTACCACGAGTTGGCTCGATGTCTGTAGCCTACTTGGTGCGCTCTTTCCTTTTAGGCTATTTCTCCTACCGGTCGCCGAAAATAGCTGGTCCGCGAGCTCCAGTCGCAACCGCCGTGGCTTTATTTGTAGATCGGCTGTTTTCTGCGAATTAACGCCCAAGTTCAACTGGTTATGTGAAAATGAGTGGCGTTGCATTGAAGAGATATAGGCCTATATTTGACCCGTTTATGTTGTAGCCTAAATATAATGCATGCGTTTTGATATCGAAATTTGCATAATTAGTATGTCAGAGCTTAGAATGATCAGGCTGCAAAAAGCCTAATATCCAAATCGCCTTTTTTTTTGGCGACTATATCGATAGGCTATAATTGTCGGAATGATCTGCGGAATTTGAGCGTCAATGATGCATTATTTTGGAATTGCTTGATGACTCAAACCCATGCCATGCATCAGCAACATGGGTTCATTGGGTTGGCTCTTGAACAGGCTACTGTGACATTATACAGGCTATCATTTGTCTGTCTCTGTGATGGGTTTATTGTTTCGTTGACATTTGAGTGGATCTTGATTGCACTGCTTTGATCATTCCTCATGGTGTTTGTATTATAATGCATGGGGGGCAGGTCAGTAGGCTATAGAGCATCAGGCATGCACCTTTGATGGCTGGAGACAGAAGTGGTGCTGAGGCTGAGTGGATAGTGGCAATATATTTATTGACCATTAGCCGGCCTATGTTTTTTGCCACTTTGAGCCCTATTTAAAATGTTTCAAAAATAGCCCATCCACAAGCTCACAACATAGATCAGCAATTATCTTTTTTTTTTTTTTTTTTTGCCTATTATTATTAATATTGTGTGACCTTAATTAGTGGTTTATTGCGTCTCCCCACATCATACAAAGTAGACTAGCCTACCAGGGCATCAAGATGATTCCTTATTTATTTTAATTGTATTTTTCCACAGAAGCATATCAACCTCTCCATCTTTAACGAACATCCTATTCTCTCTTTTTTCTCATCCGGAACGCAGAGTCTAAAAGAAAGATGCTATCACTTAACAGGTCCGATGTAAGTCAATAGCCCTGTAGTGTCTACTATTGACTTTAACCGGAGACAACGCGGAGAAGGTCAACGGCGCATAGCAGCTCCCAGTGTTTGGTCTTGCACGTCGCTCTCTATAACACACTGAAGTGCGTGTGTACTGTGGCGAGGGGGGCGGTGGAGAGATGTGTGACGCCGTGCTCGCTTTTGCTGAGTGCCTACAGGTCCGTTTGACCCACTGAGCCAGAACCACTGAAGCTTTTTCCATGTCCTGCCTGCCTGCCTCCCCTATGTGTCTCCCACCCCTCTGATCTGTGAGGGAGAGACCCGTCCAGTACACTGCTCAGTATAGTTGTGCTTAAAAAGCGCTTCCCCCACACTAGATCGCTCTCTGAGCTGCATAATGCTGCTGTATACACTTAACGCCAGGGGTCTTCAAGGTTTTATTTTCAGGCCAAGGACCCCTTGGCTGAGAGAGAAATGAAGCAGGGACCCCCACTACATTGTTTACAAATGTGTTGCAGATTAAAACATTTCACAAATGTTATTGGGCTTCATTGACTATCGTCAGTGTATCGTTCATGTTGTTGTTTTTCTGTTCATTTCAGACATTTCACCACTTAATTAAACATTAAGCCTATACAAATAGTCGATCTACAAGCAGTGTGAGGCATTGTGAGCTTGTAAATCTGCTATTTTAGCCTAATGTTCCCCTCAGAATAAGGATGCTATAGGGTTCAAGTGGTTAATGTAAAATCACACCCAGCGTGAATTGAGCAGCGCTATTTTATGAGTTGATGTCATTAAGCGTCCAGCGAAGCCTGCACGTGAGGAGCCCCCACCCGCCCACCGGGAGGACATATATGGCCTTAATCCTACTTCTCCCGCCTGACACTCCCTGCTGACAGGGGTGCCCCTATAAAGTGTACAACTGGAACCAAATGTACCCTTGTTGGTTCCATGTGTACAGTCCCAGAGTTACACTCCCTTCAAGGGGTCATTATGGAACCCACTCAAGGAACCATGAGACCCACTGGTGTAGCAGAGTGTTTCCAGTGAGCCAACATGACACAATATCAGCACTCTGACTCTTGTATGAGCCTTCATTAGTATTACTGATAACACCTGTGAAGGAAGTGAGAAGAGACCCAACTTCTCTCCAATATGGCTGCCGCACATATAGCCTATTGCCTTCGCATGTTGAAACATTTTAAAGGGGAAGACCACCCATTTTCAATATTGAACTATGTCATTAATATACCTTAGAGGAGTTGTGTGGAAATAGAAAAAAAAAGTTCCCCCCCTTCGGTGTTGCCTAGAACTGGAGGATTGATTATGGGGTTTGTATTGTAAAGTACAACTTGATGACATCACACATTGTACTTTACAATACAAACCCCAAAATTAATCTTCCAGTTATAGGCAACACAGAAGGGGGGGAACTTTTTTCTATTTACACACAACTCCTCTAAGTTATATTAATGACATAGTTCAATATAAAAAATGGGTGGTCTTCCCCTTTAACAACACAAAAGTAATTTTCATATGCGGAGTCCGCGGCCAAAAACAAATTCATTTGGGTGGTCCTTGACATGAAAAGAGTTTGAGAAGCGCTGCACTAACACCCAGTGGAGGACGTGTACAGGACGTGTAGAAAAGAAGGAAGACACAGTTTGCCCTGTTTAGAAGTGGGTCATGCCATCTGCACTGTCTGCTCATTTACAGTGGCAACATGCCTGCCTCGGGAGTGCATCCCTGTCAAACACCTGTGCGTGTGTGTGTGTGTGTGTGTGTGTGTGTGTGTGTGTGTGTGTGTGTGTGTGTGTGTGTGTGTGTGTGTGTGTGTGTGTGTGTGTGACTGTGACTGTGACTGTGTGCGCTACCGCTACTTCAACCTCATGCCATCGGACACAGGTAGGAAAGTGGGACTGAGTTAAGCCCTTTGCACACAGGACAGTTGCGTTTTTGTCGTTTGCTGCATGAATAAAACGCATTGGATTTGGTGTGCAATGCTGTGCGGAATCAGCGCTGCGGATCCCAAAAGTCATAAAAGGAGTGATGAGTTTTTTACCGCATGCGACAAGACGCACGAATCGAACTGGGTTCGGCGCTAGAAGAGGGCCATGTGAGAGATTAGGGGTGGGGGTTGTGGTGTGGCAGCCAAGGAGTGTGTGTGCAAAGTTTGGCATGGAGGCGAAGATATGAGCAGGGGAAAAGTGTGACGTGTGACGTGATGGAGGGACTGACTGACAGCTGCTGGAGGTTTTGATAGTAACTGCGACCTGACGGTCGCAATTATTATCATTATTACACTGGGCTGAGAAGAGGCCAGAATGTGCTCTCTCTCATCAAGGAAGGAAAAGAATGATGGATGGATGGATGGTTTGTGTGTGCGTGTGTGCATGCACGTGTGTGCGTACTATAGTCGCGTGGTCCAAATGCCCCCACAAGCATTACAGTAGAATTTGATTGGACCTTTGCGAGGACAATCTACCCTTTTACTCAAAAGAGAAATGGTTCTTTTATAAAAGATTTTTTTAGTGTTGGGGTGTATAGGAAAAGATTCAGTTTGGGGTTATGGCGGGATTATGCATATACAGTAGTACAGGGTAAGGTTTAGGAGGTTACAGGGTTCCAGTCATGCCTGATTTGTATTAGTTGTGTGCCATTGTTGTCACACGCTGAAAATAGCTCATCTGACATTATAGGCCATTTTCTGCTAAGGTCTAAAAATGGCAAAAATAATAATACATCCTTTTCATAAAATCCCCATTGTGAAATGTTCTCAATAGTATAGCAATACAAACGTGTGCGTTCGTGTGTGTGTGTGTGTGTGTGTGTGTGTGTGTGTGTGTGTGTGTGTGTGTGTGTGTGTGTGTGTGTGTGTGTGTGTGTGTGCACACGCGCGCACGTCACGCACGCGCACGCACGTGTGTAAGACCGCTGGGTGCTCTAAGCCTTCGAGCACCAGCTCTCCCAGTCAGCTCTTATGAGACATGATGTTGTCCGGCAGGAAACCTCGTATCTCCGCGTTTGATTGTTTTTACGTTTCGTTTTTTTTCATAAACGAACGCCCTACTTCGTCGTACCACGGCGTCACACAGACGTAGCAAAAAGAAATAGAAGATCTACAAGCTCACAGCACATTGCAAAGCATTATTTTTTGGCCCTTCTACTCTTCAAGTGAAAGTGGTTTCGTTTGTGTGTGTGGGTTTGTTATCAACAGTGAACCGATGAAAAGCATTAACAAGAGCTTGTGACCAAATAACGACTATGTTGGATCCATTGTGTACGCACGTTTTATTTTTATTTTTTTTCCAGAATAGTAACAGTTGTTGTGGACATACGAGGTTTTCCACATGACGGGCGGCAGCACGGTGCTTGGAGAGGCTACAGCAGCAGGCAGCCTGCCATAATGAATGCAGTCAGGGGCGTCACACCAAATTCTGGGCCCTGGGTACAAGGATTCACTGCGGGGCTCCCCATGAATGTTTACTATTGAAAAATTGCAGATATACAAGCTCACAGCGCGGCACCGAGTGCCGCGCTGCGAGCTTGTATATCTGCTATTTTTGAAAAATCGTGAAAATGTGTGCAAGAAAACCTATGTCAAGGACCCCCAAGATGATATGTATTTGGCCACGGACCCCGATCTCAAAATATTTAGTTCCAGGGACCCCCAGAAGCAAAATTTTAGTTTGAAATGTTCGCTTAAAAAATACATATATTCAAAGATTTTCACACATTTTCACAACTTTTCAAAAATAGCTGATCTACAAGCTCGCAGCGCGGCACTCGGTGCCGCGCTGTGAGCTTGTATATCTGCTATTTTTCAATAGATAAAGTTATTAGGGCCCCTCCACCTTGGGCCCCAGTAACCCAGTCCCACTTTCCTACCCCTTGTGACGCCCCTGAATGCAGTGCAGAAACCAAACCCAAGGTGTCTTGGCTCTGCGCTGCGAGTTCAAAAATACACACACCCCGGAACTCCTCCCTCCCATTAATCACATCCCCGGGTTTAAAAGCTCCATTATGCAATGTTCGTCGGTGAGTCGATGGGTTTGTTTTAGGCCAATCTCTATTGGGTAGAGTATGTTGGTGCAATATAATACCATACAATTGGGGGTCTATTGAGACTCTTGCCTATAGGTTTTGGACATTTAATATGATCCTGTCTTCCGGTGTGACAACGATTGCTTTACCTCAAGGTCAACTTTACATCTCTCCCCAGAGCAAAGCAACATAATATTAGCTCATTGGTAAAAGATAAAATAAATAAATAAATCAGCACTTGTGCTGGGAGGGGGACAGGAATGTTGCGCATGCAGCACAGCGTTACGTCTTGTAGAAACGTATAGCGAGGGCCTTTTTGTCCGTATTATTTTATACCTAGGCGATTCAAAAATAGTAGATATATACTAGCTCACACTGCATGCAAGCTTGTAGATCGGCTATTCTTTAACGCAAAATTCGAAAACGACACAGATGCTTTCCCAGTTTTGGGTGAAGTTCTAATGGGTAGCCTACAGTATATACTGCTATGTCGATGCACATTATGTCTAACCAATTGTACATACTGTACCGTTCGGAAGGATACTTTACTTCTGGGGGTCCCTGGAACAATATTTTGAGATTTTGGATCGGCAGCCAAATACATATAATTTTGGGGCTTCCTTGACATGAGAAGGTTTGAGAACCACTGATATAGAAAATGAAGCATGCATAGGGTTATTTCATGCAGGACACGTGAGTCTCGCCCGCCTCAGCTGTTATCAGCTGTCAGTCATATCCTTTCCTGCTCCTCATTCACAGATCTGCTGATCATTACATCACACTGTCTAATCCAATCAGAGCTCTCATTCAGTAAGGGAGGCTCCTTAAATACGGCTTGCATTCACTATAGCTCTGCTTGTCTTTGATCCGAAGCTTCGGATCTGCTGCTGCTTAGCTGCCTCCTCCACCCCAGCCTCCACCTTTTGATCTCAATACTTGGCTCTAGGCTCAAATACTTGTGATTTTATGTCTGCAGGCTGTATTGCTTTGTACTACTATATCCCTATGGGGGGTTTGGCTTAAAGTTCCCTGATTTTGCACAGCAAGCTGCGTGAACAAAATTAAGGGAGCATCTCCGAACGCAGCAGCAATTAATCCCAAATGTAACAGTATTCAATCTGTTGCAATAAATGGTTAAATCTAATTTAAAATGAGTGTGACTAAACATAAGTTCTTTTCATGACGTTTGTAGAATCAGGCCTTCAGGTCTTTGAATGGGTTTAGTGGGGTGTCCCGCTGTGAGCTCATCCCCAACAGGGTGCTGGACGCCTAGATCAGTGCATCTCAAACGTCGTCACGTCAAGGACTCCCAAATCGATATGTATTTGGCGACAGATCGTATCCTGTCTGGAAAGATTGTGTGCCAGAGACCAAAAGTAGCTAAAATAGCAGAACTGGTGCTAATCTGGAGCACTCCATCTTGGAGAACTCCTCCCACCCCCTCCATCTAGAGATCACCAGTTACTGGAGTAAGAGAGGAAACGACCGCTTTACCTACCCAGGACGGAGATGTGAGAGATTAGGAAAATCTTTTGTACCGGCTGCCCTTAAGCTGTACAACAAGACACATAACGGACGCTTGAAAAGGTCTCCCTTCCTAACTTAGACTGACGGAACCATTGCTGTATTGACTTTGACCTCTAAGGAACTATTGCTGTATTGACTTTGACCTCTAAGGACCTTCCAGGAAGAGTGCTCATGTGCGTCTTGCGGTGACACGCTTCCTAGTTTCTTCTTTTTTCGCACTGATTTTTGACATTGCACTTAGGTTGTGTTGGTAGTTTCTGAGTATTTTTGCTTTGTTTAACAATGACAGTGAGATACTTGTTTGCACTAACTAGCATTGACTGCTATGGTCTCTTTTGCAAGACACTTTATGTATATATACTTATATATTATTGGCCCCCTCTATTGATGCACCTTCTCTTTATTGGTACTGTACTGCTCTTGTCTTTGTTTTGTTTTTTTCCCTCTTATCTATCTTTTCTTACGTCTCTGTAACTTTGTAAATAACTGTATACTGCTGTGCTACTACTGGACAACTGAATTTCCCCCTTGGGATAATAAAGGTATCTATCTATCTATCTATCTATCTATCTATCTATCTATCTATCTATCTATCTATCTATCTATCTATCACTCTATCGCTTTCATTTCATGCTAAAGGAGGCTGAATATATGTTATCGTCATAATCTTTGTATATATAATACTACTTAAAAATGAGAAAACCTGTCTGCCATTGTATCCTACTATCCTTGTCCATTTTTCTCCTCACTGGGCTGACCAGATGATCTGAATGCACACAGGCATTGACTATAATTGGCCTACAAAGAGAATGCCAATAGGCTCTATGAACAGCAGCCGTTATTGGAAAGAAACCTTCACCAATCATACTGATTAAGGTTGCGTTCCATTCTGGTCAAACAGAGTCAGGGTGCTGATATTATGCATGTTGGCTCACTGGAAACACTGTGCTACACCAGTGGGTCTTACAGTGTGGTCCAGGGACCCTTATGGTCCCTTGAGAGGCTTTCAAATGACCACTTACAGGCGTGTAACTCTGAGAGTGTACAAATGGAACAAAATGACCCGCAAGGGTCCATTTGTTCCCTTTGTTTCCGAGTTAAGGGGTCCTTTAAATTAAAAACAGTTTGACACTAAATGGAACAGAGCCTTAATTAGTATAATTGGTAAGACCTGTGAAGGAAGTAAGGCGCTTAAAGCGCTTTTTGGGAAACTCCTCCTGACTCCCCCTGACTCCTCATGACTCCTGCTGACTCTTTATCTCACAATGCGTCACGATACGACACATTGCGAGCTTGTAGATCTGCTGTTTTCAAAAGATTTGTACACATTGGAAACTTGAAATTGGACATTCTGTACAATGGGTGCTTTCTACTTTTGGTACTTTAAATTCATTTTGATACCAATACTTTACTCAAGTCGAATGAATTGAATTACAGCATTCCAGTATTCCTATTTTGCAGTATTGATACTTTTACTTGTGTACTTTTTTCCACCACTGACTCCCCAGCCAGGTCGAGCAGCATCCAACCGTAGAGACACGCGGCTATATTTATCTGAGCCTACAAACCCACTGCCTGTCCAAAACATGTGTTCCAGTCCTGCTAACCTTCCTTGACTTTGAGCAGAGAGGGAAGGAAAAGGGAAGGGGAGGGAGGAAGGAAGAAGAAAAAAAGAAAAAAACACACAAATACATAATGGAACGAATAAACAAAAACGTAATCAATTATTAACCCCGTGCATGGCGTGACCTCAGATGGCGAGCTAGCGATTGTACTCTCCCGCTGCTTCCAGCACTTATCTCTCTCGCTCTTTCTATATGCGTCACGTCAGCGGTACATGCGGGGCTGCGGCGGACGTCTTCTTCTCAGATGCTGAGCCGTGATTCTACTGTTCCTGCTTATATCCTGCACTTATCTCATTAGTCGGTCAGTAGCTAGACATCTTTCGGAGACGGTCTCTCTCTGCATAGACGGCGTCACGCGGGGTGGCTCGGTTGCGCGGCAGCTAATCGGGAGAGACATGTCAGACAGACAAAGTGAAACATGCTGGGTTGTTCCCACGCTGGGTGCATGAGACCTAGCCGGGTTTTGCTTTTAACTCCTCCCCAATTTAGTCGTTATATACCAGCAATGAATTCTTCCCTATCTTATACCAGTGGTTCTCAACCTATGGGTCGGGACCCCCAGGGGGGGGTCCCCATATCATTTTGGGGGTCCCCAGAGGATTAACTTAATGTGCAACATTGTTTTCTCACTCAACAGAAAACATAAAGTTTAAGTGTATAGAGGGTATCTGCACATTTCTAAAGTGAGAATTTAAGGACTTTTTAATATCTCTAAAATGGCAAATTAAGCATTGGCCAAATTGCCAAATATTAGAGGCTATTTTCACAATAGAACCGTGTTATACAAAATGTAATGCCTCAACATCTTGGTGCTCTTCAGGATGGGGGGTCCCCAGTTAAAATATGATTATTTTGGGGGCCGCGACCTGAAAAGGTTGAGAACCACTGTCTTATACAACAGCAGGAGCCCCCACCAGGAGGACATCAAATCTCCGCCAGGCCGGGTTGCCTACCCACAGGGCCCCAGACATACAGTAGGTAGCCAATCGAAAAGCATTCTGAATCTAAAATGGAAAAAAGTGGAAATACATCATCATGCAAAATCCTTACGATTATCTCAAATAGATGCGATCAGGCAGAACCAGTGGTTCTCAAAGTGGGTTCCAGGGACCCTCTGGGTTCCTTGGGGGGGAATCACTGCTATAGACGATGTCCCTTAGCTGAGAGAGAGAGAGAGAGAGAGAGAGAGAGATAGAGAGAGAGAGAGATAGAGAGAGAGAGAGAGGAGAGAGGAGAGAGAGATTTAACAGATAGCTTGACATGTTGCCAGCACTGGCGTCGTATAGCGTCCAAGCGCCCCCCTGTCGAATGAAGACCGCTATTAGAGGATCCGTGCATCCCGGCCCATGGCAGCATGGTGTACATAGGGGTGTCAGACACAGCCGTGCTCCAGGTGGAACAGGCTGTATTGTTCCCTGGCAGTGTGACGCATAACCCTCCTCCTCCTCCTCCTCCTCCTCCTCTGGCCTGGCCTGGCCTGACAGCCTGTGACTCCAGCCCATTGTTCTGGGTGCCTGCCTGACTGACCACAGCAGTGGGAAGGAGGCGCACCACACCACAACACAACACAACACATCATCACATGAGTTGATGTTGTGTCCTTGGAAGTGACCTCTGCATAGCTCAACCCTCCTACCGTGGCATGAAGATGCAATTAGGGTGCCTGTTGCAATTATTATGTCCTCGTTGTTGGGTGGAAACCTTGTCTGTCTGTTCGTTTTGCATTGCTCATTTTAAATATGATTTAAACTATAGTGAAAATAGACGATCTTCACGGTGCGAGGCGTCGTGTGCTTAGCTTGTAGATTGGCTATTGTCACTAGTTCTGTGCGACGGTCTTGTGTGATGAAGCTGGTTTTCTGCCTGACAGTGACACATTGCACTTAGTTGTTGTTATTATTTTGTCTTATTTTATTGTTGTTTGATGTTGTTTCTTTGTTATAAAACATGTCAGTCGTTTGTGTAAGGTCTTCCCCGTTCAAGTTTGTTTACACAGGGGGTCAGAAAGTCCTGGCACGAGCACGTCACTCAGGACCTCCACACCCACCTGGTGCACAAACTAGTACAAGCCACTGCCAAATGCCAAAAACACATTTGCAATGGCGATGTAGATCAGATATTTTCACTAGTTTTGTGTGACAGTCTTGTATGATGAAGCAGGGCTTTACTTGACGAAAAAACATACACGTTTGAAACTTGGAGAATGGAGATACAAGGTTTCTGCCGACAGTGACAATGCGTTTCAAGTGGTTAAAGGACCACTTGAACCCATTTTCAACCTACAGTATCTTCACATAATTGATCCTCACAGATGCTCATTAGATGGCACCATGTCTGTCTATACACCCAACAAAAATAGAGAGATCTGTCATGTTCATATCACTCTCTCACTCAGTCCTAAACCTATAGTTTGCACTATTACGTTTAATGGCTGCACAATTACAGGCTGTTTTAGCCAAATAGATGCCATCTGTGGGTGAGAATGTTGGCCTGTCAGTGAATCATCTCTCTCTCTCTCTCTCTCTCTCTCTCTCTCTCTCTCTCTCTCTCTCTCTCTCTCCCCCTCTGTGTGTGTGTGTGTGTGTGTGTGTGTGTGTGTGTGTGTGTGTGTGTGTGTGTGTGTGTGTGTGTGTGTGTGTGTGTGTGTGTGTGTGTGTGTGTGTGTGTGTGTGTGTGTGTGTGTGTGTGTGTGTGCGTGCGCGCGCGTGTGCGCAACAGCAAAGCCAACAACATTGGCTTTTTTCCCCTAGAGGTTTGTTCAACTGTGGTCTTGTATGGTTGTAATATTATTTACTATCAATGTTAAGTGGACATGTGGGAATTGTCTGCCGTCTAGTACTGAGAAGAGCAGATCTACAAGCTCACAAGCCTGTAGATCTTCACTATTCGTCGTACAGCAGTGGTTCTCAAATCTGGGTCCGGGGACCCCCCCAGGGGTCCTTGAGGAGGTTCCAGGGTGTCCCCAGCAGAATCAGTTTAACCATTTCTACTCCAACGCATTGTTCTGCTATTAAAAAGAAAAGAAACCTTGAAACGTTTTGAAAGATCGTGAATATTTCCGAAACATTTTTAAACAACACAACTCGTTTATGGTGGTCGCCAGCACAGATGTGGGTCCGTCCGTCTTCAAACTCGACGCACGCACCGTTGAGGACTTGAGGGAGTTTGCGGTGCCCGCCTGGCGCCAATCACAACCAACATGCCCATATAGACCGATTCTTTCAGAGCAGCAACCATAACTGCGGCGTCAAGTGGCACCTACCTGTATGTGTGTGTGCGGCTGTGCGCCGTCACCGCAGCTACACGGCAGCACTCTGGAAAAAGGTCTATTATAAGCAGATGGGTATTGCATTACAGGGCGGGGCATGCATTCCCAGTTTGCATCGTTCCCGACTCAAATACTACCCAAATAGTGCACGTTAACCCATTTAGACCGGGTACGCATTATTGCGTATCATTTTATGCTTTAGCTATTAAAAAATAGCAGATATACAAGCTCACAGCGTGGCACCGAGTACCGCGCTGCAAGCTTGTAGATCTGCTATTTTTGAAAAATCTTGAAAATTTGTGCAATTCTTTGAATATTTTGACCCGATTCTATAAGTGTCTTCTGAGGCCTTCTAAGGTTTTTTGAAAAATATATGTTTCTATGTCGGTGCCGGCGATGCTCAAACCTTTTCATGTTTAGGACCCCCAAAATTAATTTGGCAACGGACCCCCATCTCAAAATATTGAATCGGGGACCCCCCAGAAGCAAATATTTGAGTTACAAATGTTTATATATATATATATATATATATATTCAAAGAATTGCACAAATCTTCATGATTTTTCAAAAATAGCAGATCTACAAGCTCGCAGCGCTGCGCCGTGAGCTTGTATATCTGCTATTTTTCAATAGCTAAATATAAAATAATCAAGGCCCTCTCCACCTTGGGCCCTAGTAACTCAGTCCCACTTTTCCCCCCTTGTGACGCCCCTGTGTGCTTGACATGAGTACAGTTTGAGAAGCACTCACCAAAGTACATCAGTGATGAGTTAGTGTCCTCATCACAGATGGAATATGATGAGCGTGTTGTTCCACTTACCACAGTTGATTTCATCACAGTAATTGCAGGGAGATCATATTCAAAAAAGCTCATATCGCTCTATTAAGAAACTTACTGCCAGCGCTGCAAAACACAAATTGGTTTACTTGGAGAAATATGAGAAGGATTTGAAGGCTCAACATGCTCAAATCGCTGAATTTGTCCTTGGGTTCATTTGAAGTCTGTCCGCTATTCTGCTCTAGAAGGAAATATGAAACGCAAAGACGAAAACAAAGACACGGTTTGATCCGCTGTCATAATAGTCAGTCATCGATGTCTGGCATAAACCTTGTATCTCCGTTTTTCAACTTCTTTTTACAAGACTGTTGCGTCAAAGTAGAGAAAATAGACGATCTACAAGCTCAAAAACGACACATTTTAAGCGTGTAGATCAGCAATGTATTGCTATTTTGGAAACAGGGTTTTGTTTGTCTGTGGCTTTTCATAATTGAACAGGTGCTTTTTTCCATTTACCCTGAAAAGCAACAGCTCTGGACATACAAGGTTTCCACCGACAGCGACGAAATAACAGTAAACAGTCTGCTGTCTATTAAATGCAAGATGAGATGGTTTATGTATGCAGATGATGGCCATTTATGTGGGGAAACTCATTTATTTATCGAGCGCTAAAGGTTGCAGCCGAGGTACAGGTCACTCTAATAGCAGTGTCTGATTTAAATGGCACCGTCTTCAATCAATGGAGAAAGGTCAAAGGTCACACCAATAGCACTGACGTAAAGTAACCAAGTACCTTTACTCAAGTACAGGGACATTTTACTCCAAGTACAATTTTGATACATGTACTTTTGCTTTATACTTGAGTATTTCCTGAATTTTCTCTGCATAATCTTAGAATCAAATTACTTTTTACTACATTACATTGACAGCTTTAGTCGCTAGTCACTTTGCAGGTTTAGATCATTAAAAATTAATCAAATACAAATCTATATTTATTTATTAAGTCCCCAAGGGGACACACGGCACAAGTTTGACGCCACACGGTCTGCCACTCGGGGCCTAAGTTATGGCCGCGACACACAGACAGAAAGACAGACAGACAGACAAACATATAGATTAATCGTCAAGTTAAATGTCGTCACGGTCATCACAGCTCTGCTCATTGGTCTGAGAGTTAGGGCTGTCAGGATTATGACATTTTACATGACTCAAATAATTGCGATTAACGACAAGTACTGTACATTCCTGTTTGGCTTGTAGGCTTTGAAGATGCACATGGCAGATATGACACACAATCAAAATATACAAAGAAATTACTTACATAAGTTACATATTTGACAACTTTATACTTTAAAAAGAACATTGATAGTGGATGCGACTCGTTGTGAGCTTGCAGATCGGCTATGTAAACGATAATGACGATTATGACAAAATAATTGCGATTATGTCAAATAATTGCAATTAGACGATTATGTAATAATTGTGACAGCTCTAACCGGAGTGTTCATATGAATTCATCTTCACACATGACGTAGTGCACTTCTTTCCCCTCTGGAAGCAGCGACATTAGCTGCGTTCATTTTCTTTTTTCTGATGCCTCCCCCCCTCCTCCCCCCTCCCTCATGTTTTGGCGGCCCTTTGATTGCACCTTCATTGTCCGTTGCAGATGCTCATTAATCCTATTTGGACGCGTGTTAATTTGTCTCCAGCACGCTGACAGGATAATGGCCGCCGGGGTGCATGTTATGTCTTTGCTCGTTGGCGCTATCTCCGCTTTCTAGCCTGACCTATCGGGGGAGGAGGGGGGGGGGGGGGGGGGGGGGGACATCAGAGACAGAGTCCTACAGAGGTTATAAAAACACAGAAGAATGGCGGTAAATGGTGCATTTATATAGCGCCTTCATCCAAAGTGTTTTACAATGGCAAATGGACTGCATTAAGTGCATTTACATATAGGGCCTTTCTCCAAAGCGCTTTACGATGTATTTCACATTCACGCACAAGCACAAGCTCACACACACACACACACACACACACACACACACACACACACACACACACACACACACACACACACACACACACACGTACAAGCTCGCACACACACACACACACACACACACACACCGACCTGCTCATCGGGAGCAAGACAGACAGGGGTTTCAGTGTCTTGCTCAAGGACACTTGGGCATGCAGCCGGGAGGAGCCGGGGATGGAACCTGCAGGGTTAGAGCCCCTATTTATCTCTCTCAGCTCTCTGCACCCTCACCATCTTCATGTCACTGGGCTTCCCTAAAACATGATGATCAGGTATTATGATTATACTAGGAGGAGGATTTCTTTTCCCCCAAAAAAAGTGCACAGAAAGTGTTATTTAAGATTGTTTTTATGTGGCCACACCCACCAGTTCATTAAGTATACCTGGTTGTCAGGTGGGTGGTGACCCAGCTGAAGTTAGCCACACCCACCGTGTTGGGTGTATGGTAAAAGGGGAGGGGATGATTTGATGATAAATCAGTGTTTTTTGATCGATCAATAGTGCACGTTAAGCCATTTAGGCCTAGCTTTATTTAATGCTTTAACTATTGAAAAATAGCAGCACTTGAGTGCCGCGCTGCATGCTTGTAGATCTGCTATTTTTGAAAAGTCGAGAAAATGTGTGCAAATCTTTGAATATATGTATTTTATGTGTTTTTCGATCGGGCCTTTTGACTCAGAGGCTTCAAGCTTTCAGGAAGAAACCAAAAATACACAGGGAAGACACATTTGCTCATTATTACCCCACCCGGTGGTCTATTAGAGTAATGTTAACTCCATAGACACATACAAAACAGAAAAAGTGCAAAACTAAAAGCACCACCACTTTAAAAATATAGGGTAGCCTGCAGCTCTGTATGTGCTGTATCTGCCAGCGTGAACGCAGAATCAGAGCTCTGAGCTCAGTTTGTATGTACAGAATGTACTGTATCTATGTACACACGGGATGTTAATGAAATTCACTTATAGAAACACAGCTCACTTGACATTTTAACCTTATTTATACCATGTTTGTGTCATGCGTTCAGTGTGTGGACACACGTGTCGTGCACATGCATATGTTTATGCCTTGCTTGTTTCCATTAAAATTCCGTTTTGATTGCCCAGCCCTGAGTTGAACCAACATCCGCTGACAAAAGAACGTGGCTCGCGAAAACACCACTATTATCATTGAAATAAGCCGCTTTCGTTGCGAGCCGACTTTGTAATTTCTTCCCCGTCCTGTTGTTGTCTGAATCAAAGCATGACGTTTCTATTCACGGAGACGCTGAAAGCGCCGAGACCTTCCCCGGCACGCTGAAGGTCTGTCATCTCTTCTAAAGGCGAACGCGCTTTGCACTGTGACGGCTTGTTTAAATGCTGATCCTTCTCAACACCCGTGATGGCATTCAGACCATGACCGTGCCATGAGCACAAACACGCACGCACACACGCACGCACGCACGCACGCACGCACGCACGCACGCACGCACGCACGCACGCACACACGCACGCACACACGCACACACGCACACACACACACACACATGCTTGAATTACTATACAGTATAGGTACATGCGAGGACATGAATTGTTTTAACCATATCTCTAAAGCCCCCAAAAATTGCCGATATACAAGCTCACTGTTTGCAACGCTAGCGACGCATTGTGTGCTTGAGGATCGGCTAAAATAGCGACGACGGGTTGGAAGTGGTTAATGTCACCGTTCTAGAAGGTAATCCGATGAGAGAACGGACGTGATTAATCAGATCATCGGCTTAGTTCTCTCTCACCATCTCCTACGGTAAAGTCAAGTTGTATGTGAATTCTGTATTTAAGCTGATGAATGGGTACTTTCTCCTGATTGGCTGAATATTAGCCACCCACCTGAAAATGCATTTTATGTTTATTAACGATCTGGAGAGACCCCCGTTACTGAACAAAGCGATTACTATCACAATATTCTGCTTTAACCGTTTATCCAAATACCAAACACTTTTTTTTAACTAAAGAAATATCACTCCTTTAAAATGTATATTCTACCACTTTTTGTGGTCACATGTTCAGATACTGGATTCTGATTGGCTTAAAACAATGGTAAATCAGTCAACAACCTTGAGTTGGCTCATGGACCCCGGCCACTGTTGTGTTGTAATGATTGTAACTAAATAACCTTGCAAGTTACAACTGTGTTTTCTTTCATTTATATGGTAGAAGTGGTAGAAAAGCTATTTACCATTCGTGGGTCGTGGGTTGTTGTTTGGCACTCGGCTTCACCTCGTGCCACAACCCTGAAACAGTGGTAAATCAGCCAACAACCCACTCCCTCTCATGGTAAATGGCTTATGTGTCCCATCCTAATTTTATCTGCTCATTTCTTGGCTTTTTACCCCTTTTCCCTCCCCAGTTTAGTCATTATGCAGCTAATTGATTGCTCCCTACACACATTTTACTGTTGCATCCTACTGACTCACCTGCCAGTGAGGAGCCCCCACCGGGAGGACTTGGAGCCTTCCTCCTACTCCTCCCGCCCAACACTCCCTGCTGACAGGTGCCTCCCCCAGCCGTCCAGTAACAATTGTATCACAACGTGCCGCGATGCGACGAGTTGCAAGCTTGTAGATGGTGGGTTTAGAACCACTGGCTAAAAATAAACTGTTGAAGAATTATATATACAGTAAAAAAGAAACCGTCGATTTCTTAATAGAATAATGGTGGGGGGGTCAGTCTCCTGTCATGCACTCCCAGGAGCTAATATAGTTAAAACATGAGGAGTTAAAAGGTGAACATTCATGGCCTCTGACTGAATAAAGAACGCACACATTATACTGTATGCAAAATCCCAGTTCTCTTCACCTTTGACTGTTTGAAAGAATGAAGACGAGGCTTCAGTATGTTAACCCTTTTTGTGCCTATCCCGGACAAGTTCGGCTTTATTTCAATCCAATACAATGTTTTTTCTTTTGCTATTTTACTTACCCTGAGCTGCTTGTAGAGATGTGGGTGGTCCTGGCTCGTCCTACGCTTTCCAACGAGTGATTCTAGATGGTCTGACGATTTATTCCATTGAAAATGGTTTAGAATAAAGTTTAGAGCCCCCCCAAAAAAACTCAGACTATACTGTCGGCGGCGCGACGTATTCCGGGGTGCCTATCCCGATCTAGTCCGGGATTTTTAATAAAATGAATTAATTAATCGGAGGCCTCAACGAAGCCCCGGTCTAGCCCTGGATCCAAGCCGCCTACCGAGCTCTCTTTCCACCGGCCCGTAATCGGGCAACGCTGCCGCACCGCGCCGCCCACTCCAATACAAACTCACATCTTTAGAGACCATTTTCTCTGAACTGTGTTCCCAGACCAGCGACCACGTTTTATTTACGGCTGAATCGCAGACAAACGATCTTCTAAAATGAATGATAGCCTATAGCAACATTGTTGCTCTCTTCATCCGGGTCACATTGATCACATGCACCAACGTGGACAGGCGCTTCACTGCTACGTAGCTCCCTGTATGTTAGACTGGTAGTCAATGGGTCTATCCCTGGCACTCTAGCGGCCTCTTGTGGCCTGGCACACAACTTGTTAAACAGACGACAATGAAAAAACTAAAAGCGGGATACGAAGAAAATAAAAGTCACTGGTATTCTCTGAACATGTCTGTCTGTCTGTCTGTCTGTCTGTCTGTCTGTCTGTCTGTCTGTCTGTCTGATTGATCTCCTATACCTTCCTTGACGTTCTGTCTCTCTCTCAACGCCTCCTCTGTCTGCCAATTCACCCTTTGTTAGCCTTCTGGTTGGTCCCTGACTGACCAACCAGCAGGCTCTATCTGCCTTGTCCCGCCCTGGTTCCGCCTTTTTTATGTTGAATTTGCTAAAACATAGTTTTTGGAGAAATAAAAACATTTAAAAACATTCCGAGTCACTATACTGCCACTGAGCAGCTCCATTTCACTGAAACCAAGTTTGAAATGAGAATTGAATACACAGAATAACAATACAAAACAACTGAATTACAATGGTAGTGGATGGAGTGTCCCACCGAATGTCCCACCAAGACACAGCAACCAATGGGTGTGAATAGGGGCGGGACAACGGGCGGGACTTGACAAATGGTGAATTCAAGCCAAAAGTGTGTTGGTCTATCCTTGTGCGTGCGTGGGTGTGTATGTACTGTATGTCAGGGATCTTTAACGTTTTCAGGCCAAGGACCCCTTAGTTGAGAGGGACCTCCACAACCTGTTCATAGATTCCATATAGTTTCATTGTTTGACAGCACAATCATCAGTGTATTTTGGATTCATGTCAATTTGTGTTTTCAGATATGTAACCACTTGAACCGTCTTAATAAACTTGCCTTTCACTCTGTACTTAGTCTGCTCTTTTTCCCCTCTACACCAAAGCGCTTTGTAAAAAAATAGACGATCTACAAGCTCATGCAGCGCAAGGCGTTGTGAGCTTGTAGATCTGCTATTTTTGGCTAAAGTTCTCAGAATATGGACGCTGGGGTTCAAGTGGTTAATATAAAAAAGGAGAAAAAAGGTTTCTATCACTCAAAGATTTGGAGGACCCCCTGTAGTAACTCTGGGGAGCCCCTAGGCTAGGGGTTCCGGACCCCCTGTTGAAGACCCCTGCTGTATGTAAAATAAGAATGTGTGTGTTTGTTTGAGGAAGCGGAATCCTCAAAAGAAGAAAGAAAAAGAAAATCGTTGCTGCCAGGCAGAAACTTTGTATCTCTTTTTCAACCCATCATATATTTATTTTCTTCTTTTTTTTTTCCTATAATTTTTATCCCACAATTTTGTAACCCATTTTTTCACCCAGTGCTAATTGCCTATGTAATCCTGGGCTCTGCTCTCCCTCTGCCGCGCCTGGGGAGACAACGGACTGACCTCATGCTTCCTTCTATGCATGAGGAGTCCAAGTTGCTTCTTTTCACCTGACAGTAGAGATTTCCCTGGTTTGGACGTAGCGCGTGGAAGGAACACGTTATTCCAACCAGTTCCTTTCTCCTCCATCAGGCGCCCCGGCTGGCCAGGGGGAGGCATTATTGAGACCAGGATTACATGCATGTTTTTGTGAGGGTATCAACCCTAGGAGACACGGGGAGAACATGCAAACTCCACACAGAAAGGCCCTATCGCCAACCCCACCTAGGGTGTGGGCGCTGATGACGCGGAGGGAGGAACACGCCGCCAGCGCCCACAGCGTCCCCCGGCGGGAATCGAACCCAGGACCTTCTAGCTGTGAGGCGAAGTGCTAACCACTGCACCACCGTGCCCCCATTTATCTTCTTCTTAATGCCCTCTTCATCATGATACGGTGTCACACAAAAGCAAACAAAGAAAAGAACAAAGACGATCTACAAAAGGTTACATTATTATCTGTCACAGTTATTTTATGTGAATCCTGAGGGGATTTGTTTTTCACAGATGTGGAAAACAACACGTCGTGAGCTTGCAGATCGTCTATTTTCACCCCTGTTGTTCATCACTGTTGTTGCGCGACAATAGCAGGTACCGTGTTTGTATTTGAAATATGGAGATTCAAGGCATAGCCGAGCAGCCCGGACAGCAATGCAATGCATATTTTCCCCCCGGCAAAAATGTTGCACGGCTTTGTGGACAAAGAGAACTTGGAGCTCGGAAAATCAATTTCTCGTTCTCCCACAGTCAGTAAATGTAGGGGTGAAAAAAGAAAAGAACAAAGGGAGGTTTTCACTATTTTTTTTAAATGACATGAAAAGTAATATGATGATGTTTACATAGTTAAGCATAATTTACACTTGTTGACATGCAGTGAGTGTTACACATCGGCTATTTTATGTGTGCGACACCTGCAAATTATATGAGTTAGACTTGACGTACTGTAGACTTTGATTGATTGATTGATTGATTGATTGAGTCAAAACTGTAACCAGCTCAGAAGTAGCCTACAGTGAAACATTTAGGCTAACACAAAGGATAACACAGGATAACACAAAGAAGGTCCTGGGGACTCGTTTACATTGTGGTCCTATGGATTCAGTTCATCAACAAATGGCATGAACACCTATCATATGTAAAGTAAGTAAGCCTTGCGGCCCATATGACTCGGCCGAGCAGGGACGTGCTAGCCATTGGGAAAAGGTTCATTCCCAGCCGGTCCATTAGGAAAAAACAACGCCTCGTGGTGCGACAAGCCCACTGGCTTGTCACTTGTCATGATCTGAAATGGCAAATCCTTAACGAGCAGCAACGCTATAGAGAGAGATCTCTCTCTATAGCGCGCAATGAGGGCCTCTCTCTCCAACTCTTTTTCCCGGGCTGAATCAGGGGCCCAGCATGTCCCTGCGGCCAAGTCATGAGGCTCATAGGGCAGGAGCCTCCTGTTTCTGTAGCGTGAGGCAGCTTGATGTACAAGTACACCCCCTATCATATGTACAGAGGAGAAAAAGGAAAACACACACTAGATTATTGCATCTGGCCTTTCCTCGTGAAGTATATGAATGGGTGTGGCAAACCAGGTGGACCCGTAGAGATGCCTGTGCACTGGATTATTCACTGCTCCAATACTGAAATATTTACCAGCATTATACTGACTGTATGTGTCGCTGACCTGTACCATATGCTGCTGTACAGTGGAGAGAGAGAGAGAGAGAGAGAGAGAGAGAGAGAGAGATGAGGGCACAGACAGACAGGGATTGAGAACATGGAATAATTATATCTTCTCTTGCCAAATGGTGAATCCAATCTCGTAGCAGCATGTGGAGTCTTTGGCCATCTGAATGAATTACCTGTACATCATGTTCAAATACTGAAACCGCTCGCACGCACGCATGCACGTGCACGTGCACGCACAGAGCTCTACAGTAATTATAACACGTGGGTTTCTTTGGAGTCTCGCTGTAGTCTGATGTCAGGCATAAAACTGCGTGATACACTAGCTGCACTAGAGTGTGTTTCTATAGATGTCTCTATCGCGCGCACTCACACCCAAATCCTAGTCCATCTGTGCACTTGTATTGGACTATTCTTGTGAGGTAGGATTTGAGAGATATTTAAACTAGTGAAAATAGCCGATCTACGAGCACACAACACCTCGCGCCACGAGGCGTTGTGAGCTTGTAGATCGGCTATTTTCACTAGTCTTGTGCGACAGTCTTGTAACGTATGATGAAGCAGTGCTTTACTTACAAATGTGAAACTTTGAGAAACAAGGTTTCTGCCCGACAGTGGCGTTTTGTAAAATTGTCATCCTAAAACCTTGATGTTCAAGTATAGTAATAGAGGACATGCACATGACATCATCGTACCCATAAGTTGTCCTATGCGGGAACGCCTTCTGAGTGGCAAAAAAACAGTCAGTAGGTGGAGCCATGAGGAGTCAGTAGGAGTCAGTAGGAGTCATGAGGAGTCAGTAGGAGTGAGGAAGCGCTCGTTTCCCAACGAGCGCTTCCAAACTCCAATACTTCATGCTGCTTCATCATTAGTAGTTTACCACAGTCTAGATGAGTGGAATATGATCATGATGCGTGGCGCATGCAAATAGTATCTTGCACTCAAAGTGCCCATAAACATTATGGCTTTTTTTTTTCATTATGTCCATAATCATGCAGACACATGCGCACGCACATACACGTACACAATATTGTTGCTGTCAGGCAGAACCTCATATGTTCGTAAACGGATGCCTCAGCCCATCACACAAGAGTGTGGCACAAAAGTAGTGAAAATAGCAGATCTATTGTGAGCTTGTAGAGCAGCTATTTTCACTATTTTTTAGAAACATAATTACAATTATAATAAAAAGAAGGTTTTGGACATGCAAGGTTTCCATCCAACAGTAACGATACCAAACAAATGAATCCTTCCTCCCTAATGATAACATACATCAGAGGTGTTGTATGCGGTGTGACCGTCAACGGGACGTTGGCATTGTGCGGATGGTTCAAAGGTAATCTCTCATTCGCCAGAGCGATCGCGAGCGCCGCGTGACCGTTTAATCTACACAGGCAGCGCTTTCATTATCGCTTTTTATTCTCTGGGCACGTATCCCGCACCTATCAGCTATCTGTGTCTGCTCGCTGCAATTACTCTAATCTCGAACCACCATCCTTTCTCATTTTGCAGAGAGGCAGAGAAATCCCGTGCAAAAACGCACATGTTAATAAATGAATAAATAAAACGTGACCCCCTCACCAAATTGCGTGGGAATTTATTCAATCCGGCAATAAGGTGTAATCAGCCGACAGGCCGGCCGTGTGTCTGTTTGATAAATGAAGCCGAAATGAAAGTTTCAAATAATCGGTTCAGGAATATAAAAGAAAACATATCACAGGTATTTTTTACCATCACTTGCTTTTCGATGTGCACAGTACGTAATTAGGTCGCAGTTTAGTATGTGAACGGTCACAGCTTGTCCATATGTACAATATATCTCTGTCACGCCTGACACTGTGGTTCTATGGGTTTGTCGCTCTGACATCATGGTCCGACGTCACTGTGATGTCAGGGGAACCACTCTTAACAGAATGGGTTTGCCGCTCTGACATCACGCTCTGGCTTCACTGTGATGTCACTAACAGAATCCCTTTTATGGAGTTCCCTGATGTCATCAATATTAAGCCCATATCTAACAGGACTTCATATGGGAATGCCCATATATAGAGGCATACATATACCACACTTATATAGATGCCCCATATACCACACTAACGGCTGGTTCTACAGACAGGGATCTCCATGTATGGGCATAAAAGGGTATGATGTCAGATGTCATAGACATCATACTGTAGGACTTAAACATAATGAATAACCGAGTAAGCATGTTTGGGCTCTCATAGCATATCTCCATATACAGTACATGGATCTCCATATATGGGTAACTGATCCGATATACATCACTGGCCAGATGGCCAAGAATTGGCGCGGCATGTCGCCCTGAGGCGTGTTACTACAACTAATAACAGTAAATAATACGAGTTTCTGTCTCGTATGTATCGCGAGATTTGGATGCTAGACAGGAAACGGTGGACAGTCTCACGATACATGACCTTGGAGACACGATCCTGTTTCTGGTTAGACACACATTTCGGTCGAAATGAATTCTATTTCTCTCCTGTGCAAGCAAGCAGCCTCTGTTTATATGCTTTAAAGCTTCAAACCTCAACCCCGGAGAATCCCCTTCTATGCTGCTGAAAATCTGCAGTACGCCCCATTATTTCTTATTTCAAACCAAGTGAAAGGATTTATAAATGGTGTTTTTTTCCGCTCTCTTCTGTCTCTCTCTCTCTTTCTCGCGCCAGCAGTCGCGATGCAACGCGTTGTGAGCTTGTCGATTTCTTTATTATTTTATTTTTGCTATAATTATCAACAGATGAAATCATACAGACGAGTGGAGGCCCCGTTATGCAAAAACATGCAATTATTCCAAATAATTCCGACGCCCTTATACAACAGGCTGTGTGCCGTATGTTTGCGCGGCGCACTTCACACAAGCATCCAAAATGTCACACGACAAACGTTGCATAACCAAGCGAGCTAAACATTTAATTAACAAGAAATGCTTTCATGTTCATTTGAATATTAATTAATATTGTGAACATAATATGCCCTAGTTGTACACGGAATTTCTTCTCCTCGCACGTTTTTATTTTGTGTGTGAATTTCTCCTTCGACGCCCATCTTTTTCCTCGCTGCTCTGCTCTGAAAATTCTAATAAGATGTGAGTTTCCACTTCTTCATTAATGTTTGATGGGGCCTTAATTTTTTATCGTCACGGCGGGTGGCAAGCTTGTATGTCCATATTTAGACATGTTATGTTTTTCTTTGTTTGTTTTGTTTTTAGGTTTTGTTTTTCTTACGTTAATGCCCACACAAATGGAAAATAGTACAGTAGCTGCTATTTCTGCTAATTTTGTGAAACAGTTTGAAAAGTGAACATGAAAGCTTAAAGCTTATGTGTCTGCCTGTTGGATTTATAAATATTCAACCAATACAACGGTATCAACGTTTTGGATGTATCATTGTTGTCGGGTGGAAACTTATGTCCAAAACCTTCATTTTTTGTTATTTAGAAGAAAAAAAAAACGATTTGTTGTTTTAAAAAAACGATGAAAATAGCCGATCTACAAGCACACAACGCCTCGCACCGCGAGGCCTTGTGTGCTTGTAGATCTTCTATTTTCACTAGTCTTGTGTGTCTGTGCCACAGTCTTGTATGATGTAGCAGGGCTTTACTTTACGAAAAAAAACGTACACATTTGAAACTTGGAGGTTTCTGCATGACAGTGACGATATTCAAGGTTTCCATGTTTGGGATGTGGGGAATGAATGTGGGTGAGAGATAATATAATGTCCGTGGATGGATGGATATACAAAGATGGGTGGCGTCCAGTTCTTTCAGTTGTTTTTCATAACGAGGCTGGCAGTGGTTGAAAAAGTACTCAAATGTTTTACCTATAAGTAAAAGTATCAATACTGCAACATAGAAATACTCTGTTACAAGCAGGGCAGGAATTTCAGGGAGGCCATGAAGGCCATGGCCGTCATTGCCCCTCAGTCTGGCCTTGTGCCCCTCCAAAAAAGTACAATCCCTGAGGCCACAGTGGCCTTAATGCCCCAGGCCAGCTGACTGTACTACTTTCTCCTCTGTCTCTGTCTCTGTCTTGTCAATATGTAGACACCAGTGTCTTTCTTGTCATGTAGACACAAGTGTCTGGTTGAGTCCCCATTTTTAAACCAATCCAGTATCTTTGATTTGTGCAGGGCTAAGCATCAGATAGTAAATACGGTACCCATTTATTTATTTCACAGCAGACATTCTACATATTAAATGTAAAACTTAAATTCAATTAATGGACAACCCCAAAAGCCAAGTGGCCTTGCCCCTAAAATGAGGAAATTCCAGGCCTGGTTACAAGTATTTCAAAATTAAGTCAAAGACCAAGTACAAAAGTATTGGTATCAAAATGTACTTAAAGTACCAAAAGTAGAACATTATTGAACATAGCAGATCTATCGGCTGTTTAAATGGCCAAAATGTATAGTATCCACAACTTTCCAACCTCCCATCGCACATTTCGCAGAATGTGCAGGCAGCTTCCGGCGCCGCAGCCGAGAGTGATCTAAAAGCTCACAACGGTTGCATCTGCGACACGACGTGAGCTTGTATGTCTGCTGTTAACCGGAAGTGTCCCGCAAATAATGCTATACAGTAAATTCTCGCGGAAACAGGTGGATAGGGCTGAAATGGTTCATGTACCGTAATTGCCGGACTATAAGCCGCAGCTTTTTTCCCATGTTTTGAACCCTGCGGCTTATACAACGGTGCAGCTTATATAGAGATTTCTACAGCTAACGGCCACTCGGCCAGTTAGTTAGTTTTACAATGGTCTTTAACAAGGATTTATATATAGATTTTTACAGCTAACGGCCACCAGGGGCACTATAGCAGGAAGCAGGAAGGACACCTGCAGCTTATAGTCAGGTGCGGCTTATATATGTAAACATTTGTTTTTTGTTCTAAATTTAGCTGGTGCGGCTTATATTCAGGTGCAGCTTATAGTCCAGCAATTACGGTATGTTTGGTAATAATAATCTAGTAACTAAAGTTTTCAAAATCATTTTTGTGCAGTAAAAGTATAATAATTATCTCCAGTAAAGTACAAAAAAAAAAACCTCACAATTGTAGGCTACTCAAGTGTAGTACTTACTAATCTACTTACTTTAAACCACTGCAGGCGAGGCCTCTCCTGGCTCACTAACAAACTAGGGCATCATGTTGCTGTCAGGTTGAAACCTTGTATGTTAAAACAAAAACAAAAACAAAAAGACTTGGAATTGTTTTATACTTTAGCTATTGAAAAATAGCAGATCTACAAGCTCACAGTTGCAAGCTGGTAGATCTGCTTTATGATTTGACCTCAAGCTGTTGTTGATTCATTGCTGCGATATGTATAAAACCAGGCACGTGCACATACATGCCATACCTGAAGAGAAGAGAAGAGAATTGCCTTGTCCAAACTCTCCTGAACTTGAATGCAGGGTCTTATGTTGAAAGAATCGCCCCCGCTGTGTAGTAAATCCATGCCATACGCCACATCTCTAGTATTGAATGGATTATGCTTGGTTCAATGTGGTGTCAAGCACTGAAAATAGCCGACCTCCATGCTTTTTTGAGTTTGGTGGTCTGCTATTTTCGATATATATAAGGCCCTTTTAGAAACGTCAGACGCTGCCTCTCTAACATTCTCTGCATGTCCCTGTATAAAACCCACAGACACGCCAAACCACTTTAAATGTCAAAATAGCCGATCTGCAAGCTCACAATGCGACGCGTTGTGAGCTTGTAGATTGGCACATACTGAAGAAGCAGGGTATTCAAATTGAAGCGTGGAGATACAAGGTTTCTGCCCCGACACCAATGATCTGTAATGAAACATGTAGGGAGACAGGACTGTGCCGTGTGCCGCGGATATAGCCGCTCTGCACGCACCGCGCCAACGTGTTGGACCTGCTATTTTTGGCGCGTCGCTCTGTGTCACATGACGGAGCATGAATTAAGCATGAGAGAGAGAGGGGGAGAGAGGAAGAGAGAGAGAGGGGGGAGATATGGAGGGAGGGATGGAGGGAGAGAGAGAGAGAGAGAGAGAGAGAGAGAGAGAGAGAGAGAGAGAGAGAGAGAGAGAGATAAGAGAAGAAAGGGACACAGACACAGACAGACAGAGGGACAGAGAAAGTGAGACGGACGGATGGACGGACGGACGGACGGACGGACGGACGGAGGGACGGACGGACGGACGGACGGACGGACGGACGGACGGATGCAGAGAATGAGATTAAAAAGCTGAGTGTGAATGTTAAAGGAACATTTCACCCATTTTCAACCATATCTTCATCTTATACTAACTGGTAGCCTGGGTGCCAACCTGCTCGCTCCGTTCCACGATTTGTTTTGTCTGATTATTTCTGAACGTCCGTTGTGACCAAGGTGTCGTTGCTGATTTGATGTTGTTCCAACGAATCAGAGTAGGGTTATGGTAGCTACGTCATCAGCCAGCACACTGGTGTATTTGTCCCACCCCGCACCACAGACCAATCAGAAGCCGCGGTGGCTGGAAAGCCGTGTTCTATTCCCCACCTCCCCTTGGAGATACAAGGCTTTCCAGACTGATGTGGAGAGACAAAACAAATCGCGGAATGGAGCGAGCAGGATGGCACCCAGGCTAACTAATTGGTCCGACTCCTCACTAATGATCTAAGATGACACCATTTATTCGTGTCTCATTGGCGGGCTGGGGACATTTCTATTGTTGCTAAAAAATAAGAATGCAAAAAATAAATACCAATAAGACGCCCCAAGGGTGAGAAGCGACCTCTGATAACATCAGAGCTTCGGACGGATGGACGGGCAGACAGACATGATCAGCAGGTTTTCATAATAATACATAATTTGTGTCTTGTGTGGTCTATGATGCTCTGAGAGGTCACGCCTGGGAATGCCCGGATTATAAGGACAGAATTACT
The DNA here is from genome assembly GCF_963921795.1 of Nannobrachium achirus. Taxonomy (NCBI): domain Eukaryota; kingdom Metazoa; phylum Chordata; class Actinopteri; order Myctophiformes; family Myctophidae; genus Nannobrachium; species Nannobrachium achirus. The sequence continues at coordinate 56,822,513 of NC_137832.1, forward strand.
TTGCAAGTGTCTTGGCCATATATGGAGCGTCACATAATGTGGCCATATTTTCCCAAATATGGAGATGACTATGGAGATGTATGATGTCATAGACCACATGGGACCGACACAGCCATATATAGTGCGTGACATGAGGCGTGACGGATGGACGAACGGACATGATCTGCAGGATTCCATACTAAATGCAACCTACGGTCGCAACACGTTTGACATCATGTTGTGTGAAATGATCAAACCTGCCTATACAGATGATGACACTGGTATAGGCGGGTTTCAATCTGAACAGTCCACAGCCCTCCTCTGAGACACAGAGAGAGAAGACAGAAATGATTAACTTATAACGGGCATTAGCGAGGAGCAATTATATCGAGATAGCCTTGAAAACGGGGGAAGTGCTCCTTTTACCGTTCCAAAGCAACGTGTGTACGTGTGAAGGTTCATCAGCTATTAAAGCGAGTGATCCAAAGAGCTTTGCATCACATCTCAAGGCCCAGTGAACGCAGAGCAACCGTTCCCGTCGTCAGTGTGTTGTTGATGAAACGCGCACATGCAACCCACTCTCCCGTGTGTCTTGGGGTTCCTGCATGTGCATGTTGTGCTGTGACCCTGCGAGGCCTGTCGGCTCTGAGCTCAGTGCATTACGGCGGTAATGAGGAGGAGTATTGATGCGATCCTCGCTGCTCTCCCTGCAGAGAGGGAGTGTGTGTGTGTGTGTGTGTGTGTGTGTGTGTGTGTGTGTGTGTGTGTGTGTGTGTGTGTGTGTGTGTGTGTGTGTGTGTGTGTGTGTGTGTGTGTGTGTGTGTGTGTGTGTGTGGTGTTCGATCAGGACGTAAGCAGAGATGTCTTGCCCGCGTGATTCAGAGATGATTAGAGGAACAGGATAGCGTTCAGCAGAAAGCCATGGAAGGTCTTGAGACTCTGAGATCAGTAGCGTGTGTGTGTGTGTGTGTGTGTGTGTGTGTGTGTGTGTGTGTGTGTGTGTGTGTGTAGAGAGAGAGTGAATATACAGTTGAATTACTATACTTGTGAGTTGTGAGGGCCCACAAGTAATATAATTTGAGAAGTAGACATAGCATGCTTTTCTTGATCCTCACAAGACTTTTTTTCTTTTCCCCATCAATTTCTTTTTTTTTCTAATCTACAATATGAAAAAGATTCAGTTTGAGGTTAGGATTATACGCGTTTGCTGTGGAAACCTTCTATGTCCAAAACCATTTGTTTTGCATTTATCATTTTAACAATGATAAAGCTCTGCTTCATCATACTAGCCTGGGTGCCAGGCTGCTCGCTCTGTTCCGCGATTTGTTTTGTCTCTCCTGCATGACAGTCTGGAAAGCCTCGTATCTCCAAGGGGAGGTGGGACATAAGAAAGCGGCTGGAACACCACCGCAGCTTCCGATTGGTCTGTGGTGCGGGGTGGGACAAATACACCAGTGTGTATTGGTTGGCTGATGACATATAGCTACCCTAATCCTACTCTGATTCGTTGGAACAACATCCAATCAGCAACGATGTCGCCTACGTCACAACGGACGTTCACGAGTCGACTGAATCATTTCCAGACTGTGATGCGGAGAGACAAAACAAAACACGGAACGGACGAGCAGGCTGGCTTTCATCATAAAGACTGTCGCACAAAACTAGTGAAAATAGCCGATCTACAAGCACCCAACGCCGCCTCGCACTGCACACATTTGAAACTTGGAGATACGAGATTTCTGCCTGAAAGTGACGATTTAGACGTTAGGTTTAGAAGTCAGAGGTCGGAGTCAAGCTGATTGCACACTGTTGCGTTTTTTGTTGTTGCGAAATGCGTTTTTCAGGGCAAGCAGAGAGAGAGAGAGAGAGATAGAGGGAGCAAGGGACAGAGTGGTCCAAAATTAATACAAAACGGGCGGCAGTGTGCAAACGTGATTGACACATTGTGAGGTTGATTTCTTTATTTACGTCCTCCGAAAATCACTCCTATATTCGGCAGAAAAAAACGCAGCAGTGTGCAACGACCTTTATTCCTGGTTTATGCCAGTGTCATGCACAACAAAATAGCAGATCTACAAAGACGTGGGTGGATGGTTTGTTTTGTGTTTTGATTGAATACTTTATTAACAGTTTGCCAAAAGGTGCAGAGGTACTGTCATACATTAATGCTGAAAGGATAACACAAAACAAATGCCTCGAGGGCTTGTTTCCATTGTGGTCCTGTGTATTCATTTAATCAAGATAGGCCTACAATGCTATACAGGAAATCATCAATACTAGGAGAATTAACAGTATATTTACAGAAAAACGTGGGGGGTAATTTTATGGATAGACGGATGGAGCATTTTGTTTTGTATCTTAGCCTGAACTCGGCTGTTCCATGCCTTTGAACTTCATCCAGTAACCTCAAACAAAATGCTGATTGGCTCAGGATTGTATTGTGGAATGTTTCTGCATGTGGGTTTTCCACTCATACCCACACTACAGTATGGGGAGGGGGGAAAAGCTACTTTGGTTCACTGTAGGCAGTATAAGTTCAGGGGGAAAACAGCGGAGGTGGTCTTGAAACGATTGGAAACGCTTCTCAGGGCAAAATGGACGGTACTTTTCCCAGATCAGAGAAGGCTGTAAGGCCCCCGGCCACAAAGAAAGACCCACAGTTCCTTTGAAAAGTAACCAAGTATTGCAAAAGATGTGGTATTTGAGACGTGGTATTTTCACCACGTCTCAGTGGCAAATATTGTACTTTCTAGATACTTTGGGAATTTTATTATTATGCGCGCACGCACGCACGCACGCACGCACGCACGCACGCACGCACACACACGCAGGGTTGTTAGGGTTACTTTTAAAAAGGAATCCCCTACAGTTACAAGTTACTTGCAAAGAAAATGTAGTCAGTAACGTAATCTGATTATCACAATTTAAAAAGTAACTGCTAGTTACTTTCAGTTACTTTTGGATTACTTTTTAGCAAAACTCTCTTTAATTAAATAAAACAAGTTTTACCATTGATAACTAGACAAGAATATTGAGCCTATGAAATTAGGAAAAGGACAACAGAATTTTACTTAAACAAAGTGGCAGTACTTTACGTTGATTCGACTTGATTATTTTATTGTTTGGCGTTATAATTTATTTGTAAAATTGATGAGGGCAAGGGGAGAATGTAATCCAGCATGTAACCCCCATCAATCAGATCCGTTACTGTAATCCAGATTACACATTTTAAAATGTAACCTGAGACTTTACAAGTTACCAGTTTTTTGTAATCTGATTACGTAATCCCGTTACATGTAATCCGTTACTTAACAACCCTGCACACACGCACGCACACACACACACACACAAAAAACATGTACTTGCCCTATTATGTACTGACCTTACGTTGTGACCTTGCACATCTGCTATGAAAAAGTTAAGACATTTAGAGAAGAAGATAGTTATTTTACTTTGACTACTTTAATGTATTTATTTAAATTTCTTTTGTGCTTTTACTCGAGTCGAATTTTGAAATGCAGGATACAGGTCTACTTGTAACTGAGTTTTTCTACTGGACGTTCTGGTATAAGCAAAACATCAGAGTACTTCTTATGGCTGGCTATAGGAAGAAAGACCTTCCCACTCAGAATCAGAATCTTTACACGTTTTCTGTTGTCACATCACAGGTTTACTGGTGTAAAGAAGTTATCTTTTGTTGATGTCAGGAGGAGAAAAAGAAGAAAAGAAAAAAAAGAATACCGTGAGAGCAAAGAGAAAAGAAAGAGAACAGAAAGATGACTTGGAGAGGCAAAAATCGAATATTATCTACTTACAGTTTAAACACAGCAGAATCCAGCTGGTAGCCTACAGCATCTACTACACTGGCTCCCAAACACTGAGCCGAATAATTTCCATAAAGCAGAAAACAAACATTTAAGAAGCAGTGCAAATAGCTGAAGTGAGCTTACAGATCTGCTGTTTTCACTAGCTTCGGGTCCCGCGGGGAAATGTCCTATTTCTCGTTTGGGTCTGGACCAGAAAAGTTTGTGAACCACTGACTGTACATGCGGTTGGAGGTTACACTTTGAATTGGCAGACGGAGAGACGGAGGGCTTGGGTGGCGGACGGGAGGTTTTGGCCCGTTGGCGACGTAGGCTGACATGTGTGGGGCGGAGGTGATGATGGAGCTGGAGAGAAGCCCCGCTGGCCTCCCAGTGACCGACACTCAACCACACCACGGTGTTTATGGCTCCGCTGGTTCTGGGCCAAAACCACCAAGGCACTTCATTTCCATCACGGAGTGCTGGAGGCTTTTCTGGCCATGCTTTCTTTTTATTTCTTTTTTTTGCCCAGTAATTTGCTGCCCGGCAAGAAAAGCTTGTATCTCCATACTGCAGTCTCACCCAAAAGTATAGCAAAAACGCAAGCTTTTAGATCTGCTATTGTTTTCCATTCAAAATAAAATGAAAGGAAAAGTGGTTTGAAACCAATGACAAAAGAGCTTGTGACTAAATAATGATCGGATCCATTATTTGGAACCTGAGCTGTCGTGGAGACACCTCTTATCTGTGTTTTTATTTTTAAATTTTTCTGTAAATTAACACCCTAGCCTACTTGATCGTACTACAGCATCACATAAATGTATCGAAAGTAGCAGATCCACAAGCTCGAAACACGGCACGAAGCAACGCATTTTGGAGCTTGTAGATCTGCTACTTTTGCTGTTTTTATTTGTATTTCATTCGAAACAGGAAAAGTAACAGTTTTGGACACAAGAGGTTTCCACTCTACACTGACGTCATGCTTCAACCCAGTGGGTGTTTAGCGGTAGTGTGTGTGCTGGCGGTCGGCGTAGCAACACAAGTCGGTCCCAGGGGCAGATTGGCTGAACCTTTATGCCCTCAACTCCCACATGAAAGCCTCTACCGCTCACCCTAGAGGGAAACCCCACTCTGGCCCTGTCTGGGGAGGAGATGTTGTGCTTCAGGCAGCACTGCTCGTCAAAGTCTCAATGGCAGAGAACAGCGTTGTTGTCGGGTGGAAACCTTGTATGTCCAAAACCATTCATTTTGGATTCATCTTTTTTTTTTGAATGATTTAAACGGGACCGCACCTATGTTCCCCAGGTTCTATGTTCCCCAGGTTCTATGTTCCCCACTTTCTTGCCACCTAAACCTACCCCTAACCCTAACCCTAACCCTAACCATAACCATAACCTCACTAAACTAATGCTGTGAGGTGGGGAACATAGAACCTGGGGAACATAGAACCTGGGGAACATAGGTTGGACCCCATTTAAACTAGTGAAAATAGATGATCTACAAGCGCACTACGCCTCACGCCGCCAGGCATTGTGTGCTTGTAGATCTGCTATTTTCACTAGTTTTCTGCGACAGTCTTGTATGATGAAGCAGAGCTTTACTTTACGAAAAAACGTACAAATTTGAAACTTGGAGATACAAGATTTCTACCCGACAGGGACGATAGAGAGAGCACCTCCAACCACTGCGTATGCACTCCTTCAGTCAGATAACTCACAAATAGACTGGGAACATTAATATATTCAGAATACTTTACTCACCAGCAGGCCCGGGGGAACAGGCTCTGACGCTCTGGGCAGTGTACCTATGATGCGCCCCCCCCCCCCCCCCATGTCCGTCCACCCCCCCCCCCCCCCCCCCCCCCCGCCCCCCCCGTCTGTACATACCCCAAATGGGCTTCTGAAAGGTTAAATAACAACACAGAGAGACTATACTGTTTGAAAATGAAATAACACATTTACTTCAAAATGAAATAACCATCACTTTATACTTCACAGCTACAGTAAGTGTCTAAATGGGGAGGATAAAGAAAGTCCGATAATTATAGACTACTCACTGCTATGGTCGAGTGGTCACGATGTCCATGCATCTCTATGCAACTTTGGGAAGGTTGTAAAGGCTTTGGTGGTGATCTCGTACAGTTTCCATAACATCTCCTCATAAAGAACGTCAATCGAGTGTATAAAGTTTGTTTTATATGGGTTGTTAGTTGTCCTGCGTGTCTTCCATGATTCCCGTGGGTGCACGTTGCAAGATGACGCTGAAATGGACTGCTGTCTTCTCTCTCCCCCCAGCGCCCCGTTCGCAAATTAATGTAGGCTAAACAGTTCTGATAATACAACTTATTTTGACTGTCCATTCATGTATAACTTAAACTGCGCGGGGTATTCCAAACCAATGCAGCTCACAGACTTTAGCGACATCATAACAAACCGACAACTAGGGCCAACCCAGCAACAACTATCATTTCCTGTCTTACCTTCACAATAAAGTGTCTGCCGCGTATCTCCCAATGCAGCTTATTTCACATAGGTTATTATTAACAGGAAAAAGTGTAGCTTAACCCGTGTGTTTTTGTGCAACCAAACTAACGTGCATGTGAGAGTGATGAGGGAGAGAGAGAGAGAGAGAGAGAGAGAGAGAGAGAGAGAGAGAGAGAGAGACATTGAGAAAGAGAGAGAGAGAGGGATTTGCGGTGATATTAATGAACTGCCGTGTCATTTTCAATCGGTCCTTATGACACACTGCCGACACATGGGTTGATGGGTAATTAGTAGAAATGTATTTTACTGTGAGGCGCTCAGCACACCGCACGGGGCTTGGCGCCTCTGGGCACTTGCCCACACTGCCCACCGTAATCGCCGCTTCTGCTCACCAGTAAGACATCCTAAGGTTTGTGCACATGGGCACTTGCACACATCTGCCTGGGTGACAGCAGACTGCTGGGCGTGCATGGGATCAACTTTGACCAAAAAAACGACATACCTGGTTGGTTGTTTAAGTTGGACAAAATGTGGCCCAAATATGGAGATGAATTAACGTCTGACATCATAGATGTTTGACGTCATAGACCACATGAGACTGACACATTATGGCCCAAACCCATATCTGGGCCATGGGTTCAGAACGCAGAGCTGGTCGAGTCATCGTTGTGATGTCAGAATACTTGACTTAAACCCTTTTTCTCTTGGTGAAGCATAGGTAATTTGTGAACTTCTTCCATCTGGTTCTGTGTTGAGCGGTCTTCTCTGCTTCCTTCCAAGATGTTCCTTTCGCCCTGAGTTCCGCCTCGACAGACCTTTCCCAGCTGTTTCTGGGTCTTCCTGGTTTTCTTTTCCCCTGAGGGTTCCAGGTTAAGGCCTGTCTGGTTGTGTTTGATGATGGTTTCTCAGCCCCATTTCCTGTGTTTAATTTGGGTTTCAATTGGTTCTTGCTGTGTGATGTCAGAACAGGTCAGCTATATCCTTTTGCTGAGCTGGTCAGGTCATCATTGTGTCAGAGCAAATGAATTCTGTCTTGGCCAGCATATGTGGAGCGTGACATGAGATGACTCACGCATGCATGCACGCAATAAACTCGCAATAAAATGTGAATGTAATATTTGATGTTGGCGTTCAGGCTCTGCTATACACTACTCCCTGCTCAGCACATTGGAAGACAACCATTTAACAGCAGGGAGACATACATTTATATAACAAACCTCTCCAGGGGGAAACATGCTGAACCCTTAGGGGAAGCAGATAGCCTACCGCTGGTGGTGGGAGCAAACAAAGCACATACAACCTGCATTGACAGCAAGTGGAAGTACAGTGGGAAGTACAGTGAATGAGGAGAGCTTGAATTAACCAGCTAGTGCTGCACGTGTGCGTGTAAACCTCTCGAGTGTATCTGCCTAGAACTAGCTCGCAGGCTACAAGCTTTTAATACTCTACCATTACAGATTGATTAAAAAATCATGTTTTATTCATTAAAATATGTTCCGGATTGCAGCGTGACGTCTCATTTTATACTTCCTCTTGTAATGTGTTTTGCCGATTACGACCCCAGTGCCCAAAACAGAGCCGCCTGGTGGAAAGAGAAAGAGTCCCTTTTCATCATGGATGCTGTTTGATTCCTCTCCATCTGCAGGAGATGAGAAGAGAAAGTTTAATTTCCTCCAACAGAAATGAGGTGAAACAGCATTTGAAAACTTCCACATGCAACTCTTTGACCCACGCTGCCTTTAAAACTTGAATTTATAATCCATCTCCAAGGCACTGAGTTTAGTCCCACGTATGTCAACCCAATAAACCATGGTGGGAAGTTTACATGTGGGGGTGCTCAGATAGCGACCCTCTTGGGTACTTGAGGGGGATTATTTGGTTATCTTAATACACGTCGGTTATTGTTTTTTTGTTACTGTAGATGGGTTGATTGCACAGGCCTATAAGAACCAGTCGCTTCTCAGCCTTCCGTGGATCAGGGTCGACTTGAAAGTCTCGAAAGACAGACAGAGAGACAGAGGTAGACAGAGTTTGTTTTGGTCAAATATTATATTATATGTTCTTCCTGTGGACTCAAGTGATTTCAACAAAACAAAAACAAAAAAGTTATTGAAAGCAGAGATGTAGTTTGTTGTAAAGCAGTGGTTCTCAACCAGAGGTCCTTGAGGTGGTTACGGTTGGTCCCCAGCTAGATGAAGGAGAGTTGAACCCGTATGAGTCCATTTGGTTTCATTTTTTCACATGGTGCTCTGGCGCCTCGTTCCCTTTGTCTGGCCGATGTGTTCCACCTCCTCATGAGGTGCAGCGGACCTAGCCGTTAATTGTTTCGATGGCACGGTGTGCAACTCTCTTAAGACTCGTTTTAGTGCTGGGGTTGTTGGGGCCCCCGCAGCGCAGACACGTTTAACCCAGCGAAAGGTGGTGGGAGTTTAAAGGAACGTCAGGGCAGGGCCCGTCCCCTCCAGGAGTTCACTGACTTCAGACGGAAAGAAAGAAAGAAAGAAAGCACCAAAGCCCGCTGTCATCTTCAAACGGCAGCCTCAGCATTCGCTGAAAGGAGAGAGAGATGGATAGATCTCCATTGCTTTCTCTCTGGGCTAGTAGTAGTGTGTGTACATCTCTCCCCCAAAAAACCCAGCCTTTCAGCAGCTTACAGGCCCAGCGCTATGCTCTCTGCTGCTGTCAATACCTTGTTTGATTCCAATTCTCTTTCTTTGTCTCTCTCATCTCTGACTCTCATTATACTCTATCCGTCCGTCTCTCTCTCTCTCTCTCTGCGTCTCTGTCTCTCTCACTCTCCCTCGCTTGTCTCTTCGATTTTCTGTCCTTTTTATGTGTTGTTTTCGGAGGGGCTTTCTGTATTGTATATCTCGGAGAACTCAGCCGCCCCACAGGCTGCCATGTCAGGAGGAAAGAGGGACCTGCAATATCTTTTATAGGATGGTTATGTGCTTGTTGCTTGCATGCCGGCGGTGTGGACCTTGTACTGTAGATCGTCTGTTTAGTTTTTTTTTTCCCGGGTGCGATGCGTGCATGGCAACGCAATCGAGCATAATCTCGGCATGTCTGCTGCAGGTGCTTAAGAGCTTCAGTGTCCTCTAAATGGTTTCTCTCTCTCTCTCTCTCTCTCACACACACACACACACACACACACACACACACACACACACACACACACACACACACACACACACACACACACACACACACACACACACACACACACACACACACACACACTGCCCAGCCTCACCCTCTCTCTCCGCTGATGCTGTGGAATACAGAGGAGTGATTCAGTTTTTGTCTTTGATGTGAACAAGTCACCCCTCAAACGAATGCTTACTTGGCAAGGAGAAGAGGAGGAAAAAATCACAGAAGCCCTCTTTTCATAGCTTCCATGCTGTGATTCATTGTCATGTTGATGAACAATGAGCGTACACACACACACACACACACACACACACACACACACACACACACACACACACACACACACACACACACACACACACACACAATCATAAGAAGAGATGATTTGATTCAAAATGGCTGGCTTTTCCTTGTCTTTGTGCCGCCGAAGAATGAAGAATTATAATGCCTTTATTTACACTGTAAAAGGTTGATTGTTGGAACACTGTTTGGTGGTGGATGTGATGCCGGCTCTCAATCAAAGGCCTGTGTCTCTGTCTTTGTCTGTCTTTCTCTCTCTCTCTCTCTCTCTCTCTCTCTCTCTCTCTCTCTCTCTCTCTCTCTCTCTCTCTCTCTCTCTCTCTCTCCGCTACATGAATTAATCTTGGGTTACAGGAAGTCACTGTGTTGTGCCAGGGAGCGGTTTCGGCTCGTTAGCGGCTCGTTATGTCATCAGCTAGTTAGCGGCGATGCTGAGACGCCCGCGTCGCCCGATGTCGGGGAAAAACCTCGTTTCTACCACTTTTTCGAGTCACGTGTTCAAATACTGGATTCTGATTGGCTAAATTCCGAAGGTTATGAGAGGACAACTGCCGCAAAGTTGTGTGTCCGAGATCAATGCGCCTCAGTGTACATCCGGGGACTTCAGGAGGTAGTTTCCCCCTTTCCCCCAACCAACAAATGAAGGTCGCAGCGGTCCTATGTTTACTAACGTGCGTACTATCGTCGCCGATTTATTTGGATCCAATGCAATCCGCCAACTTTAAAGCCCCTTTTCTCTGAACCTATGCCTTTCTGGAAGCGAACAGCCTCTATTTACGGCCGGAACGGTACTTCTAACTGACGTTAGCTTAGCTGTAAGCTAGACGCATGGATTAGTATGGAGTTGGCGCCATCTGTTGGTGAGTAGAAGATGTTGTTTGTGGAACTATCTGCTGTCTCGCGGAAGTTTTATAGGCAATAATGATTGTAACTTAAGATCCTTGCAAGTTACAACTATGTGTTTTCTTTCATGTATACGTGAAAAAGTGGTAGAAAAGCTATTTACCACTCGGGGTCGGACATTATGCTCTCATAATGTCCTGAGTGATGGTGTTATCGGACTCGGCTGCGCCTCGTCCGATAACACCCTCACTGCGGACATTATGAGAGCATAATGTCCTCTCACTCGGGGTAAATTGCTTACATCTCCTTTTCAATTTTTTTTTTGTGACATTCGTTTCCGAGATTGTGGGTTCGAATCCGGCCACTGTGCATGTACTGTATATGTATAAGTATGTAGAGGCATGTGCACACATGGACATCAAAGGGTGCTTGAGCCTCTGCCCTTTTATCCGTCTGTAAAAAGTGCCCTCTCCAGACCATAAATGTAGCATTTACTATGGTGAAAGAAATGCAAATGCCTCCTTTCCAAGCCATATACTTGAAGGCAGCATTGAAGTGAATTGCCTTGTCCAAACTGTCCTGAACTTGAATGCAGCATCTTCTTTTGAAATAATTGCCCTCTCTTGAGTAGAAATCCATGCCCTACCTACGCCACATCTCCAGTATTGACTTGATTATGCTTAGTTCAGTGCGGTATCACGTGTCGCGCTGCGACGCGTTGTGAGCTTGGAGGTTGGCTATTTTCGATATTTCCACCAAAAGGCCCCTTTAGAAATGTTAGCCGCTGCCTCTATAACATTCTCCTCACGTCTCTGAGTATGTATATGTATAGGAAACGTTAAAGGGAACTAAAATATGTTTTCTTAATGGGTCCCAACCCTAGCGCAAACCTTCCAACAGAATAGTGAGAGTGGTCCCCCAGGTAATCAAGGGATCATGAGCGGTTGAGCGGGGCGGCATTGGCTCTGGAGGTGGAGCAGGCGCTTTGGGAATCGGTTCGTCACGGGCTCCCCCCTGTGTCACTGTCGAAATGTCCTTGACTAAGACACTGAACTCCTTAACTGCTGCTTCCGACGAGCAGGTAGTAAGTTAAGTAGAGTACACTACAGAGAGACAGTGTAGTGCCTCGAAGAAAATAGGATACCTAGTAAACCATGATAGCATCTAAGTTTCATGCTATCTAAATCACATTCTGTACATTGGAAACTATAGGACAACACGCAGGTAAACAATGAGCCTATCTGTCTTAAGAACATGCAATCTAAATTACATTCTGTGCATGGGAAAATATACAGTAGGATGCCCAGTAAACAATGAACCTAACATCTGTCTAAACAACATGCTATATACCGTCACTGTCGGGCAGAAACCTTGTATCTCCAAGTTTCAAATTTGTAATTTTTTTTCGCAAAGTAAAGCACTACTTTATCATATGGCCATCGCACAAAAGTAGCAAAAACAGCTGATCTACAAGCGGTGCGAGGCGTTGTGTGCTTGTAGATCGGCTGTTTTCACTAGTTTAAATCATTTTTAAAATGACAAATACTGTACAAACGGTTTCCACCCGTCAACGACGATATAAATAACATGCTGTTAACTAGTGAGAAGAAACTCCACACGAGGACGAGTGACTAAAGAAATGTCTGAATACTACTCTACTCTCTCTCTCTCTCTCTCTCTCTCTCTCTCTCTCTCTCTCTCTCTCTCTCTCTCTCTCTCTCTCTCTCTCTCTCTGTAGTGCATCTCATTAGCATTCTTGCACGTTTAATCTCTATTCTCATGGTATAATCATCTGCATGCACAGATCAAACAAATGTTCTATCTTCCTGAGTAAGTCTCCCTCTCCCTCCCTCCCTCCCTCCCTCCCTTTTTCTCTCTCTCTCTCTCTCTCTCTCCGGGTCTGTGTGTATTAGTGTTAGCACGTTGCATGCGTGCGGCCGTGCGTGCGTGCGAATGTGCGTAAACCCACATCGAAGCCGTTCTTATTGACACCGTTTGAAAAGCCACAAATAAAAGCCCTGGGGCGGCGAGCGGGCCACATGTTGAATGCTGCCATGTTGTTTACGAGAGAGCTAGCGCACGCGGCACGCAGACGAACAGGCATTCGTGTCCCGTTAAAAGCCTGTTTTACACAAACTTGGTTCGCTATGGTGACTCTGCCGTGTGTGTGTGTGTGTGTGTGTGTGTGTGTGTGTGTGTGTGTGTGTGTGTGTGTGTGTGTGTGTGTGTGTGTGTGTGTGTGTGTGTGTGTGTGTTTGGATTACTTGCATTTTATCTTTTTTATTTAGTTTGTTTGTTTGTTTGTTTTCCAGTGGGGAAATAAAATCGGGAAACACACAAAAACAACTGCTGTGCACATCGCTGCATGTAGCGCAAATGAGGTCATTTTTGGGGGGAATCGGTTTTGAAAGTGCCAAAAGCTACGTATACACCAGTAAAACCCTCAGTGTTCTTTTTAAGGGGGGCTATCTTCATTATGGTCCTCCTCTGTAATGCTCTTTATAAGATGGTGTCAACTATTAGGTCTGCGGCCGTGGACGGTTCAGAAACCTGCCTGCCAGTGATGTAATCAGCTAACCTTCCAGGAAGTGAGAGGCAGTGTAGTTTGGATGATGTCACCAGCTGAACTGTCCACAGCCCTCCTCTGAGACACAGAAGACACAAATCTGTGTTCATTTTGTAGACTAAAAATATTACAGAAAATGTTTGTCGGCTACCTTTTTTCACTGACCAAAACTAAATAAAAACAAAGCTATGGTGACTACATATATTGACAATTGCATCAGCAAATAAAAACGACACTATAAAATGTTAGGGAGGGACTAGTGGAGAAGAGATCCAGAAGAACTAAAAGACAAGTAATTTTATGTTTGGTTGCGCTTGGGTGTTGCGCTCTGAAACATAGCAGATCTACAAGCTCACAACGCGCTCCACTGGGACGTGTTGTGAGCTTGTAGATCGGCTGTTTTGCAAGACCAATGATAAAATCGGCTATTTTCACGACCAATTATACTGGAGGTCGAACACCGGTCCTTGAAGGGTCGAAATGGGTTTAAAAGTGGTCCATTTAACTCTCTGAGAGTGTACAAGTGGAATCCTTACGGGTCCAATTGGACGACTCTCCACTATCAGATTGCCCACTCCTCCCTATATCTGCTCGCTCGCCTCCTCACGGAAAAACGAATTACAAGACGCGTCGGTCGCCTCCCCTCTGAAAAGCTCTTTTATATACTCCCTCATATCAGCCATCTCGTCCATCTCTAGATCCTCATTGTGTGTGTGTTTCGAGAACGCGTTCCAGGGTGGACGTTTTTTTTTTTTCCTTTTCTTTTATATCCTACACAACCGGCGTATCATTTCTTATGTTTGTCCCCACTCGGATGGAAATCAAATTTTATAGACATAGGGCTACCAAGGTTGGAGATTGCTGTTGTTGTGGTTGTTTTCTCCTTTATTGACGTTCATTGATGGAGTGTACGTCGTCCTCTGCATCCTTGAGGTAACCTCCTATAGGGGCTGGAACAGCAATCGATGCAGCTGCGCCACAGAGAACCATCCGCCGCTCATATCGCTGCCGTCGGGCAGAAACCTCGTATCTCCATTGAATACTGAACCGATGAATAGTAGTAACAGATAGATAGATACCTTTATTATCCCAAGGGGGGAAATCAGTTGCCCAGAGGCAGCACAGCAGTATAAGGTTATTGACAAAGTTACAGTGAAGTATGAAAAAAGATAAAAGAAAAACAAGAACAGAGTACAGTAAAGAGCGAGGTACATCAAGAAAGGGACGAATAATATATAGGCTATATATATACATACAGTGTCCTTAAGCACAACTATCAAAATAGTACTGTGCCCAAATCAAAGTGACCATAACAGTCAATGCTAGTTAGTGCAACAAGTATCTCACCGTCATGTCAAACACAAGCAAGAATACTCAAAAACTACTAACACTAATAGTGCAGTGTCCAATGGTCAGTGTGATAAAAAACAACTAGGAAAAACAAAACAAGAAAGGGTGACGTAGCAATACGCACAAGAGCACCCTCCCTGGAAGGTCCTTAGAGGTCAGAGTCTGTACAACTATAGTTCCAGTAAAAAAAAAGAAGGCTACCGTCGTCCTAGGTTAGGAAGGTAGTCCTCGTCAATCGACCATTGTGTGTCTCGTTGTACAGCTTGAGAGCAGCCGGTACAAAAGACTTTCCTAGTCTCTCGCATCTCCGCCCTGGGTAGGCAAAACGGTCATTTCCTCTCTTACTCCAGTAACTGAAGATCTCAAGGTGGAGGAGGGTGGGAGGAGTTCTTCAAGATGGAGTCCAAGAGCTTGTCACTAAAATAATAACAACATTGTACACATTGGAATGCATGGTTCTGTTTTCCCCCTTCCATATCCTGAAATGTAACAGGTTTTTGGAGATACAAGGTTTCCACTCGACAGCACTCATATTACGCACAGACTCTGGCCGGGATCTGCTCTGCGACACCTCCAAGCTCCAAGTTAAAGACGCATCGATTCGGAGCGGAGCCGCTTCACCTGATGCTGCGCTGTACGTCTCGCACTGTACAGTATATCGACCCTCGGTACAGAAAAGCCACGTCGTTGCCGTCTGGTGGAAAACCTTGTATGTCCAAAACCGTCCCTTTTTTTCCTGGAAATGGAAAAACGACGGAGAAAAAAAAGAAGAACCTGTGTTCCGATGGATCCAGTGTAGTCGTTATTTAGTCACTTTGACTTTCCAAATGTTTTTAAAAACAATAGTGAAAATAGCAGATCTACATTGGTTCGATAGTCATGAAACCCACAGACAAGATCACTTTCACCTAAAAAAAAAAAAAAGAAAAAAAAATCACTATTTGGAAAAAAGGTTTAAAAATAGTGAAATTAGCTGATCTACAAGCACGCACCGCGTCACACTGTGATGCGTTGTGAACTTGTAGATCGGCCATGCCCACAACATTCTCTTGCTGTTTGTACTTGTACTTTCTCTCGATGAAGCAGTCGTTCATTCACAAACAAACATTGAAAGTTGAAATGCAGAGATACAAGGTTGGTGCCCGGCGGCGACGATATTGACCTCGCTACAGAAAAAAAGGCACATCCATTGAGTTAAGTCGGCGCGCTCCGCATAACAATTTAATGCTCTATTTGAGCAAAAGGAGCCGAGCTCCTTTTGTCTGTTCTTGTAGATTTTAAGACAATCTCGTGGCAATCTCATAACTCCACCCCCCCCCCCCCCCATCCTCCCCCCTGGGGGAGAGGATTTGTTTTGTTTTCTAAAACTCTTTTGTACTTTCAAAGAGTTTCTTTTCTTTCTCATTTCTCTATCGGTTCAAAGACTGTGTGGACATTGTGTGATCCGGTTCTCTGGCTGAAAAACGCCACATGAATGCCGAGACGACAGGGACTAAATAAACAGATCAACTCTCAAAAGTGCTTTATGGTTTTGCCGCCCAAAGCCTCACGTCAACTGTGGTACATTTCACTCAAGCTCGACTACTTGAGTACAGTTCAGTGCAGTTTTGAGTTACTTGAGTATTTCCATTTTAGGATACTTTCTACTTCACTACTGTACATATCACAGTCCCAAAAATAGACATTAACCACTGAAGCCCTATTTTATACTCTGTCTGTTTGAAAATAGGCGATCTACAAACTCACACGTCACAATACGACATTGTACTTTATACTCCACTACACCAGTAAGACTCCCTAATCGGGAGATAAGCGACCGCTTATCTCTACGGTCGCTTAGCGACCGTAGGTCGCTTATCTCCACAAATAGGGCAAAAAATTGTTTTTCCAAAATCTTCCTGAGTGTAGACATACTGTGTAGCGATTTGCGTGATTTTAGGGCAAAAACTGTAGGAGCAGTGTCCAAAAATGTGTTTTTGGACACATCTTTGGACACACGTACGCACGCACGCACGCACGCACACACGCACGCACACACACTCCCATCATTCTTCCGTGACAAGGGAGGGTAGCTATGGAGGAAGAGCAATGACACAAATATTGGATAGACACAGATCAAGTAATCAATCATACAGTATTTATACATATATTACACAGATAGCATACAGTATATCTTGCTGTCAGATGGAAACCTTGTACACTTACGGTTACGTCTCAGGAAATGGAGGGGTAAACGTAACCTGTGTTCCCAATGGACACAATGTAGTTATTATTTAGTTCATACTTTTCATTGGATCAATTCATAAAACCCACAGACACACAAACATAAATATAATCTAAAATATCTACGAGTTTACAACGTGTGACATTGTAGATCATACAAGGGCAACTGGCGGCCCGGGGCCACATGCGGCCCCCACCTTCACTTAATTCGGCCCACTGGTCAATATTGGAATACTGATATGATTGATTTCAGCTGTTACAATTCCAACCATTCAAACACTACTCACTTTAATTACTACTCACTTTAATTACTTCAGTCTATATTAGTAGCTTTATGATTTAGCAATAGTTTTATGTCTAATGTATTTGAATTTATTAAGTTAACATAAGATTATATACATGCATTTGATATTAAATTAAAAAATATATAGGCCTATACTTTTCAGGATTCAAATTCAAAAATAGCATCTACAAGCTCAAAACGCATCGTACTGCGATGTGTTTTGAGCATGTAGAACAGCAATTTTTTTGCTGTATTTGACTGTAGCCTTATATGCATTGTGGCCCTCTGGAGTGAATGTGAAAATAGTGGCCCTCTCCATCATCAAAGTTGCCCACCCCTGTTGTATCCACAAGTTTCCCCGGGGGTTTACTGGAGACTATCAGGACCAAACTTCCGGGTTTAACAGCAGACATACAAGCTCACGTCGCGTCGCAGATGCAACCCGTTGTGAGCTTGTAAATCGGCGGCGGAACCTCGATGCAGACGTTTGCGCAATGCACTATGGGGCGTTGGAAACTCGTGGATATAATACATGTAGAGCAGCCATTTTGGCCACATCTGCGCGACAGCCTTGTACTACGGCAGTATACTGTAGGGCATTCATTTTCTGAAAACAAAACCCCCCTCCAAAAAAAAAGAGAAAAAAGTCGTGGAGATGGGAGGTTTCATGCCCATGCCAGTGTACGGTACACAGCTGAAACGGCATGAACATCAGCTTGCTTCTTTCCTCTCCATCAGTTGAAATAACAGCAACAGAGCCTCCCTAATTATGGCATCTCTGTGAGAGGAGGGCGTCTTTTCCTCCAGCACCCGCCAAGCCAGAGTGCCGTGACACTGTTCCTTATTAGCATAGTTCACAGCTGTTTGGCGGTGTGCGTGCGTGTGCGCGTGTGTGTGTGCGTGCGTGCGTGTGTGTGTGTGTGTGTGTGTGTGTGTGTGTGTGTGTGCCGCGCGCGCATGTGTGTGCGTGCCACGTGCGTGCGTGTGCATGTGTGTGTGACTCACTTTCCCAGATAGCCGCCTACTCACTGGTGGAAGTACCTACTCAAGTACTGTCTGTACTTAACCACTTTATTCTTTGTAAAGAAAAATAATAATAAAATGACTCTGGAGTTGGGTGACTGCCGAATGTACCTTGTTTTTTTTCCCTCGACACCAAATATCTTTGCCCCAAAAGATTGCTGATCTACAAGCTCACAACATGCAATGCGTTGTGAGCTTGTAGATCGGCTATATATTTGCAAATCTTCCACACCAGAATAGGTGGGGTTAAACGGTTTTGAGGGACTTTTACTTTACTTAAATGTATTATCCTTCTACTCCTCTGTGCTCTCGGAGGCAAATATTGGCTGCGTTCGGAAATGCGTACTCAACGCACTGGTGTGCCATTTGTCGTTTGTTTATTCGGTGCACTCGGTGCGGTGTCGTTCGAAAATCCAATGCGCTGCACACCGGGTGTGCTGAGTGCGGGCACTGACCGACTCTACTCAGAGGTTGGGGTTTGGCAGTGTGGTGCGTCAGTGCGGTGTTTAGATTGGTTGGTTTTCATGGCGGTGTCTCGAGTGCTTCTCAGCTGTGAGCAATGGAGGAATTGATCGCAAAATGCACCATTTGCGGCTTGATAGGTCCTTTTGGGGTTTATTGTTACACACGCATCAACGTGCAAACTAACAGCAAGTAGGCCAATGTTATGAATTAAATTACCTTTAGCAGTATATAGCAACGTTACGTTAGCATCTGCTGCTTTTCAGAGAGTTTTCCTTCAGAGTTCAGAGTTAAAAAGCACACCGCTGCCCCTTAACTGGTCGTTGGTAAATAAGCCACACTGAGTGCACTTTACAACGTCACCGCCCACTGCACTCCCTAAACTGAGCACCTACCCGCTGTGCATTTCCGTACGCACCCATTGTATTTTGTTACTCCACTGCAATAATTTGAAATATTAGTTACTTTGCTGATTTTCATTATTATTATCTATCTATAAATGCGAGAAGTCTCTGCGTGTCTGTCTGTCTGTCTGTCTGCGTGTATGTAATCCGCGTATCTCGAGAACCGTTCGTCCCACCGGCTTCAGATTCGGCACGCACGTTCCCCGCCGCGGCACGGAGTGCAGTGCCGGGTCTCGACCCGTCCCGACGCGCGGTTTTCCCGAACCGGCGCGAAACGTTCGGAATCTCCTTATGCGGGGTTGATTGTTGACATCAGGCTGTTCCGGAGGAAATCGGCGAAAGCTCTGACTCATTGTGACATCACTTCATAAAAGGCTCTGACATCACGTACGCCACATGAGTCAACAAAAAATCTCTGTGAGTGTGTATGTATGTATGTAATCCGCGTATCTCGAGAACCGTTCGTCCCACGGGCACGCGCGTTCTCCATATATGGGCATAAAATGAATGCCCCCATATATGGGCATAAAATGGATTGCAGACAGACATAAATGGACAGAGGCAAACAGATGGTCAAAGATCTCCATATATGGGCATAAAATGGACGCAGACAGACAGATACAGATATCTCCATATATGGGCATAAATGGACACAGGCAAACAGATGTTCAAAACGGGTCCTATGACAACAGGTATAATGAGGTTTGCATTAAAGGGGGAACCGGCACTGTGTCTGCAACACAGTTGGAGGCACAGACAGATGAGGTTTGCATTAAAGGGGGAACCGGCACTGTGTCTGCAACACAGTTGGAGGCACAGACAGATATATGGGCATAAAATGGACGCAGATAGACAGATATCTCCATATATGGGCATAAAATGGACCCAGAACTATAACTGCAGTGATCTCCATATATGGACATAAAATGCAGATATCTCCATATATGGGCATAAATGGACACAGGCAGACAGATGGTCAAAACGGGTCCTATGAAAACAGGTATAATGGGGTTTGCATTAAAGGGCGTGGCATTCATTCCCTATTTACATTGTTCCGAGTTGGCCAGGTCGCCGACTAGACGCTGGGCCGCCCGAAGGGCGGCCCAGCTTCTAGTTATAAATAATGGCTGGAAACCTCATATGGCCAAAACTGTTACTTTTCAGGATCCAAATTCAAAACCGGCCAAAACAGCAGATCTACAAGCTCGAAACATGTCTCTTCACGTGGGTCTGCTATACTTTTGATGCGCATGTGTGACGCTGTATGATCATTTGATCAATTAGGGGCATTCATTTACGAAAAACCACAAAGAGTGGATAATAACGATGAAATATGGAGATAAGAGGTTTCTGCCCCGACCGCAGTGATAAGTTAAAAGTGAGTTCTTCCGGCGCTGCGTGGATGCTAATCAGTGCCGTTCTGGAACAGCAGTGCAGCGGCATCGCTAACGTGCTAACGTGGGAGGCGGAGGAGGTTGCATTCATTTAAAAATATAAATAAATAAAACACTGCTGGTGGTTTGGAGAAGATGAAGCCGTCAACCTTTTTTTTAGCAGGCAGTTTAGGATGTTGAGCCTGAGGCAGAATGAGTGACGTTCAGTTTTGGGCTCGTTTCTGAAGTATATTTTCTTAATTTGAATTTCCTTCCCCTGAATGTTGTTTAAACCAGTGGTTGTCAATCATTTTCATGTCAAGGACCCCTCAAATTAATATGTATATTTGTCCATGGGACATCCATATTTGAAAATATTTTATTTTTGTCAATTTGCTAAGAGGTGGAGTCTGAAGAGACGAGTGCTAGGGGGTGAGTCTGAAGGAGCGAGCCTTCAGACTAGCGGAAAATATGGAGTGAGTCTGCAGTGCTGACTGTAATAGTTTATGCCAGTTTGGGAGCCAGGAGGGAGAAGAGTCTAGGATGTGTGGAGCGTTGTCCAGAGTGTTTTAGGGAAGGGAGAAATGTCTTCGACATGTGGAGCGTTGTCCAGGGTGTTGTAGGGAAGGGAGAAGACAAGAGTCTTTGACATGTGGAGCGTTGTCCAGGGTGTTTTATTGAGGGGAGAAAAGTCTTCAACATGTGGAGCGTTGTCCAGGGTGTTTTAGTGAGGGGAGAAGAGTCTAGGACGTGTGGAGCATTGTCTAGTCTGTCTTTTTAGGGAAGGGAGAAGTGTCATGGACCTTTGGAGCGTTGTCCACGCTCCAAAATCACTGCGCACCACTCCCCACTCCGCTTCCACTCCCGCTCTGCTCCGCCAGTATGCTCTGGTGTCAACTGATGTAAACGAGTGGGAGGGGTTGTGGGGCTGGATCTGGCCTTGAAGGCACAGTTACAGAGCATAAAAAGGGTCGAGTGCTTTGTCCACAACTGATCCTGTATAAAAATGTAATCATCTAGAACTGAGGGAACAACAAGTCCAATCGCTACACTGAAGTATATGTCGAGAGGCACTTGACAGACACCAGCCTAGCATGTGTCAGCGCTTTGGAGTGGCACCAGCCGCTGCCAAGAGCAGTGCAACTGTGCTGACGCACCTTAGCGATGCCACTCCTGGTGCCAGCGTGCCAAACAACGGATAAGATCCATTACTCAGGTTGTTTATGGCTGCGTCAGGGGCCTCACCCTCCCCCCAGGGGCACCTCCCTACCGGTGACAACGGTGACAGGGGGCAGGGAAAGAGTGATGTGGTTTGGGTCTGCGTCAGGATTAATGTTGTCTATAGCCTAAACCAACCCCAGTCCCCAGTCAACTGGGGTTGCCGTTTTTTATTGTACTTTTTCTTTTAACACATTCCTTACAAATGCCTTCTACGTCGGTGGTTCTTGAACTTTTCTTTTGTACCCCCCAAAATGTTATGTATTTGGTCGCAGACCCCATCTAAAAAAAGTTTTTTTTGTGCCAGTGACCCCCAGAGGAGAAGATCTGTGTGAAAATAGCTACAGTATATAGCTAAAATGGTGTCCTTGAGGGGGGTTCCAGGGGGTCCCCAGCTAAAATGAGTTTAACCGCATTCAGTTTAACCCCTATACACATCGGCTGTTTCAAATTACAAGCGATTCGCAAGAGCGAGGAGAAAAAAAAATCACATCATATGCCAAAGAGGCCAAATAATGAAAAAGATATATGGACAGATAGCATATCGTTGCTGTGGGTCAGAAAAAAATCCATTATTCAACTTATCGTGTTTTTCTTTTTTCTCTTCACCAGGAGGACAAGGTCAAAGGTCGAAGGCCTCTATATTATTGAGACCACTCCTACACAACTCTGTTCAGTCTGAATGAATTCAGTTCTCTGTAGGCTGCTATTCTATCCTTATTCATGTTATTCTATTGTGAATGATTCATTTCTGTACTTGTATCTGTGAGCTCCAGACTGGTGTCACTTACTGCAATGTCGTGTAGTGCATTGGTTCTCAAAGTGGGGTCCGGGGACCCACAGCGGTCCTTGGGGGGGGTTCCAGGGGGTCCCCAGCAAAAGTAGTTAACATAGCGTTAAAATCATTTTAACCACGTTTTTTCAACTAAAACGTAACTTCCAATCTTCTCTTCACGGGGGTTCCCTGGCACAAAGCATTTTCAGATGGGGGCCAACTATACATATCAATTTGGGGGTTCTTGGCACAGAAAGGTTTGAGAGCTACTTTGTGTAGTGTCCATTGAGTCAGTGAATCAGCAGCCCTTTGTTTGGGAGAACATATGGATTCCATATATCTATCCATCCTCAACTGTGTTTATCACATGACACGCACACAGTAGTTCTTTGGGGGAGCACGGCATTGAACTGCGCTCTACCGGGCCGCTCTATCCGGCCACTCTACCCCTTAGCACATATGAGTATACATTTGGCACATTCTCATTTTAAATGTTACTCTTTTCTTGTGAAGACCAGTCCTCTCGATGTCTATTTCTGAAATGCTACTATAGCCCAAAATTTTGTCCTCACAAGTATGCTGATACAAAGCACCATGCGCGAGCGCACGTGCACAACAAGCACAAACACACACACACACACACACACACACACACACACACACACACACACACACACACACACACACACACACACACTCACACTCACACTCACACTCACACTCACACTCACGTTCGCTCACACACACACACACGCTCTCCGCAGCCTCTCGCTCTAAATCACTCTGTCCGAGGCTGTGCTCTTATCCGTCATTGGTGTAAATTAGAATCACGCGGCCCATTTGTTACCGCCGGGCAGGAAGTGAGGATCCAAACCTTGTTAGCTCGCTCTCTCTCTCTCTCTCTCTCCCCCCGTCGATGCCTCATCATGGGATCACATTAGCATCAATGGACCGCGAGGGCCTTCATTCAGCCGTTACTTTTTATTTTTATTTTCCCTGTGGGAAGAACTATACGAGTGAGGATACCATTCTCTTTGAGAAGGAAACACCTGGCCCAAGATGGCATCCACATCAAAGGGGACAGTTCTCTAAATAAAACAACGGAACACTTTGTGTGTGTGTGTATTTTCACACGGCATGATTATCCGTATATAGTCATAATGGAGATATAAACACCCACTTTATGAAGGGACCCGTGTCCAGCTGCTCCTGGACACGGGTGATTATAGACAAGATGTCTATAATCAGCCACAGTCACATGGCTGTATAACTGGGTGCGTTTAGGCATGTGTGATTGTACACACGGTCATCATGACCATCTGCTGCTGTTGAAACCAAACATCAGAACGGGGAAGAAAAGGTGATTTAACTTTAGTAGTTAAGGCAACTATACTATAGTACTTGTCCGACTTTATTTCCTTCCATCCATCTTTCTAGATCAGTGTTTCTCAACCACTGTGCCTGGGGACCTTTGGTGTGCCCCTGAGAAGGGTCAAGTGTGCCCCTTGAAACGGCTTGAAAGCCAGTATTGCATTTATCATTTTAAAAATTATTTAAACGAGTGAAAACACTGTTGTGCGACAGCCTTGTATGATGAAGCAGGGCTTTACTTTGCGAAGAAACGTACACATTTGAAACTTGGAGATACAAGGTTTCTTCCCGACAGTGACGATATTTACACCCCCGTATTATGTTCATGTGCCCATGGATTCTTGGGACATGAAAAGTGTGCCCATGCAGAAAAAAGGTTGAGAAACACTGTTCTAGATAAACCTTATTTTGCCACGCTGCTCCTCCCACAGTTTTGGTGGCACGGACTTGGGCCATTCATCTTGACACACAGAGGTCCATAAGAGATACGTTATATAGTTTAATTTATATAAATGTGTTCATGAATTAATTTTCTCCATTGACTTGAATTAAAAATGTGACTTTTCCCAAATATGGAGATGACGGAGATCATAGATATCTGACATCATAGACCACATGAGACATGAGACAGTATGTCCATATATGGGCATTCCAAGATATGGGCTTAGAATTGATGACATCAGACATGTGGCATAAAAGGGACAATGACTGATGCAGAGATCTCCATATACGTATGGCCATTACTTTATTAGTGAATTAATTTCCCCCTTTAACTTGAGTGGGAACATTTCTAATGGGAACACGGAATTCATTTGTAAGTGTGACTCGTGTCACGGCAAACCACACTTGCAATTTTCAGTTGCATCTTTCTAGTTCTCAAACCTTTTCGTGTCAAGGACCATCAAAATGATATGTATTTAATGGGGATGCACATCCATCTGACAATGTTTGTGTGACCCCCAGAAGAGAAGCTTTTATGTTAAAAAATATATTATGATGTATACTTTGAAGCTTTTTCTTTTTTTCAAAAACAGCAGAAGTACAAGCTTGCAGTGTGGCTTGTACAACTTGTACATCTTGTAGCTTTGAACAGCACCTGTCAGAGTGGGGAGTGTTGGACGGGAGGAGTAGTACGAAGGCGCTCTACGTCCTCCCGGTGGGGGCTCCTCACTGGCAGGTGAGAGAGTAGGATACAACAATAGGTCCTCCCGGTGGGGGCTCCTCACTGGCAGGTGAGACAGTATGATACAACAGTAGGTCCTCCCGGTGGGGGCTCCTCACTGGCAGGTGAGACTGTAGGATAGAACAGTAGGTCCTCCCGGTGGGGGCTCCTCACTGGCAGGTGAGACAGTAGGATAGAACAGTACGTCCTCCCGGTGGGGGCTCCTCACTGGCAGGTGAGACTGTAGGATAGAACAGCAGTGACAGAGACGTGCAGCTGGGAGGAAATGTGTGCTGGAGGAATATATTGCATTTGGCATGACGTGGGAGAAACGGGGGAAAAAAAGACAAACAAACAAAAATAAAACTAGCTGGTCTGAGTATTTCAGAAATGGCTCATCCACCGGCCGAGGCTTTCAGAGAATGTATCTCTTGTAGAGTCATTTTCTATTCATGTGATTTGTGTTTAGTCTGGCATTAATTGCCCGCCATATGATTTAGATATTTTCTTGGTCATTTGATTATTCTATGAAATAGAGTTTGAAATAGAGGTCTCTCCTCCCACGCTTTGGAATGGGATGATTTGTGGGTGCAGTTGCACCTGCGTGTGAGGGGTGATGATAAGTAATGGGTGACACCCGCATGACAAGGAGAAGATGAGACGGGGGAGGAAAGCGTCACAGTTTGTTGACCGCAGGCTCTCTTTTGTTTCCTGGTATTTGAAGTTTATGTTTATGTGACGCTCATGAATAAATGTCATTTTGCTTGACGCGACTTTGGGACCTCCGTGATTGAGTGTTTGTAAACAAGACGAGACGCGAGTATTCGACAATAGACTCCAACACCACACCACGACCAACAGTGGCTTTATTTATTTGTGTGAAAGGCCACAATACTATCAGACTAGGCAATAAAGTTTGATTGGATTGGATTGGATTTTTAATAGCATAGATCTGCATTTGAGAACTACTATTCTGCTGTTGTTAACTGACTATTGGGTTTAAAGTGTTTTCAAACGGTCCGCCAAATAAGACCCTGGCAAATAAGTGACATTACAAATCGTATATGCGTTCTCTCGGAAATAGTTTATCCCCCAAACATCACAAAGTCTACAAAAAGAAAAAAGTGATCAAGGCACTCAAGTTTAAAAATGGAGGAAAAAGTCTTTATTTCATTATGTTAAAAAGCCGACATGTTTCGACCAGAAACTGGTCATCATCAGGGCATGTACTGCCCTGATGATGACCAGTTTCTGGTTGAAACATGTGTGCCTGGATCACTTTTTTCTTTTTGATGACTTGATCCCGTCGATTTTACTATTCTTATTCTCTGATGAGCACCTGGTTTTCTCTCTCTCTCTCTCATCACAAAGTCTAATTTGACCTTTGGGACACGCATAATATGTCCAAAAGCCTAGTTCCTATAAACTCTGGCTTTTAGAGCAGTAGCCTACACTTGACCTCATTCTCTCTGAGTCCTGTTCTTCCAGCTGCCAGGGTGTGTGAGCATGGTGTGGTCTTTATGCTGCTGTACAGCCTCGTCCGCCTCCAGGTTTTGACGGCGTTGTACGTTCAGAGATGCTCCTCTTGCATTATAACTCGGTTGTAACGAGCTGTTGTTTGCATTATTGTTGCGTTCCTGTCAGCTCCAACGTCTCCTCCTCCGACCTCAGGCATCAATCATTTCCACCCACGGAACTGCCATCCATCGGATATTCTTTTTTTCTTTTTCTCTCACCTATACTGCTGAATGGCGTGGTATGCTATATTATACGAAATGTGCATCGGCAGCTAAGTGTGCGGCCGGCTTTACTCTTTTTTTCATGCTATACGATTCAACACCACCAGTGGTGTAAAGTAACTAACCACTAACCACACATATGCTCATTAATTTTGCCTGGTTGTCAGGTGTGTGGTAACCCAGCTGAAGTTAGCCTCACCCACAGTGTTGTTGAATGGTAAAAAGGGGAGGGGATGATATTATGATGTCATTATATTGGTGTATTTCAATTGGGCCTTTTGACTCGGAAGCTTTCAGCTTTCAGGAAGTAGCCAAACATACACATGGAAGATGTATTTGCACATTATAACCACACCTTTGTAAAGTAAAGCCCTGCTTCATCACACAAGACTGTCGCACAAAAATAGTGAAAATAGCACACAATGCCTCGCACCGTGAGGCATTGTGTGCTTGTAGATCACCTATTTTCACTAGTTTAAAATATTTTGTGTGCTTGTAGATCACCTATTTTCACTAGTTTAAAATATTTTTTAAAACGTTAAACTACAAAATGAATGGTTTGGACATACAAGGTTAACATCCAACAACAACAATCTGCTAAATGCCTACAGTAAATGGTAACAGTTCTGGACATACAAGGTTTTCACCCGACAGGGCTTACATGTAAAGTGGGGGGGGGGAGGGGCACTTGAAGCTTGGTCCCCCTGGGGGGACAACACACTGTGTTGGTCGGTGACGGCCATACGCCCCAAAGCCACCCAGGTTGCACCTATCATCTGCTGTGGGCCATCTGCCTTCCTCACAGTTAGTGTGTGTGTGTGTGTGTGTGTGTGTGTGTGTGTGTGTGTGTGTGTGTGTGTGTGTGTGTGTGTGTGTGTGTGTGTGTGTGTGTGTGTGTGTGTGTGTGTGTGTGTGTGTGTGTGTGTGTGTGTGTGTGTGTGTGTGAGAGAGAGCGTGTGCGTGGAAATATATTCATATGTGTGTGTGTGTGTGCACAGTAGATATGGATAGATGGACATTTATTCATTGATCCCTGGGGAAATGCAGGTGTCACAGCAGCACAGTGATGCAGGTGCAAGTCGTGAGACTCACTGATGAATGGCCGATGTGTCCCTAAAGATGCATTCTGACGGGCCTTGATGGCGCCGCCGTAATGGCAGATTTTACACTTGCATGCCGAAAATGGCCAATGTACAGGGCAAGCTCGTAACGCATTGCGCTCGTTTGTAGATCTGCTATTTTTAAATTGTCTATATATATATATAAATATATATATATATATATATATATATATGTACGGCTAAAGTGGTTTGTCTATTTATTAACTAGTAACTCACGTTCTCATATAATTTTATAGTGGAGGAAAAGGTACAATATTTGCCTCTGAGATGCAGTGGAGTACAAGTAAAAGTACTGAAAACTCAAAAGAATGTACTGAAACTCCAGTAGAGTAAAAATGTCACCTTTAAGTACAGTACTTGAGTATATCTACTTAGTTACTTTCCCCCCGGGGGTTTCTGGACATGCCGTGCACTATCTCTCCTGAACACCTTGAGGTGAGATCAGCCCCACACACCTGCCGGCTCCCATTTAGATTAGGGACGGTTTATTCACCCCCCCCCCCCGGCACCGAGTGCTGCGCTGCAAGCTTGTAGATCTGCTATTTTTGAAAAATCGTGACATTTTGAATTTTGACCCGATTCTAGTGTCTTTTGAATCCTTCTAAGGTTTTTTGAAAAACCTATGTTTCTATGTCAGCAATCTGGCCAGCCATCATCAAAGAAAAGGTCCTTTTCACTTAACTGGAGCTCAGTTAGTCTGTGCTTGAGAGACTACTGTGTCAGTGGTTCTCAAACCTTTTCATTTGAAGGACCCCCAAAATGATATGTATTTGGCCACGGACCCCCATCTCAAAATATTTAGTTCCAGGGACCACCCAGAAGCAAAATTTGAGTTACAAACGTTTGCTTTAAAAATACATATATTCAAAGATTTGCACACATTTTCACGATTTTTCAAAAATTGCAGATCTACAAGCTCGCAGCGCGGCACTCGGTGCCGCGCTGTGAGCTTGTATATCTGCTATGTTTCAATAGTTAAAGCATTCAATAATTCTAGGCCTAAATTTTTAAACCAATCGGCCTCCGGGGCCGGGACACAGAGCCTTATCAACACCAGTGGTGGACGAGGTACTCCCCCTTTTGGACTTTTAAAACCCATTTTAACCTGGAACGCATCTGCGTTTCTCTAGATTTTAACCACTGTAATTATTTTATGCTTTAACTATTAAAAGATATCAGATATACAAGCTCACAGCGTGGCACCGAGTGCTGCGCTGCAAGCTTGTAGATCTACTATTTTTGAAAAATCGTGACCTTTGTAACTCAAATCTTTCTTTTTCAGGGGTCCCTGATACATAATATTTTGAAATGGGGGTCCGCGGTCAAAATAAATACATATAATTCTAGGGGTCCTTGACATTAAAAGGTTTGAGCACCACTGATATTGAAACATGCGTTTTTTTTTTTTATCTATCTTTGTGGAAATGTCTTGCCTTCACAGATTGATGAGTCCCTCACTCTCTCTTTCAGATCCAAAAGCTCGAAACGCTTGTGGATCTCGATGTAAAATGGGCTATTTTGTCCAACATGCATTTTATCTTTCAACTTCTTGTCTATGCCCAAAAATGACTGGATATTCATGGGTTGCATTTGTAGTCCTACACCATCCATGTTGAGGACCAACACTGGTGTTTCAATTTGTTTGATTGGCATAGAACTAATGTTCTATGCCAATCAGAACACATGTGTTGGTCCTCAACATGGCAGCTGTAGGACTACAAATGCAACCCGTGAATACAGGTTTTGTAGCAATTGTAGACATAGTAGACCTTAATTGTCCAACGCTTAAGAATGTTCTAATCGTGTATGCTGTACTTTGCTTAATTGCTTAATATTTCATAACATTTTGGAGGGGGGAAAAAAAGCCAATTTAACACTGCGTAAAAAAAAAGAAAGAAAATAATTGTTTTGTTATGTAACCCTAACACAGAGGGCAAAGTTCCTTGCAATGCCTTTACTTTAAAGAACTTTGGAGCATTTCTTCCAGTAGTCATAGTGCTGCCTGGAGTGCACACAGTAGAAAACAGCTGGTTTTATATCAGTAAAAACGAGTCGGTTTTCTCATAAAAAGGGCCTTCAGATGAAAGTCATCAGTCGTCTGCCAAATTACTGTTTCATGGCAGATGGTAAAAGGGTGGTGAGAGTTGTGGCGCAGGCCACATCGCTTGAGCAAACCTAATTCGACAATAAGGGCAAAGAGCAATACAGCTTGATTATATTTCAATATAATTCACCATTTAGTCCTTTTTCTTCTCAAAGACAGTTGAAATGAGCCGAGTTGGAATGGAAAGCCACTTCAGACGGCGTGTAGGGTCTTATTGTGTTGGGTTGTTTCAGTCTCCAATAAACAGCCTTACAATTATTGACATCCCTGTTCAATGTGGGATTCGCTTTCCAAATGGACCCTTAAAGTTATACTATGTAACTTTTTTTATAAAACATATCTTAAAATTGTCCTAACTACTAAATCGCTAAAGTTTTAGAACCCCCACTCTGTTAATTTCAGCCCCAAAAGCCTTTTCTTTATATGTTTTCTACTTAGCCGTGACAGGGGCGGGATTTCGCGGCAAAATGACGTTATCTGCATCATCTGTATACGTTGTGTATACGTTGGCCAATCACATTGCAGATCATACACACATGATACACTACCGGCCAATGACAGTGCATCTTGAGGTCTCTTCAGGAAATAGCTTGCTTCAACAGTTTACACTGGTCTAGAAGTCTAGCCTGTAAACCTCCCCAACGCCGGTCCACAGAGGGACACTACGGATGCGTGGCGACTTGGCGAGGCGGGCGAGGCGGAGGCGGGGGTCTGAAGGCCCGGTCCGCGGCGAAAAACGGCCGAGCAGACGCGACCGCGGTTTGCTATAACGCTACTGACCACTAGTTGAGCAACTTACACAGTATAGCTTTAAAGCTCACAATGTGTCGTGATGAGACGCATTGTGAGCTTGTAGATCTGCTATTTTCAAAAATATTTGTACACATTGAAAACTAAAAAGTGTCCTACATTTTTATGTCAATAAAGTGCATTTTGAATTCTGGACTTTTATTTGTAACAGAGTATTTCTACAGTGCAGTATTGATACTTTTACTTAAAGGGGTACTGTCACTTTAAAAAAAAAAGTCCATCTTAAAATATGAGTTAATTATGTTTATGATGTCATTGTGGGAATGCACAATTAGAAGCCAATCAAATTAATTGACTGTACTTAGACTACTTACTGTACTGGTCAGCTGTTGTTTGGGAGCGAGGGGCAGATTACACTGTGACTTGAGTTTCAGACTATTTCAGACTGTTTTCAGAGAGACCACGTGACCTACAGAAAAACTGTATCATATTATAATTTCGGGGTGTGTCAGCGGGCCATTAAGTAAAACATTCGAGTACTTCTTCCACCACAGGTGGCTGATAACTGCTGGTATAGCGGGGATTGATGGAGTTTCACTCCAGTACGTTTCAAAGCCATTTCTTTTGTCATTTTGACTCCACTACATCCTCAGAAGTGAAAGAGTACATTGTGAATTAGGTACTTATAAGCCCTATTTCAAATATAGTGGAAATAATGTGTCACATTACTGATATCGTTTTGAAAAATTCCGGGGAAACATTAATATTGTTCTAGGCAAAAGAACGTCTAACATTTTATTACAGCAATGCATTGATATTAAAGTATCCATTACTTTAACACCAAGCACACATTTTGACAGAGCAAACTTCCCCTTGTAGAAGAGAGACACTCTGTGTGTCTTTGTTTCACTACAGCCCCAGGGCGGTGTAAGCCGGCGTGCGTTTGGTGTATTTTAACCCATTTAGGCCTAGAATTATTGAATGCTTTAACCAGTGAAAAATAGCAGATATACAAGCTCACGCTGCGAGCTTGTAGATCTGCTATAATGTATATTCAAAGCGAACGTTTGTAACTCAAATTTTGCTTCTGGGTGGTCCCTGGAACTAGATATTTTGAGATGGAGGTCCGTGGCCAAATACATATCATTTTGGGGGTCCTTCACATGAAAAGGTTTGAGCACCGCTGACATAGTAGTCTCTCAAGAACAGACTAACTGAGCTGCAGTTAAGTGAAAAGGACCTTTTCTTTGACGATGGCTGGCCAGATTGCTGACAGTGTACCCGTTCTAAATGGGTTTTAATGTCTCTAAGCCAACATGTAATAAAAGCTTTTTAGTTATCAAGCCCTCCCTGAGTGGCTGGACCAGACCTGAATGTTTGATGCCTTTTGGACTTATTATTTGTCCTCTCTCATCCTGAGCAGGGGTCATCACCTTGCTGGCTCGTGGTGGACATTTTTGTCAAAATTCCATTTTTGCCACGGAAATACAGTACAAAATGAGTGGACGACACTATTATCAGAACCACAAAGAGCTGGCCCTGAATGACCATATAGAGGTATTTATCTCTGAGAGTCAGTGGTGGAAAAAAGTACTCACATTCTTTACTTAAAGGGATATTTCACTTTCAAAAAAACTTTTGGTAATGTTATCTTCTAATCAAGCTTTTATGAACACCCTGAACAGTTTTTAATTTGCTTGATTGAATATTTAGATATTTGATATAAATGTTACCAGGCCCTCCAGGCCCATGCAGGGCCTCTCCCCACACACACCCATTGTAACTTCAAACTTCATTTTAACCATGATAGATTCATTAAAAACACCCATTATTTTTTTCTGGTGACTCATACTGCCCTCCTAATATGTGAGCAGGCCGTGTTTTTTCCATAACTTTTTTCATTTCTTTTTAATAATTATTTTTTTGTATTTCATTTTTTCCATTTTCCCAAATAATTATTAAAAATACATGAAAAAAGTTATCGAAAAAACACGGCCTGCTCACGTATTAGGAAGGTAAAATGAGTCACCAGAAAAAATAATGGGTGTTTTTAATGAATCTATAATGGTTAAAATGGAGTTTGAAGTTACAATGGGTTTGTATGTGGAGAGAGGCCCTACCACTGCTCCCTGTTGAAAGTGGAATATCCCTTTAAGTAAAAGTATAAATACTGCAATGTAGATGTACTCTGTTACAAGTAAAAGTCCAGAATTAAAAATGTACTTGAATAAAAGTATGAAAGTATTGGCATAAAAAAGTGGCATACCAAAAGTTAAAGTACAAAATGTTTGAAAATAGCAGATCTAAAAGCTCACAACGCATCGCAGCGCGATGCGTTATGAGCTTGTAGATCGGCTATTTTCAAACAGCCTAGGTATAAAATAGGGCTAAAGTGGTTTATGTATGTTTTATAATATTATCATCTAATACCCGCAAAGTATACAATATAGAAATACTTCAAATAAAAGTCTGGAATTCAAAATGTCCTTGAGAAACTGTATGGAATTGTTGGCATCAAAATTGACTTAAAAGTACCAATAGTAAAAGTACAAAATGTTGAAAATAGCAGATCTACAAGCTCACAACCCATCGTGAATGCGACGTCATGTGAGCTTGTAGATATGTTTTGTAATAATAATCAAAATCTACAAAGAAGCCAGTAACTACGGTAAAGTTTTCAAATAATTGTAGTGGTGTAAAAGTTGGCCTAGAATATTTTGATCCGAGATGTAGTTAAGTAGATGTAAAAGTATTGCAAATTGGAAATAATCAAGTGAAGTACAAACACCTGAAAGTTGTTAATTAAGAACAGTACTTCAGTAAATGTACTTAGATGCTGTTGGTCTCTCACTCGTTGCTCTCCGGCGGCTCAGCGGGAGATATATAACAAGCACACTGTGAGTGTGAACCATCTGCTGCTCTGTGCCTATGGAGAGTTTGTCAAAACACTTCAGTTCATCTCCAGTCACTGGATCTTTGGCGCAAAGCAGGCCGGGGTCTTCGACGGGGGATCCTTGGAGTTCCTACAGGGGGGGTTAAATCTTTATGTGATGGGGATGAAAATAGCACATCTATGGAATCACAACGAGCTACTTAGGTCATATATTTGAAGAGTGAAGAGGTTTGGTGAAAGAAATCTTGTAGGATCGGCCCCAGGGTTAAGTGGTAAATGTCTGAAAATGCTTAAAGTGAATGGCAAATCGAGTGGCAAAGTTAGTTTAACCCATTCAGGCCGGGAACACATTTTGCTGTTTGGGAGGGGCTTACAGTACATGTACAGTATGTAGCAGCATTATTTGTTTTGTAGGCTAATTTCTGATTTAGCCCTATTCTATAGGTTAGGCCTAAATTGTTTGATGCAATCAGACAGGACTTTTCTGTTTGGATGTATGGGCTGTCATGGCCAGAAATAATTTTTTTGCCACTCAGTAGGCGTTCCCGCATAACCTCCGGGTGTGCTGATGATGTCACACACATACCCTCTATTGATAGAAAGAATATAATACACACCAGCAAATCAAATCTACTGTCGTGCCAAGATTGGTCCTGCCTGATACCGATGTTGGAGATGACACGATGAGACATGAACGGCGATATTGGTTATCTCCTCTCTGCTTGGCAATTATAATTTTTTTTTGTATGACGCCAATTTGTCGTTTTCAAGACGTGTCGTTTCCGTACATAGCCTTATGTTTCAGAAACATTAATGGATCTTTTGCCTTCCTATTCCGTGCATGTCAAACGGTTTGACATGCATGGAATAGGAAGGCAAAAGAGGTGACAGTCACCTCCGTCCAGAGGTAGGAAAGTGTTTTAGAAGAGTGACTGTGGTGAGCGGAAGTGATGAGGCGATGTGACTATAACTG